>NC_056744.1:1650883121-1651249403 GCF_019279795.1 Protopterus annectens
CTGTGGTAGCAAAGTCTCTTTTTGTGTCACTGGTTAGCCAATGAGATGGGTCTTTCCTAACCCAACTTGCTGTGATTGGATTTTAATTATTATACGGCGGAAGAAAATATTCATCAACAGCGCCATAGCCTGGATGTGAATTAACTGGCCTCCATTCTGCTGAAGTTAGTTTGCAAGCATTTCAAGCTGCCTCAAATGTTTGAATATACAAAAGGTTACTATTTTCTAAATGTTTGCAACATTTTATGTGAGAATATGGTAGTTAGTCAATAGTCATTAGTAAAGATTACAGGATGTGTAATAAGAGCTCATATAATGTCACAGGAGTATATACAAAGCCATTTTTAATGTGTGTTCATGTATGTATATGTGGGATCCATGCCTAGTCTTATTTCCTTGGTAAACAAATGTAAAATAAATAACGCATATATATTTGTTTATATATACGGGTCTTCTTCGAAATGTAAAAAAAAAGATTTTTTTTTTACATTTTTGCAGGGAAACAAGCCCCCTGCACCATCACACCCCCTGCTAATTAAATATACCAACTCCAAAATCACACTACAGGGAGGAAAATGGTAAATATACTGTTCTACACTGTATGGTGATCTCCATTTAAACGGTTCAAAGTTTCAAAACCTCGATCTTATGATCTTGACCATAAGAAATTTGAAGTTTTGAAAATCGAAATTTAGAAGTAGACTCATATATATATATATATATATATATATATATATATATATATATATATATATATATATATATATACATACATATATATAGATATCTTAAGGAAAGCATGTCTGGTGGTATCTGTAACAATTTGTCCCGTGGTCAATTTAACTGTGTTACTTGATAAGGATGAGCACAGAGTCTCTCAAGGTAAAGTTGAGTTGCACAAAGCAGAAGAAGAATGACTGCAAAATAGAGGGAGCCATGTATTTATGAGCAAACATATCCGTTCTGAGTTGCTGGGGAGGATTATAGACTTGGATAATGTTGAACTTTAAGTGTCCTTATAAGAAACAAGCATAAATTAATCATTATGACTTATGGTTTGGTGATATTTGAAGATAGTGCAGTCAGACTGGATTGAATGATTGATTTATTGGCATTTGTTTACATGGAAAGTCCAACACAGCAGTGATCTTTTTCAATGGAGGCACAGGGAGAAAAGCCTGGTTATACAGTCATTGTGGGCATCATTTGCATTGTTTCACAATTTACAGTCAGCTTCATTCACGAGCAACGGTGCCATTTCTAGGACATTTTTGACATCAGTTATATAATTTACAGTTTTGATTAAAAATAACAGTTAGATGAGAAGTATATGAATATTTTTTTTTAATCTAGGGAGGTATGCAGTGTAATATCATCATTATGCACAGACTGTCAGGTTTTACGTAAGAATTTTGCTAATACAAAGACTTGTTCAAAGTGTAGAACATAGAAAGGTAAGCTTAGAGTAGCCCAAAGAAAGGAAGGAGGGGCAAAGCCACAAGGAAGATAAATTAAATGAGATGATGGAGGAGGGTATAGTTGTCATAACAGTACATACATTTTTGTGAACAGGGAGTTATGGCACAGATTGATATAGCAATATTAGTACCAGTTTAAGTAGGGGTTGAGCAGAGGCAGGGCCATTTATCTACTAGGTGTTCCTTCAGTTGGCTTTTAAAGCCTTTCAGGTTGCAGACTGTTCTTAAGTGGAGTGGGATGGTATTCCAGCTATTAGCAATGCAGTGTGGATACAGGGAGTATCCTGCATTGTTGTTTGGTTTAGTTATAGAGAGTAACGATTTTGTCAGTGGAGTGTAGAGGTCTCTTAGCAGCGTAAGGTTAAATGATGGAGTGGAAAAGATGGGAATTTTGTGCAGTAGTTTGAAGGCTGTAATTAACTATGAATATAATGAAAATTACTTAATTCAAGGTAGTTCAGCTGTTTTAGAGAGAGGCAGTGATGTGATCTATATTACTGGTTGCTTACGAATCTGGCTACTTTATTGAAATATTGGTCTAGTTTGGCTGACAGAGAAGTTGAGATTGGTTTGGATTGGAGAGGCATGTAACAGTATGGGGAGTAGAAAATAAGTGGCTATGTTTCGTCTAGCAGAATCAGTAAAGTGGTGTTTTACTTTATAGAGGCAGTCTAGCTTTTGGTGCGTCTTCCTTATGGCTTTCTGAAGATGGAGATCAAATTTCAGGGGTTTGTGTACAATCACACCTATAATTTGGTGAGGAATACCAGTTCTATACTTATCTTGTTGGATGACATTATAATCAAGATATTTTGGGAGGAGAGAGATAGTTTGGGGGTGAACAGTAGCAGTTTATTTTTTTTTTAATTCAGCGGAGTTGTTAGTTGTTGAACCAAGATTCTATGGAGGAGAAGGATTTCTGCGTGAGTGTTTGGAGCAGGGGTAGTGTCCCATCAACACGCATTAAAGTGGATTCCCTGGTATATTGTACTATGGTGGCCTCTTTGTCTGCTGTGTTTACATCACTGATAAATGCTAGGATGGAGCTTTGTGGACTATGTGGGATATAAGAAGGAAAGAGGAGAAATCATCTTGCCATTTCACTGCCTTGGACCTGTTAGTGAGGTAACTAAGAAACCAGTTAACTGAGGAGGGTGACATCCCTAAGGAAGAGTTTAGGTAGGAGAATTTCATGACTGACTGTGTTGAATGTCACAGATAAATCCAGAAATAGGGCTGAGGTTAGAAGATCTGAAGTCCTACTGTGATTTATTATATCTGTGAACATTAGAAGGGCAGTGGTTGTACTGTGACTGCATCTGAAACCATGCTGAGAGGGATAGAAAGAGAGAGAGGTTATGGGAATTAATATATGTAGTACATTGAGAGTGACTACATCTCTCCAAGATTTTGGATAAGGACGAGGGAATGGCATTTGATCTGTAGTTTAGGAACTCGACTGATGAGCTGTCTTTACGGAGGGGTATTATATAGAACTTTTTCCACAAGATGGGAACATATTTTTTCTCAGATAGCATGGTTTATTAGAATCAATATAGATATACAGTGCTATCTGGAGCTAGTTTGAGGTATTCAGATGGAATATGGTGAGGTGCAGTGGTTGTTTCAAGGTAGTGTAGGTAGTTTTTAACTCTAGATGTTGGTACTGGAGTGAGTGTGAAGGCCTTTTGTGGCTTCAGTGATTGGGCCGAGATGTTTGGATTTGTAGTAGTTCTGTTTTGCAGGAGGGAGGTTACTGTATTCATTAAATGTGAGTTCAACTGTGAAGCAACATTTTGAGAGTTACTGGCTGGGAAAGAGCTGGGTTGGATTGTTTACTTTTTCAGGACTGAGTAATACATTTAAAGATTTCCAGAATTTTTTTGGATTGTTTGACAGTGAATTTTGGGTGTTGCTATCATAAACTTTTTTGTCCTGTTTTATGTATTGTTTGCCATGGTCCCTTAACTACGTATAAAATGACAGCCATGACTTCCCAGCTTTATTTATAAGTTGCACGAGTTGTGTTTTTTTTTTAGTTAACCAAGAGGCTGGCTTGCTTTAAACTCTTCGAATAAATGTGATTTGTCACAAGCAAGATGCAAGCACCGAACTTAGACATGGCCTGTGACACTGTAGTGAAGAAATAAGTTGCTTGGTTTTGTCCCAGACTCTGTTAAACCTTCACAACCTATCTTGGTTATATAAAACCAAGTTTATGAGAGTGTTAATAGACTGCACATCTCCCTTGCTATGGCAGTCACTACTTCTAGGCCATTTTGTTTTGAAAATGTATTACTTGAGGGCCCACAGCTGGGTTCAATGTCCCAAATGAAGATTAGGACTATCATTACAAAAGGGCATTGTGTTCTGGTCCTTTGTATGATCATGCACATGTGGATTTGTTTGAGGATATGTTCGTGTGGCATTTTATATTTCTGGATCAGCATAAGATTGCAGGCCTTAGCAGTAATCAGTCAACACGGCATTTCTCTCATCATGGGAGGCAAGAGTCGTAACAGTGACTAGCTGTCCCTCAAATAGTTATCAAAAAGAGATTTTTGTCTGTTGTCTGTAAGATACTTTGGTTTCATTTTATTGGATATTCCAAGGCAAGCAGTTACTCCAGCAGAAAAATCCTCAACCAGTCAGCAAATCCAAGTAAGAAGAGATAACAGTAAATAACTCAAATGAAACGTGAGTAATCACTTACTATATTAAAAGAAATTACAAAAAAAAACCACACACACACTACATACATAACTACATACATACATTTATATATATATATATATATATATATATATATATATATATATATATATATATATATACACACACACTGTATATAAAAAATACAAGCTTTCACAGTGATATATTTTTTATTTCTTCTCAATACTAATATCCAGTAATGCAATCAGCTCACATGCAGCTGTCACAACTCTAGGAGAAGGGAGGTCTTTCACAGATGTGTGGCTACTGGTATCTGGACAAGATGTCAGAAACACTTCCTGTAAGGTCTATGAAGCAGCAGTAGCCAATGTAAAAAAAAAACACTGCCTCTAAAGGGGATAGGAATCCAACTGCCTGCCTTCCTGACAATGGAAATATGAAGGGAAGCATCCTTCAGATCCAGTGTGGCCAGAAAAGCTTTTGGGGACAGCCAAGGTAGAAGGTCTTATAGGGTCAACATTTTGGCTTTTGTGATAATTAGAAATTATTCAGGCTTGACAGATGCAGATTAGAGCATAATAATTCGCCTCTGCTTTTGTGGCACTAGGAAGAGCTTTGAGTAAAACCACAAGTTTTCTTCTGCTCCTGATAGTTAGTCTGAGGTCCATGTTCCTGCAGTTCTTTCAGTACAGGAGGTACCAAGGTTATCTGAGCTCTCTGTGCTCATGTGGGATGCCCACAAACTTTATTCTGCTTTGAAATTACAAGTGCTGTTTTTCTTTCATTAATTTAGGAATCACTGGTCCCACATTATGCTTTCCTACTTTTTGCAAATAACGCTAGATGTCACCATATCCTAAATGGGGGGGGGCATGAAGGGAAAAGGTTGGACATGGAAGGTATGATGGCATTTTTGAGGAGTGAAAAGAGGGCTGCTCCCTCTGGGAGCCTTGATCTTGCTGGCCCCTACATTGACCCTTTGATTTAACTTGCCACAAACTCCTAAGCCTAGTCTTCTTACTCTTACCAGCCTTGTTTTATTCTTGTTTGAACAGTAAAGGCCATAACCTGGCTAAATAGTCTCTGATGAATACAGATGCTGAATATAGATGCTTGTGATTACAAAAAAGTGCTTGACTGATTGCACAGTCTTGTCTTTTTCCACCAATCTTTTGAAGACACCTTTAGCAGACAGTGTGAAGAGAAAGGCCTTATCCAGGTGTACTGAGGAACTCCACCATCACATGGTCCAACAGGGACATGCTCATGTCTCAATTACAAAACCCTGCAGCTGCTGCCATGTAAGATGCTAGACACCATCATACTTCTATGAGTGCCCAATTACAGTGACCAAAATAGATCCAGCAACTCCCGTTTCAGATCCTTCTTGTCTAGTGACCCAGGTGATGGATCTAAATCTACAAATCTAAGTATTAGATTCATAGCTAGTAAAAGTGATGGAGATAAAGGTCACCCCGTCAGACTGTTCTTAATTGTTGACACAATCCTTACATGATCTTTTTTTTATTAACTTCTAAATGATAGATAATTTCAGTAAATAAGGTCAGTATAGACTTCTTTTGGTGTATGTATTAACATTTAATGCAACTTCTTAAGTTGTTTAGTAACTCTACCAAATTTCTTATATGCATCTATTGTACAAAATGCTGAACTAATCAGATCAATTTTTTTGTTTTTTCATTACAGACAGTTAAATAGCTTGTAAAATCTGTAGTTCCTGTGCGATATTTTTCCTGGCAAAAATCCACACTGCTTAGAATGGATTAAATTTGGACGACATGATAAAACATATTTATTCACTATTATAGCAAGGACCTTGTAATCTGAAATTTAATAAAGCTGTCAGTGTACAAATATGCATTATATTTTTATCAGGTTTTATAATCAGTGTAATTGTTGCCATGGAAAAATAATCATTCTACTGAAGAAAGATCTAACAGTAGCCCTTTATATAATCTAAACAAATGAGGGATTAAATTATTATAATATTGTTTAGAAAATTCATAGCAAAGACCACCAGGTACTTCAGCTTTATTAACAGAAGCTTCTTTATTTATTAGCCTAATTTGTTCAAATGTTAAACTGAATTCCTGAAACTGAACTTCTGATAACTTATAAGAATTTGAAAATTGCCAAGATATCACATTGTGCTGAAATAGAAACTATTCTATAATGTTATCAAAATATTCAGTAAAAATTTGAATGACACGTTTTGTATCTGTAACACCCCAGGAAATTTGAATGCTTGTAAGAAAATGAGACTTTTTTCCTAAGTTGTATAAAGATGAGCAACAAGTTTTGTATCTGTAACACCCCAGGAAATTTGAATGCTTGTAAGAAAGCGAGACTTTTTTCCTAGGTTGTATAAAGATGAGCAACAAAGAACCTCCTATATCAGCCTCATAAAAAGGATACTTTTATAGCTTTCATACTTTTTTTAGAATATTTACATGATATCTTTTGTATTTTTAATAAGAATTATTATTTTTTGGAATATACTTATCAAAGTTAACTTGTAACAGAATTGAATGTATACACACCAGAGCTACTAATTGATTTTAAAGTACTTTCTCACTATCTTTCAGTCTCTTAGACAAGAGTAGTAATACTCCAAGTATATATACTTAAAATAGGCCCATAAAATTGGAAGCAAGTCTGATAAAACCTTGTTTTTGAACCAGACTTCTATCACATGTACAATTTCTGTTCTATAAATTGACATTACCTCATAACTGAACTATAAAAACCACCACAGAAGATAAAATCAAAAGTAAACACCAACAACTTCCGAATCTTAAGGAAAAAAACATCTGAAACAATGAAATTAAGCACTTTTACTCTTGTTCAATCATAAGAACAACTTCATCAGAAACATGCAACACTAAACACATAATAGCTTTTAAAATGGTGTGGACCAGTCAATATAAAAGATTAAAATGGCACCACTTTCTACTGCCTCTATTTAAGAGCACATTTTATATTTAAATTGTCATTAACTGCCATCTAAGTTCTTTAAGTTCTAAAAGTGTATTGATGTCACCCACAAAATGTACAACTTGCTCCAAAACAAAAATAAATTGAAATCTAATAAAATTATTACAAACATTGCTATGCTTAGCTAATGCATTTATATGGTCATGCTTTTTAATAGCTGAATAGTGTTTTAAAATTCTTTTTTCTCTCTCAAAATTTTTTATTTTTTAAATACATTTGAATAAATTCCATAGTATTTGTATATAACATCTTAACTATGTACACTATTTACATCAACCTGTCACTATAACAGAGCTGAATATATACAATTACTTTATAGGTATAACAATCCAGTAATCAGAGTGTATCTGTTCAGTTATTGTAAAGTGTCAATCAATGATAAGACTTTTTTCCATGGATTGTTAATAACTTTGAACCTAACACCACTCTTAAGTATTCAACTGCGGTACCACTTTTATCATTCTTATAAGAAAAGCGCAGTCTGGGTCTGAATGGTCTGCAAACAGCTAAAGTTAACTTTGAGTATGTGTCTACCTGTTTGAGCCAATATTCATTTTCCCCTGGAGAGCACTCTGCTTTGGCTTGTAAGCAGCCCCCCCACACTCATCTTTCATTTTCTCTCTTATTCCCTTCTGTTAGCAAATAGTATCCATAACTGATAAATACTGTGTGCTTGCTAATTTAAACTGAGACCACAGTAGCCTACTGATACAAGGTTATCCTGTTTTCCACCTGAGAAATGGTTAAGAAATGACTTACAGTTTGAGAGCAGTCCTTGGTCAATTCTGATTGTTTTTTAAACACAAACTTGTCTTTGCTTTGGCTCATTAGCAGCAGTATAAAAGAAAGTACAGTTGTGTACACTTACCATAAAATGTAGATGTTCGAGTGCATTCACTGTTGTAGTCATTACATTTGGGTAATCCTGCTGGCAGGTTGCCCTCAGTCGGCATGAATTCCAAAGTCCTGGGTTCTGCATTGGCAGCTGTCGCCCCTTCCCTGACCTCAGGTCGTCAGGGGTATAAAAGGAGCAGCCGACGCCATTTTCTTTAGTTTTTCTTGCCCCAGATGTCAGGTGTCCCCTAAAAGGGCTGCCAAATTTTATATATATATATATATATATATATATATATATATATATATATATAAAAAATTACATGCACCTTTATAAACGTTACCTTCATCTACAAGCAAATACACCACATAGGTTGTATAGCTCAGAGAAGGAAAGATAGGTTCCATCACAAGAAAAGGGGGATGGTGGGTGGGTAACCTGGGTGGGTAACCTGGACTGCAACAGTGAATACACTCGAACATCTACCATTTATGGTAAGTGTACACAACTGTACTATGTTCTTCGTGTTTCACTGTTGCAGTCATTACATTTGGGTAGAGTCCCAAAGCTATGGTTGGGAGGCTGGAGCTAAACAGCATTAGGAGCGGCAATGAGGCCCTGCAGAACTGCAGTGGCAAAGCCTGCCCTGGATTTAGAATAGAATGGCAGATGATAGTGGTTTGCAAAGGTGTGCACTGAACTCCAAGTAGCAGTCTCTAAAATATCCTTGGTAGGTACTCCCCTGAGAAAGGCTGCTGAAGTGGCTGCAGCTCTGGTTGAGTGTGGCCTAATGCCCTTAGGTACTGGCTTGCCATGGTGTACATAGCAGAAATGAATGCAGTGGCCTATCCACTTTGAAATAGTCTGCTTGGAGATAGCCTTTCCTTGTGATCCTGCAGCATATGTCACTAGTAATTGCTTTGTCTTTCTGAAAACTTTGGTTCTGTCCAAGTAGAATCTAAGCTGTCTGTGTACGTCCAAAGAATGCAGAATTCTCTCCCCCTTGTTCTGTGGATTTGGATAAAAAGTGGGCAGGTGAATAGTTTGGTTGAGAGCCAGACTGGACTCCACCTTAGGAATAAATGTTGGGTTTGTCCTCAGAGAGACCCTGTCTGGATAAAAAATGATAAAAGGTTCCACAGCCATGAGTGCCTGTAGCTCTGAAACTCATCTTGCAGAAGTTATTGCTAAGAGCAGAGTTGTTTTCCATGATAAAAACTTTATATCAGCAGTAGCAGCTGGCTCAAAAGGAGGCACGGTGAGTTTTTCCAAGACATAGATGAGGTCCCATGCAGGCATTGGTGATCTCCTTGGAGGCCTTAATTTTTTGGCTCCTCTGAGGTACTGCTTTAATAAGGGATGAGAAAAAATTGGTGGCTCTACATTGTAATGAGCTGAAATGGCAGAGGCATGAATTTTAATAGATGAAAAAGATAGGCCTTTGTCCAGCATCTTGGTTAAGTATTGCAAAATCTGAGGAATATTTGGCAGAGCTGCATCAGTTCCTTGTGCCTGGTTCCAAGCACAGAATCTCTTCCATTTTCCAGCATAAGATTTTCTAGTACTAGGCCTTCTGGCTTCCAAAATGACATCCATCACAGCTTTACTGAGAGGTGTGTTTTGTATGACTTCATTATTCACCATGCTGCCAGGTTTAAAGTCCTGAGTTGGCTGTGCAGGATCTGACTGTTTTGCTGGGACAGTAGATGAGGTATTTGAGGTAAGGTCCAAGCTGGGCATTGAGACAAGCTCCTTAGTATTGGATACCAGTATTGGCGGAGCCAGTCTGGGGCAATCAGTATCATCTTTGGCTTCACCTGTCTGACCTTTAGGAGTACCTTGGGGAGGAGAGGCAGAGGGGGAAATGCATACACTGATAGAGTTTTCCAGCTGAAAGATAGGGCGTCCACTTTCCATGCTTGTCTGTGATAAATCCTTGTGCAGAATCTTTTTAATTGGTAGTTGTGAGGGGAGGCAAATAGATCTATGTCCAGCCATCCCCATTTCCTTGTTATCATGCTGAAGACTTGTGGATCCATGAGATTTCTGCTTAGTTCGTCTGCCAGCATATTTTTCCTTCCAGGCAGGAATTGTGCCTGCAGATGTACTTGATAAGTCAATGCTGTGTCCCACAAAGTCATGGCTAGTCTGCAAAGGGGGTAAGAATGTGTGCCCCCCTGCTTGTTTATATACCACATGACTGTGGTGTTGTCTGTCTTTATCCGTAGTTGTCCTGGATGAAGTAGGTCCTTGAAGGCTGTCAGGGCATTTTGAACTGTTAGCATTTCTTTTTGATTGATATGTAGATGCATTTGGTTTGAGGTCCATGTGCCTTGAATGGATCTTCCTGCCATGTGGGCCCCCCAGGCATAATCTGATGCATCCGTTGTTAGTGTCTGCCTGGCTGGGGGTAATGTAAATGGCTGTCCCTTGTTTTGGTGATAAGCCTTTGCCCACCATCGAAACTCCTGTTGCAGGCAGGAAATGAGAGTAATCATAGTTTTCAGGCTGTGGCAATGTTGAGTCCAAACACTTTTTAGGTACCACTGAAGTTTCCTCATATGCAGTCTTGCATATGGAATTAGTAGGATGCAGGATGCCATGAAGCCCAAAGCCTGCAAAATTTTTCTTGCAGATAACTGGGCCTTTGTTGCCAACGGTTTGAAATAGGTAGTCAGTTACCTTTGTTTGTCTGGCGTGAGATAAGCCATCTGGGCAGTTGTACTTAAGCTTGCACCCAGGAATATTATCTCTTGACAGGGTACTAGTTTTGATTTATTTTCGTTGACTGTGTACCCTAGGCATGTTAGAAGTCTTTTCACAAATGCCAGATGCTGTAGAAGAATGTCCTTGTTCTCTGCTTGAATTAGACAGCCGTCCAAGTAAGGATATATTTGTATTCCTCTTTGTCTGCAGAATGCAATTACTGGTGCCAGGCACTCTTAAAGACCCTGGGTGCAGTAGATAAGCCAAAGGGCAGTGCAGAGAATTGGTAATGCATTGAGCCAGCCTTGAATCTGAGGTATCTTCTGCATATTTGTCTGATTGGGACATGCAGGTATGCCTCTTTTAGGTCTAAAGTCACAAGCCAAGTGTTCTTACCCAGCATGGGCAGAAGCTGCTGCAAAGTCATCATCTTGAATTTTGGTATATCCAAGAATGTGTTCAGAATGGTTCCCATTCAGAAGCCTGAAACATCATAAGCCTGAAAATCAAAATCCTGAAACCAAAAGCCTGAAAATTCAGAATCCTGAAAACTCAAAATCCTGAAAGCCCAAAATCCTGAAAGACCAAAATCCTGAAACTCAAAAACACAAAAAATCAAAATATGCTAATATACTAACCTAATATCTACCAACTGACTGACCCCCTAACCCTAACCCTAAGGTCACTATCGCACACCACCTGACCCAGCGCCCTAAACCTAACTCACTTAAACCGCCCTAACCCCAATATTTGTCACTATTGCATACATGCCTAACCTCCTAAACCTAACCCTAACCCCCTAAACCTAAAAATAAAACCAACCGCACACTTACCTGACCCCAACGCATGACCTAACACCACAGGGCTAACAATAGCAAAGCCACAATGACATCAGTATGTCTATTTTGTGTTTTCAGGATTTTGAGTTTCAGGATTTTGGGCTTTCAGGATTTTGAGTTTTCAGGATTCTGAATTTTCAGGCTTTTGGTTTCAGGATTTTGATTTTCAGGCTTATGATGTTTCAGGCTTCTGAATGGGAACCGTTCAGAATAGATAGGTCCAGTATTGGCCTGCAGGCCTTATCCTTTCTGGGTACCAAGAACAGTCTTGAGTAAAATCCTTGTCCCTGCTCTTGCTCTGGTACTTGTTGAATGGGCCCCATGTCCAAGAGGGATGAGACTTATTTTTGTGCTTCTGCCCATTGATTGTTTGGCAGATCTGGCCAGCCGTTTGCCTTTGGCAGGTTATGGAAATGGAACTTGTAGCCTTGTGACACGATATTTAGAACCCACTTGTCCTGGGTTATAATGTGCCAATTTTGAGAAAAAAGTGATAATTTTCCCCCTAAGGGTGCTGCCAGGAGATAAGTGCTTGGTGCAGGGAGGGGGAAGTCATTGGGACTGTTTCCTGTATGGTTGTGATTTGTCTTCTCCAACTTTGGAGGTAGAAGCACCCCACTGCTTTGACCGGTATGAACCTTGCGCCTGAGATCTGCCTCTAGGCCATCTGGATCTGCCCCTTTGAGGTCTGTCTGACACAAGAAAGACCAATTCTTTGTTGGCCAGTGTCTACTAAACCTAGGTGGCTGTACTTGTAAAAAATCTTTGACTGTTTGCATAGATTTAGCTTTGTCCTCCATTTTCTTTAACACCTCTTCTGCCTTAACACCAAACAAAGTAACATGCTGTAGAGGTGCATCTAATAATTTAACTTTAACATGATCAGGCAGATTTTGTTCCTTTAACCAAGCATGCCTCCTAATTACAGAACCTGTAACTGTGGCCCTGCAGGAGGCCTCTAAAGGATCAAAACCACATTGCAAAGTATGCTTTCCAACTTGTTCAGCTGCATGCAATAAATCCTGCATTTCCTTGTTTTCTGAACATTCAGAGTTTAACAACATTTTCTGTTTAAGCAATGCCATGACATGTTGCTGATATTTGAGCATATGAAACTAACAGTTTAAGGCCCTTATAGCCAAGGTAGCAGATGTGTAAACCTTTTTTCCCCATCTATCCATTGCCCTAGAATCTCTGTCCGAGGGGGTAGGGTTTTTTTCAGCGGAAGCCTTAACTTCTTTGGGACCCTGAGAAATAGTTTCTGGGTCTGAAGCAGGGTTTTTAAAAAGGAATTTATGAGAGTCAGGAACCCTGTAATATCTGTCAGGCTTAACAGGAGCTGGAGGTAAGGAGTCAGGGGTAAGATTATACTCCAAAAACACATAATCTAGAATGTCTAACACAGGTGGGATGGCCAGTGGCTTGTGTTGAGGTAGTAAAATGAAATCCCTAAGCCTCTTTTTAGATTCTGAAAAATCTTGGCTCTCCCAGTGGAAATGCTCCCTCATGGTATGTAAGGTTTCCCCAAAAGAATAGTCCTCTGGAGGAGAAGCTGAAGGTATAGATTCTTCAGCATCAGAATCCTCATAAGGGGGAAGAGAATATTCCTGATCAGAAGAGGAATCAGAAGAAATGGAAACCTGCTCAGAAGATTCATAGTCAGTCTCTTGCCTAGGCCTCTTATCAGGAGGGTGATGGGAACCCCTGATCAAGGTAATCAAGTCTTCGGCCATTTTGAGCATCTGTTTTTTGGGCACAGAGGCCTGACCTTGTTTCTTTGCTGTAGAAGGTGCTTTAGTCTTTGCCTTTGAAGCTGAAGTCGGTTTAATGTAAAGATGTTTAGGTCTGAATACACCCTCAGAAGCCGGTGCCTGCTCAGCGGCTCAGGACCCATCTGAAGGGATAATATCCGAGGCTCCAATACCTTGAGTTTCCAGTGGCATGGCAGACTCCACATGGGAGTCAGTAGCTGCCTGTGACTCTAAAGTAGCGGGCGTCAGGGGCTGCAAAAGCGCCTCACTGAGGACCGGCAACTGGCTTAGGAGAAGCTTCGTCATCGGTTTTGGGCCTCGGTTGTCTATCTCTCTTCTTTTCTTTGCGTTTTTTGTGAACTCTGGTAGTCGGACGGTTATCCGATGACATTTCTGGATACCTAAACCAGCGTTCAAAATAGTTTAAAGCAAAATCATACTGACGCTTAATAGTGCGTTGGTTAAATCTAGCACAAAACCAACAACCAGAAACGTTGTGATCAGGGCCTAGGCAAGGAATACAGTAAGAATGAAAATCCTTATGAGGTATTTGCTTTCCATAAGAAATACAATTATTTACTTTTTCTGACATCGGTCTGGAGCAAGAAAAAAGTTTCCCCCAACAGGGTACTTAGCTTTCTTGAAGACTTCAGATCTGAAACTCGAACACGAAAATCTCAGGAGTCGGCTGACCGGCACTTGCGAACTGCTTCTGCTTCGGGCACCGCGCGGCAAGAAAGACTAAAGAAAATGGCATTGGCTGCTCCTTTTATACCCCTGACGACTGGACATCAGGGAAGGGGTGACAGCAGCCGACGCAGGACCCAGGATTTTGGAATTCAGGCCAACTGAGGACAACCTGCCAGCAGGATTACCCAAATGTAATGACTGCAACAGTGAAACACGAAGAACATCTGCCTGCTCACACCCTTGTTCTCCCCTCCCTTCACTGTTTATTACCTTAAGCCAATCCCAAAGTTAATAAATATTACCTTGTCAGGCACCATTTTTAAAACTACAACCACCCTTTGAGCACCTCATGCTCGGCTCTGCCATAGAACTTATTAAAACTGCCTGAACTGGGGCATAGCTAACTGATAGTTTGTGGAAATACAGGGTACCTACCTGAGTCTCCACATTCACTATCATATGTTCATTTATCAGTTTACTCTGTTACCTGATTGTTTCCAGCCCCCTCATAAGAGCAACTAACAGGGTCTCTACCCACTTCACTCCCCACCCTTCCCCCTATTCCCTCCCGCCTCCAGTGGTCCTACCTTTATTACACTCACAAACCCCTCCCATCTTTCCAATAGCCAACCATGGCACTAAACCCAACACTACCTCCTCCATCTTCCCACTACTATCACTCCTCCTCAGCTAACCTGTACAAGCATACCTTACCTATGCTCACTGCATGCACTCTCCTTGCATATCTTACATCCTACCAAAACTCCATCATTCCCTCACTCAACCACTACCACTGTACTACTACAAGTGTAGATTCTTCACAGCATTCTACGTAGGGAAAACCGAACGTAGACTGCGTGACAGAATATATGAGCATGTGTATGCCATTGACAGGAATAAAATAGACAATGCCCTGGTAAGACATTCCCAAATGACAGGGCATACATTTACTTTTAAAGCTATTGATCAAATACAAATGGATGCAAGAGGTGGCCTACAACACTGCTTTTGGAAGAACTGGAGTTATTTTAGCAGTTAACTTTAAATGCATTTTACAACCCAGGATTAAATGAAGCATGTAACATCCTGTGCCTGTTAAAACATAAGAGTTTAAACAGGTAAAATATTATATGAACATATGCCATGTAGAATTATTGGTATATGCTATTTTGATTTATATAATTATACTTAAAACATTATGAGCAATTGTGTTAGTATATTAT
The DNA here is from genome assembly GCF_019279795.1 of Protopterus annectens. NCBI lineage: Eukaryota > Metazoa > Chordata > Ceratodontiformes > Protopteridae > Protopterus > Protopterus annectens. The sequence goes on from NC_056744.1 coordinate 1,650,898,332, forward strand.
ATGTTTTTACTTTGTAGTGTATGTCATGGTAATTTTTATACATAGTATCCCTTTTATTTTATATAGTAGGTGATTTAATCACAAAGTATTATTGAGTGCACATCTAGCTGGTTGGTGTATCATTGTCACATGGTTTTTAAAATATGCTATTTAAATGCGGATGTTTGAATTTAATGTGATCTGAAGAATTTATTGCATTTACTATAACGAAAAGCGCTTCAATAAATTGTTTGAATTTCTACTGGACTTTCTTTCTTGCTTGTGTTTGGATTGGTGTCTACTGAGCTACTGAATTGCATTTTTCATGTCAGTTTATTTTACTCAGTTTGCTTGTATAGAACTTATTAAAATTGCATGAACTGGGGCACAGCTAACTGATAGTTTGTGGAAATACAGGGTACCTACCTGAGTCTCCACATTCACTATAATATGTTCATTTATCAGTTTACTCTGTTAACTGATTGTTTCCAGCCCCCTCATAAGAGCAACTAACAGGGTCTCTACCCGCTTCACTCCCCACCCTGCCCCCTATTCCCTCCCGCCTCCAGTGGTCCTACCTTTATTACACTCACAAACCCCTCCCATCTTTCCAATAGCCAACCATAGCACTAAAGCCAACACTACCTCCTCCATCTTCCCACTACTATCACTCCTCCTCAGCTAACCTGTACAAGCATACCTTACCTATGCTCACTGCATGCACTCTCCTTGCATATCTTACATCCTACCAAAACTCCATCATTCCCCCACTCAACCACTACCACTGTACTACTACTCACACCACCACTCATGTCTCACCCTCACTCAGCTCCCCTCCCACCAACTCAAGAACCATCCCTATGCACCCCCACATATTCTACCAACTATATTACTCAAACATAAAGCATCCCTACAACTTAACATAGTGGCCCTCCCACCATACCTATTACCCACAGAGCACAATCATAAAGTTTCCCTAATAAACAAACACATTCAAAAACTGAGAAAACTAATAACCTCATGCATATCAAAACTAGCCCTAAGTGGAGACATCCACCCCAACCCTGGCCCTACCATCTCCAACCCCAATCCTCATAATCAGACTAGAAACGACAACTTCTACCATATGACAGCCAATAAAAAGCCAAGTGACTTCCTTCTACTAAGCCTAAATATTAGAAGTATATCCAACAAAGTCCATGAACTCCATGCCACCATAGACTTGTACTCCCCAGATATAGTCATCCTGACAGAAACCTGGCTAAAACCTCACATTACCAGTGAGCAAATCCTCCTTACCGGTTATGGCATACTAAGAATTGACTGGCTAAACAAGAAAGGAGGCGGTGTAGCTATAATATTTAAACAGCAGCTAAACATCCAGATCTTAAAATCATCAGCTCCACAAATAGGCAATGAAGAAATAATATATACCAACATCAAAATAAACCAAAACAAAACCATCAACATAATTGGATGCTACTTCCCACCTGGCCAAAACATCCCTCCACTAGAAAACCTCCTCAGCTGGTCTACCCACCATCTCCCCCAAGAAACTATAATTTTAGGTGATTTCAATATTGACTGGCAATCCTGTTCTGTCAACCATCCAAACCATCATGTAAACCTTCATGGCTTCACCCAACTAGTCCAGTTGCCAACCAGGATAAATAAAAACTCCAGCAAGCACACTACCCTGGATTGGATACTAGTCAGTAAGAGCCCCCAGTCATATATAACAGGCTGCTTATCAGATAGCTTCAGTGATCACTCCCCAACATTCCTACTCAAAAAATACCTATACCAAGCTAAACCTGTCATCTACTGACAAATACATAAAAAACTAAACTTTAACCCACTCACATTCATCTCATCCCTCAAAGAATGTAAATGGCATCCTCTAAAGTACCTCAGTCTTGATGACGCAGTTAAATTTTTTAATACTACATTTATGAGCAGCCTAAATTACCATGCCCCCATAAGACTTCCAGAACATAAGCACAACCCTCCCCATGGCTACAGAAAACCACTAAGTCAGAAATAAAAAACAGGGATAAAGCCTGGGAGCACTGGCTCAAAACCAAAATCCCCTCAACTAGACAGAAATTCCTAGAACTTACGCAATAGAGTACTAACAAAACAGGACAAATTCCAATACTACCAGTCTGCCCTAGACTCCTCCCAACACAACCCCAAACAATTCTGGTCCTCCATAAACTCAATTCTCCACTCAGGTCCTCCTAGCATCCCTCACTCCAACGAAAATATTGCTACCTCATTCAACACACACTTCACACAAACCATACTATCACTAGTTAAACAACACAACCCCCCTCCCCTCCAACCTACACCTTCAACTAGCAATCTCCCCACTGCCTTCTCTTTTTCTCCTGTACCTACCTCCAACATAAAAAAACTCTTAACTAAACTGAAGCCCACCAAATTAGCAGCAGACAACCTCCCAAGTGAATACCTACAAATCGCAGCCGAGCTCTGGCCTACCCAGTATCCATCTTGATTAACCGATCTCTGTCAGAAAGTTGCGTTCCCACACTATGGAAAGTATCACATATAATTCCCCTCCACAAAGGTGGCCCCTGCACAGACCTAACCAATTACCACCCCATAGCTATTTCTCTCCACTCTCCAAAATACTAGAGAGATACATTCACTCTCAGGTCTCAGACTACCTCCTTACTAACAACCTCCTTTCCAATAATCAGCATGGTTTCTGACCAAACCATAGCACCACCACTGCCTTACTCTCCTTTACTAACACTATCCTTCAGCATAAAAACAATGGCTATCTCTCCTCAGCTACTTTCCTAGACCTATCTAAAGCATTTGACATGGTCCCACACAAACAACTCATTTCTGTCCTCAATAACCTATCCTTCTCTCAATCAGTCACCAACTGGTTTCAGAGTTACCTGTCTGACCGCCAACAATATGTTGTATGGCAGAATGACATATCTCCCCAACTACCTTTCTCTATAGGGGTTCCCCAAGGATTCATCCTCGGACCCCTACTCTTCTCTATTTTCACCAATAATCAAGCCTCTGCCACCAAACATGGCACACTCATACAATATGCAGATGACTCAACCATCATCTGCTCAGCCCAGTCCCTACCCAAACTGCAAAAAGTCACACAGGAAGCCTTTTCCTCTGTTGAAACTTGGTTATCCAATGCCCATTTAATACTCAACCCAAACAAAACTAAACTATTCATCTTCCAACCCACCAAACATACTCAAAACAACTCTCACTTTAACATCACAGCAAAAGACACCACTATACACCCAACAGACCACACCAAATTGCTAGGAGTGGAAATAAACAAACTAAAATTTGACATTCACATATCCATGACCATAAAAAGTCCACAAAAAACTAGGAGCGTTATACAGAAATAAGCAACTTCTCACCAAAGCAGCAAAGATTTCAGTAGCAAATTCCCACCTTATCTCCACCCTACTTTATGCCTTTCCAATGTATACCAACCTAAGGCAATGCGATCTAAACAAGCTAGAGACCTGCTACAACAAAATCACCAAATTTGCCACAGGGGCATCCTACCGTAGTCACCGCTGTCACTTGCTGAACTGGGCTAGCTTGAACTCCTCCACCTCCTTCAATGGTATCAACTCTCACTCGCCCAGAAACTAGTAAACCATCCACTAAATGTCCCATCCCTCCAGAATCTACTCCAACCCTATCGCACCACCAGACCACTAAGATCCAGCAACAAAAATCACTTGCAGATCACTAAAGCCAATAACTCTGCTGGTGAAGCACTATTCTCTTGCACCATAGCCAAATTATTGAACTCCCTCCCACCCACAATTACCTCAGTACCATCATGAACCCACTTCAAAACTCTACTAAAAGTGCACCTAAAAACATGCTGGCTATGCCCTTGCAACTCCCACTCTAATATCACCCACCCCATCCAACCACTACCTTTCTTTCCACCCCACTAACTACCTTGATTATAGCAAGCTCGGATGCTCATAAGCCTACTACTTATTATACAGCAGGAACTTCTTATTTTAACAATTGTTAATGTCTGTTATGAACTTCGCAGATAAAGATTCTAGTTGTCTACTGATGTACTGTGTTCTTCATCTGTAACTATGTTTGTAATTAATTGCTATGTAAATCCAATGTAACTACTGTCTGTATATTTTAACTGCGGAGCTTTTCTTCCTGGGCCTCTGCTGAAAATGGACCTATGTCCAGTCGGACACTCCCGGCCAACAAATATAAATAAATAAACTAAAAAATAAATATATAAATGGCTTAGGATGAATCCTTAAGTCTTTAATTTTAATTTCCAACAATGCTGTGTCTTCAGTAGGCTGTAGAAGTCTTCCAAAGTCGGTATTGTGTTTGTATTCCATCTTCTTGTTATACACTTCCTTGAGATTGCAAATATTGTCCAAATTAGATAACATATTTGACTCATTCAAATGAGGACCTTTGTACACATTTAATAATACTAGAGCTTTAGATAAGTTAAACGATTCATTAAATAAAGCTTGTAAAAAGTTTTTAATACCATTCCAAAATGGCTTAATTTTAACACAGTCGAAAAAAATGTGATTTCAATCTGCATTGTGTATTTGTTCACACCTCCAACATAGAATAATTAATTTCAGTAATTCTATCTGGAGTTAAGAATGCTCTGTGCAAGCATTTCCAATTTAAAAACTTTCCAGTATTGTGTAAATGATATATGTTTTACTGATAATAAAATATTTGATTTCATTTCTTCAGTTAGCTGTAATGAGTGTCCTTTTGTTATATAATTCCAACATGAGGATTTGAGCGTTTTATAATTTATCAATATCTTGCAAAATTTCAAAATACTATTTCCCATGTCATAATCATTATATATGATTTCATAAAGGTATTTTGTAAGTTTAAGTATTTCTTTAAATGAAGAATTACTAATTATTCTGCATAAATCTTGTGACTATGTCAGAATGCTTTGCATAGTTAGCCAATCTTGTGGAATTTTGTATGTTGTTTCTATTGTTTGCATATCCAAAACTTTTAGTTCTTTGATAAATTGAAACCAACAAACAAATCCTTTCTGTTCCCAGGAATTAATTATTTCTCTGTATATTTTATGTGGATAGCTCTTTGTAACTATGAATGGAGTTAAAAGCTCAAACCATATTTTTAAACCTATATTTGCATTAATAATTTTCCTAAATGAGTCAATGTAATAATTAATCATACGAGTTTTAGTGGGCTGAGTTATGTTATACTGCATACTAATACATAATATGTGAATTTTTTTTTTTGTAAATCAAATTCATTTATTGATATTACAGTTAGTAATTCTTTCCAATTTGCAGAATAATTTGGACTTATCCAGTCTGAGGTTGTTTTAGATATTGATGCTTTTATATAGGTTTTTATATCACAAAAGTTTAATCCTCCTTGTTTCCATAGTCTGATATGATGTATTAAAGCTATTCTGTTTCTTTTGGGAAACCATAAAAATTTTATTAGGCGTGAGTTTATGTCCGAGTATATTCATTTCTGGTAACAGTTGTATTGCCAAAGCTATATATATATATATTTATATTAGAACATTTGTCATCTAGATTTAATTGATCAATATGTATATTTTCTTTTTGGAAATGTTCCATATAGTGATTTCTATAGGCAACAAGAATGTCACCTATAACAGAGACATTTTTCCCTTTCTTTTCATGGAAGATACTTTTAATGTTATTAGCATTTGAGCGTATTTTGATTCTTCTCCCAAATATCTACATAATTTATCCAGAAGTGGCCAAGGTATTATTTTTTAGTTTTTCTAAAGCTAAACTAGTTTTATGTGCTAGAATTTTGTTGTATTTATTATTTAACACTTCTACTTTCTTTTTTATCTCCAAATGATTTTGATTTTTTTCAGCTTTTACTGGCAAAAGTTTGGATTATAGATCTAATAATTCAGAACCCCATTCTCTGATTTTTTTTTATACCAAGTTAGGGTTTTACCATATTTTTAAGCTTTTAATGAGTCCCATATCATTATTTTATTTATCTCTGTGGTGTAATTAATATCTAAGAAGAACTGTAATTCAGATAATAACCAGGGTTTGAACTCTTTAATTTTAGTTATATATGCTGGAATTCTGGAGTTAAAAATTAATGGTTTGTACCCATTTTGAAGTTTTAGTATCAATGAATTGTGCAACATTTGTAGTTTCTGAAAAGGGGCAGGAGTGATTGAAAAATTAATGATTTTAGAGTGTAAGTCATGGGCAGCAAATATTTTATCTATTCTAGTTTGGGTACCAAATCTGTGATCTTGATGGGAAAACAAAGAAAGATATGATAAAGATGGGTTACAAAAACTACAATTTAAGTTAAAGCAACTACAAGACTTGTTATGCAAGATTTATCTTCTTTAAATTTAAAAGTATCTACAAGATGAAATGATTCTATCCACTTGTTTAAAGCTTTTGATATAGCAGATGTATTGTCTTTTATTTGCAGTTTCAGAAATATCAAATTAAAGCAATGACATGACTTGTTATGCATATTTATTTATGTAAGAAAATCTTCATGCTCCCCTTGATGTTCAATGTAGTGTATGTCATTTATGACAAGTTAAGACAGTAATGTTATTATACACAAGCCCATGTTATTTAAATCCTGTCTTTAATATCTAAATTCAGCAGACTGCTTCATCTTATAAGGCAATTATATCTTTTATGTCTAGATTTACTAAAATCATACATTACATAACTATTGTGCGTGTTTTTTTTTTGTTTTTTTTATCAAGAATCAACTTAATGAGCTAAACAAAGTTTTGGGAGACCATCAATATGTGCACATGTGGTTTAAAACAGCCCTTTTACTATATATATATATTTTTTAAAACCAAAAATGTCATTGCCGAGAATCATCTTGAAGGCTCCTCAGAGCCATTAAACATTATTGTCACTCTGTCTCCGTTACCATAGCAACTGGGAGCATCTGTTTCTGTTAGTGTGTCTGTGTACTGCATACCAGAGACTCACGATGCACCTGAAGCAAAGCTTCACTTCACTGCAACTTCAAGCCTAAATTCCCTCCCTTTCAGCGAGACAGCAACCAGGAAAAGAACAGAGAGCAAACAAACAAAACAAAAAAAAATATCCCAACAAGCCACCACAAGAGACAACACACTCCTCCAGCCCTCCCACCTCCCACTCAGCAGACATGCAAACAAACCATTCTCTGCAAAAATATCCCAAATCACAGTTCTATCCACCCCCTTCTCCTGGATCCAGGCTAAAACACCAAATTTCTCTTCCTAATACACAAGCAGCAGTAAACCTCGATCACAAGCCGCTTCCCGGAGATGAAAACGGCAACATATAACAGCTGCCAGACACAGCTGCATCCACATACACCATGTCAAGCTTAATCAAACAGCACTCAAAGCCAAGATACCTGCCACAATTGATATTAATTATGTTTAGACAGAATAATAATGATATTTGTACTACCTGCCAGACATGGCTGCATCCACACACACACCATATCAGGATTGATCAAACAGCACTTGAAACGATGATACCTGCCATAATTGATATCAACTATGTTTAGACAGAATAATAATGACATTTGTACTAGCTGCCAGACACAGCTGCATCCACGCACACCATATCAAGATTGATCAAGCAGCACTCATAGCTGTGATATCTGCCATCATTTATATTAACTATATTTATCAAAAAGTAACGTTGCCCCAACTGCAAACTGGATACAAAATCACTGGCAAACGTTGTAGCCTGGGTTCCGAGGAAAATAACTCTGGCAGTCCGTAAAAAACAAATTTTATATACTCTTAAAACGTACAAAAGATAAAATTAAATAAAATAATTTATAGTAGTGCTGCAGGTTAAGCGCTTTCATCCACTTTAACTGTGGACTTCATCAGAACATATAGCACTGAATCTCAATTGATTAAATATGTCTTTTGGCGCCATTGTGCTTAATTATAGACTTCACATATTTAAATCTGTATACAGCCTATCTACTAAATATGCTAAATGTTCTTCTATATAAAATATCTAGACCATACGTGTTCATGACCACTGACAATACACATACATTAGATAACACCCCCATATATAACTAAATGTACATTGCAAGAATGGAACAATAATATGTACTATGCATTTAATTTCTATACCTCATGATCTTGCCCCTAATATAGGTTTAATAGAAATGTTATCCTTTAAACCTGGGGGTGTTGTGGCATCAAGCAATAATTGCCACTTTATTTCCTTATGCCCCAATATACCTTTTATGTTGCCACCTCTAGGGTTTATCTTTAACTGCTCCAAAATACCAAATTTAAAATTATGGTTATTCCCACACTTCTCTATATGTCTATATAGGGCATTATTTGTGTCTTTCTTCCTAATCCTATATAAGTGGTCATAAATCCTGTTTTTGAGACCTCTGTCTGTCTTTCCCACGTAGTATCCAGAACATACTGTGCATTTAGCCAAATATATTATATATTTGGTATTGCAATTCCCTGTTATGAATGTGACGTTAGTATTATTGAAATTTCCCAATACTATGTGATCATCCACCAATATTGCATGACATTGTCTGCATGTCCCACATTTGTTTGTATGACCTTTTTTGTTATTATTATTCAATCCCCCATTTTCTAAACTATGCTTCAAATTTTGTCTAGTTTTATGTACAAAAATTGGTGCTTGTCCCACCACTTGAGTAATAGTGTCATCTGCTGTTAGAATGTTCCAATTATGTGAAATAACCTTTCTGACCGGATTAATATAAAGGCTATATTCTAATATGCAGGCACGGTTATAGGACATATCACTGTAATCTGATGTATTGCTATGTATCATATTTTGTGATAACCCTACACCTAATAGGTGTTTGTATTTCTTACCCCATTCACTTATGATGTATTTCGTTGTGTCGTATATTAATTCTTTGGGAAATCCCTTTTCTTTGAACATTTGTCCTATATAATTAACCTCCTGTACCATGTCATCATATTGTGTCATTCTTGCAGCTCGAATACATTGCCCTTTTAATATATTCTTCACTCGACCTCTTGGGTGGTTACTAGAGTATTCTAAATAGGCATTACTAAATGTTTCTTTCCTATATATACATGACTTAAACCCAGTAGTGGTGTGACTAATAGAAGTATCCGAATAAGCTATACTATTAGGATCATAAGTGTATGTAAATTTCAGATATATACTAGAGTTGTTCAAATACTCCATACATTGCATAAATTTATCTAAGGTATCATCGTACAAGATGAAAATATCACCCAGAAAGCATGTGTAATATCTTAAACAATTCATATACTCCTATTCAACACATGTGTGTCCTCCCAGTCCAGCATGACCATACTGGCAAAGATGGGAACGCACGCTGCTCCCATCGCCACTCCTCTGGTCTGCCTATAAAATTCCCCTTCAAAGTATATGTAATTGTGGTCTAATACTATAGACATGCATTCAAGAATAAGGCTAACATTGTCCCATACCATTCCACCATACTTTCTAATGCTGTTACAAAAGGCATCTAAGCCTTCGTGTTTGGGAATACAGGAAAATAGACCTATCACATCTATAGTGATATAAATAAGTTCCCTTTTCCACACAGTAGGTCCATACAGTAGGTGTTAAACTACTTAAGAAATCCCATGAATCTTTTATAATATGTGGAACATTCCGATAAATGTGTTTTAACCTCCTAGCAATCATTTCACCTATAGGGAATGTCTTAGACTTACTTCCTGATACAATAGGCCGAAATGGGGGATTTGTAATATTTTTATGTGTCTTATGGATACCTATAATGGTGGCTAATGTGGGAAACTCTACCTTCATATAATTGTACATATCTTTGCTGATCCTATCTTCCAAAAAATATTCTTCCAAATACATATCTATTTGCCTATATGCGATATTGATCTCATTCAAGGATACTACTTCATAGTTACCCGTTTGTAGTAAAATGTCATAGAGTTTGTTCACATACTCCAAAGAGTCATATAATACCACACTTCCACCCTTATCGGGTTTCATGACCCTAACACTGTGGTCATTTTTAAGTTGCTGTAATGCTTTGAATGCTCCCCCAGTAAGGTTATTCCTAATTTTCATACCTTTACAATTATGTTGCAACTTATAAAATTCCCTAGTGACTACTTTTTCGTATGTGGCAATGCTAGGATGTGTGGGAGGAACAAAAGTACTTTTCTTTTTGCATGAACTATTTGTTTTATTACCCACTTCGATACCTAAGTTAGAAACTTTGTCCTTAAAAAATATTGCCAAGTATATTTAGACAGACTAATGATGGCATTTGTATTAAGAGCTTCTTACTATTATTCATCCAGGATATACATAACATTTCTAAATCATACATTAACTGAAGAAGGCATTAGTCTCCATGACAGCATTTTTTTTCAAAACACTCTACTGTTACTGCTATTATATATGATGTTAATCTGTTACATTTGAGTCTGAACTGTGAATAGTACCTTGTTGAATTATAATACTTTAAGTAATTAAGTAAAAACAATGAAAAATGAACAAGATAAGTATTCACTGAGTTCAAATAGGGGAATAGAAACTTCTATGTTTATATTGTATGTTGCTTTGTTTGGCTTATATATAATGTAAATAGCAACCCATCTTGACCTACCTTTGTGAAAAATTACTGGACTCTTTGAACATTCTGATTAAATAATTACTGTTTTCTCAGTTGTTTAAGAAACCCTCCTTTTTTAAATAAAAACAGATGACAAGTGATGTACCATATCAGTTGATACTTTGACAGATGTAGTTGTAAGAATTATTTTTTTGGGACAACTATCTTGGAATCATTTTTTTGTTTGTTTCTTTCTAGCATCAGTCCAATGATTTGTTTCTTTTATTCTTTTAAGAGTAGGGGCCATCCATTCCATTTCTTCTGGGATAGACACTATGTTGTTGTTTTTGATGAATGTAGTAGCTTCTTCTAAGCCATTAAAGGTTCTCATATCATTGGCAAAAGGTAGTTTTATCTTGGCTGGAAAGACCAGCTGTGCTTTAATATTGTTTTCTTTCAACAGTTTTATTATTGGCCAGACTGGGTATTCTGGAAGAATAATCATTGTCAAACCTTATCAGGTTTTGACTGTATTTTAAGGGTGATTTTCTCAAAGCAGATTTTAATATTAGTTCCTTGTCCAGAAATGAAATAAGTTTTGTAACAATGGCTCTAGGTGGAGTATTTGAGTTAGAAGCAGGTTTCCTCAGTGCTCTATGTGCCCTTTCAATCCCAAATGAAAGTCCCTCTTTCCAAGTCTAAAAATTCAGGAATCCAGGTTGTTAGGAATGAAATAATGTCTTCTCCTTCAGTGTTTTCAGGCAGACTAAAGATCCTTATGTTGTTTCTCCTTTCCCTGTTTTCTAAGTCATCTATTTTGTTAAGCAGCCATGTATTCTGTTTAAGCACAAATTCTTTTTGGAATTCTTCCTCTCTGAGTCTCCCTTCAATGTTATTTAGAGAAGTCTCTATATTTGTTATTTTTGTATGGTGTTGCTGTAATAGTTCCTTAAAAGTATCAGTCTGTTTTTGAGAAATTAATTTGAGGTTTTCTAAGTCATTTTTAAAGCCATCCATCTTAAAAGATAGTTCCTGTAAGGTAGATGTCATAAATTGCAGTTCTTTTTTCAAAGCAGCATCTGCATGAGAATTCCTTGAGTTGTTCATATTCAATGACTCAGTATATCTCCAAGTTACTTGACAGGATTTTTTTTTATATATCTTCACCAAAACTGATATTTATGTAGTTTAGTAGTTTATCTATAGATTTCTGATGTTTTAAACTTGAAAATAATAAAATGTTCCTATATTATTATACTAGTTTATGGAGCTCTCAAAATTCACTGCTCTCAGTTAGCTGTCTATGCTCTGCCTCATGTTTTTTGATTCTGTCTGTTAATCCTTAAGTAGTTTTGCCCACATAATAGCAAAAACAGGTCATACACACACACCTAAATAAACAACATTTATAGAACTGTAGTGAAAGTGCCTGTGGAAATTGACTAAATAGTTACAATGTTGCACTATGGAAATAGACTAAATAGTTACAATGTTGCACTTAAAACTGTTTGCAAATATTTATATACTGACACACTTTGCAACGTCCACACTTGAACATACCATTATTATTGTGCATTCTAACTCTGTTACAATGTTTGTGGCTACTGTTCTCAAATAAATTTTTAAGTGTTTTTGTATTATTGTAGCAAAATTGTAGGTCTGGACCTAATATTTTAAACAGCTCCTTGTTCCCCTGAATGGTGCACCAGGTTTCTTAAGAATGTCTCTAATGCCATACATATCTTTGCTAACAGGCAATGGGAAACTAAGATAGAACTCTTTTTTTCCACAGTAACTTGCTAGCATGAAATCCATATTTAAGTATGGGAAAATATTTCTTATATCCAAGTTTGGTAATCTCATGCATGATTTGTTCAACAAACTTCATTGGACAATGTTTTTCTATGAATAACTGCTTTAAATATATGCTTGCTTGACAGACAATATTATCTTCACTAATAATCCATGAAAAACGGATGAATTGCCCTTTTACATTAGACTTCATGAAAAACAATGTTGACTACTGAAGTCTAAAAATTAATAATAAACATCTTATGTTAAATATTAGAAATAAATTTATATTCAGGCTTATCCAACTTAAGTTCTATATCCAGAAACTGCAACTTATTACCTATACCTGAAATGGTAAACTTCAAAAAGTCTGAGCTTTGTCTAAGATCTGCTAGAAATGCATCGAATTCTTCCTTGCCAAATAAAAAAGATGTCATCAATGAAGCCTTTGTATAATTTAATCTTTTTGAAACCTGGAAGCTTAACTAAATGTTCTATTTCCCATTCACTAAGTACAATGTTGGGGTAAGCAGGGACCATTTTGGCACCCATCACTGCCACATTTTTTCTGATGATAAGTGATATTGTTAAAAATAAAAAAAATCTAAAACTATTTATATCAAGTTGCAGAGAGTGTTAACTCTATTATTACTTATAAATGAATGTTTGGTAAGAAAAAGTCTCATTAACTCAATTCCTTGTTCATGAGGAGTACTAGCATACAAGGATTCTATGTCTAACTCTACTTAAAAGTTATCCTGTGATGTGATCTGACATGCAGAAAGTTCTTTCAAAAACACCCAAAAATCCTGTAGATAAAAAGATGTACTTTGAATAACAGGTTCAAAAAATGATAAATAAACTGTGATATATTTTCTGTTTTCATACCTTTCAGAAAAATAATATTTCTGAATGGTAGATTGAATTGATCTTCGTGCATTTTGGGTATACCAAGTAATTTTCCCGGGCATGGATGTTGTATCATAAAAAAATGTATTCTTGTACATCTATACTACCTTGTTATGAAATTTGTTGTTAGTTTCCCCATGCTTTTAAAGAAGTATATAAATGGAATGGTGAATTTATACACGTTTATTCTGTTTTTTTAAACTATTATTTGGATCACTCGTGTGTATGTTTTTAATAAAGATGATTTGACTTAAACCAGCTTGTGCTTCCATACTTTCATTAGTGGTTTGGAAAGTTGTAAAGAAAATATTTCTACCATCTGTTATTATTTTCGATTTTTAGAATGTGCCTGAATTCTAGGGAATCTTAGATCTTTCACACAGACAAGTTTCCTCATTATTTGTTGATAGCTAGAGACTGTTCAGTTTTGGAACCATAAACTTTCTGCTACATAATTACTGCCCCTGTCTCCTTATCTACTTTCATTATTCTAATATCAGAATTACTGGCAAGTTCTCTCAAGAAGTATAGTAACCTTGCTAGGATATGAACCATATAGTTATGACTACTACAACAATTATCTAATGAAGAACACAATTAGTTTCTGACATAGCCACAGAGACTGAATAAAACAAGAATGTGCAAGTTAGAATGAAGCATGCTAAATTACAATATTTAGATTGCTGGTATATGTGTTATCACAAATATTTCTGCTTCAGTGCAAAAGTTGAACAAAAACAAAATTGAAAAGAATACTTACTGGTTGCAATCTCCCAGGTTCCTTTTGACTGAGCTTCAAACTACTGTCAAATGTCCCCTGAGTGGACATAACATCATTTTCAAAGCATTCGAACTTTTCTTCCATCTCTTTCACAGTCACCACTTCTTTATGCTTGAGCTTCAAGGTAACATCAGACACATGTGATGCAATTATATCATCTTTAATGCAATCAAGAAGATGACCTGTTTCACTCAGATTGTTTGCTTCATCACTCCTAAGCTGCTGGATGAGTTTTTGTTCTTTGTCTTGCAGAAACTGGTGCAGTTTGGCAAACTCTTGTTTTATATATTGTTCTAAACTGAAAGCATCTTCCTGGGAAAATTAATATGAAAAGAAATATGTTGAACAGCTATACATTAAACTATCAGATGTATCTACTTAATTTCCTTACAAAACAAAAGGAACAGAGACTAGTCAACTGACACAATGACAAGTCATCTTTCTGCAGGACTTGTGACTTGGGGTCTGAGACCAAAACTAAGCCACCATTATGGCTGGCAGGGAGAGATGGATTACCAGACTAGAATTTTCTTCTTGTCAAATTTGGGTATAGATATGCAGCCCAAATATGAACGTTAAAATACAGTAGGAAAGAAGGCCGATACTAGACTGAGATACCGGACCTTTTATTGGTTTAATTATCTGCTAACTAGATAGACTGTACTGGCTGGAAATCCTTTTCTGCTATGACATGGACCACACAGTGCAAAAATACATTGTGATGTTTGTTTCTATTCATATCTGTAGAAATAATAAACATAATAAATTAAAAACAAATGAATGCTACAGAATTACCATAATGCTGGATTTTCAGGATCCATATCCATCTACTTCACATGTAGGACTAGTTGCTTAGGCACTATTCTGCTCAGCAGTTAAAATCTTTCCCAGGTTTTAGCTCCACCCTCTTCTGATAATGCTCTGCATTTGCTGTTTTTCTTCAGATTTAAGTATACTAAGTGCACTAATATGTCATAGCCAGTCCATACTGTATATAACAAAAATCTCTTAGCCTTATTCATATCCCTACATCAATGACAAGTGAAGTGAGAGGGCATATTGAAATTTTGAGATGTGGATCGAGACATTTGATCATTATGATAAGCAAAAAACTTTTGTATGATACATGATCCAGTCCATCCACATAAACACAGAGTTCCCAGTATATCCTCTTGGGTGGTATCTTTATAGAAACCTGCTGATTACTGATGTCAAGGCAAAAATGGGATTTAACATTGCATTTAATTTATATTTTCATGAGTAAATATGTAAAGAAGCTCAAGTCATACCTGTGAAGTGACCTGTACCTTAATAAAACAAGCCTTATGCTTCAAGAACAATTCTTAATTAAATTTGTTATAACAATAGACAATGTAGTCACAAAAGCCATCTAGATACAATTACTTTTGATGATTTCTGTTCCAAATTTTCAGTTATAGGGATTAGAAAAAAACAGTATTGTGAATATTCAAAACATGATAACTTGTACTTGTGCTTGGTATATGGGAAGAGTGAGGTGCTGTGAAGATAGGTGAAGGCTGCCAGCCTAGCCAGACAGAATTCTGTAGATTAATATTTACAAATGACATAATTATGTAAGCCACAAGCTTGTTCTCTTAAATGTGAAAAGACTGCATTGGGTATTGAACTGTAAAAATGGAACAACAGTGCACTCTGTTGTAAGAAAGCTAAGTCAAGCATTTTATGATGTCTTTGATGTCAAAATTCGGAGCCAATATGTCTAGATAAAGGCATTCTGCCTATTGTTTTGAGGCCAGAGTTAATGGCTAGAATTTGCATGCGTACTTTTTTTATTGCTCTGGCTTCCTGATCAAGGGCTATTACCCTCTGAGAGTCTGTTAGCCTGGGAACCAGAAAGAAATGATGTAATCTGAAATGAATCAGTGGTACTGTGTTATCAATTTAAGGACAGAAAGAAGGAGAGCATTAGAGCATTTTTGTCTTGAGAACATCCAACATAACCAGCAGTGTCTTGCTCTAGATGTAAGTTATTTAGAAATGTGTTTTCTCTTAGAAATAGCTGGGAATTAAGAAGATTAGACTAAGTGTTTTTCTGTGTTATTAGAAACTTTTTATGGTATTATTTTAAGTACTTCTCTGTGATCTCTGAACTCTTGACTAGCACTGTGTAGTAAGAAGTATTGTCTTGTGTTATTATTTATTGTTTATTATTAAATATTTTTAAAACTTTCAACTGTGGCTGTTTTGTGTAGAGATAATTTAAGTTCTAAGAGTACATTGCATGTATATAGTGATGCTGTAGCAAGTCACTCCAAATAAGTCTTGGCTGTTTGGTCACACTTACCATTTATAATAATATTGCACAGTAATAATTGGATATCCTTTAAGGGACTTTGAGTAGCTGATATTATTGGGTGGTGGCAGCTGGTACTACCTTTTAGATTGGACAGAAAAGGGGCACAGCTGGGGAACCTGTGCCCAGAAGTGTCTGTGTGGTTGTATAAACTCTTATCTCAAAGTGTGTGTGTGTGTGTGTGTGTGTGTGTGTGTGCGTCAGCTACTTAGGCAGGGACACGAAGCACTATTTGGACAGAGAGGGTGCTGGAGGTTTTAGCTTGCCCACTAGGCTGAGATCTGGGCCCTACAGCTGTGTCAGTGGGTAGTCTTATTGGGGACCTGGAGAGAAAGGGAGAGACCAGCCCCAGACTGACTGTGATCTCTGTTGTGCTCTTAAGGGAAATTGTACTTTACTGTGTGTGTATTTATTATCCTTTCCCTATATGGACGCCCCTCACTAGTGTTTGTGGTGAGGATTGAGGCGCCTTGATTGTTGGATCAGTGGGCGTCACACATTAATTGTTTGGCAGGGGTGGGATATCCACACCACATATTAATTGGTTGGCAAATACTAATTGGCTTATAGTGGTGTTGATAGTGTGAATTCCTGTAGCTTGTGTAAAGTGATCACTGAAGGTGTTTTTGTACTCTAAATCAGCCATGCAGTGAATACTTAGAGTTCAGAACACAATTATTTTATCTTTTTTGTTAGCTTAGTTAGTCAGGGAGAGCAGGCAGCATGTCAGCAGAGGAGTACGGAAAGCTGACAAGGAGCCAGCTGGCTGAGATGTACCAGGCTAGGGGTCTGGTGCATGGAAACCTGACTAAGGCAGACATGATTGCAGCTTTGGTCACAGCTGCATTAGAAAACAGCAACCAGGAGGATATTCAGACTAGCAGTTGAGATGTACCACCCTCAGAGAAGGGACAGCTCAGCCATTCTGCAGAGGACTTAAAAATCTATCCGGAGCTAAAAAGACTTGAGTTGGACGCCAGGTGTTTGGAAATAGAAGCAGCTGAGAGACTGAGACGTCTGCAGGATGAGGAGAATTGAGAAACTGCTATGCCTGGAAGCTGAGGAAAAGGACAGGCAGAGGCAGCATGAGAAGGAGATGCTGACTCTTCGCAAGAGTCATGGAGGTAATGGGGAATGGAGTAACTGGACCCGAGAAGCACAAAAGGTCAGTAAATTTCCTCTTCAGTTTAAAGAGGGGGATACTTTTGATAGTTTCATTCATATGTTTGAGAGGGTATGTAAACAGTATGAAGATAACCAAAGGCTCTGTGTACAGTTCCTGACCTCCTTACTCCATGGTACAGCTGTTAACTGTGTTGTCTAAAATGTCTGATGCTGACTGCTTTAATTATACTATGGTTAAGAACTGTTTGTTAGAATTGTTTAAGCTAACACCTGAAATATATAGGAAAATGTTTCATGAGCACAGACACAAGGCAGATGAAAGTGTGTGTGAATATGTTGCTGAACTGAGCACTTATTTTCAAAAGTGGGTGAGTGGATGTCAGGTTACCACTTTTGAAGGGCTGGCAGACCTTTTGTTGAGGGAACAAGCCCTTAGCACTTTGCCTGAGGATATGAGGATCTGGTTAGCTGATAGACAATGTGCTACTATAGATGAGTTGGGGAAGAAGGGAGACCTATACCTAGCAAGCAGGACATCCCTGCACAGGAAAGAGACCCCAGGACTGCTCATGGGTCTAAAGGAACTCATGGTGGGCAGCACAGACTACCCCAACAGAATCTGCCAGTAGCAGGGGAAGCCACTAGTCCAGGTACACATCCAGGACCTAGGGTTAAATGTTTTGAATGCAACCACTGGGGCCATGTGGAATACCAGATGTCCACAAAGGCAAGGTGGGGAACAAAAGGTGAGGGAGCCAGTAAGTGGGAAAGGCAAAATGCCAATAGTAGGTTGTCTTTAGACAACAGGGGTACCAAATTACCATCCTGCAGATGTCCTGATAGGGAAGGATTTGGATGAGGCAGTACCATGTGCGTATGCAGTTACACACAGGCAAGGAGACAAGCATGTGAGTCTGGTAGCCTGGGGGAGACCCAGACAGACTGCATACTTGCAGCCAGGACTGGTGAGGTCGTTACTTCAGGAAGGAAGCTACACTGTAGCAGTGAGACTGAAGGTGAGCTACAGCTGCTTGTGGGTACTGATGTTCCCTTGGACAGAGTGACTGCAAAGGTAGAGGTGAGTAGTAGTACCCAGGCTAACAGTGAGGCACCACTGTCAGAGGATGCCAGACTTCCTGTGGAAGGGGAGCTGGGAATGGTTACAAAGTGACAGTTGAGACAGGCTCAGCTCTCAGACCATACACTGCAAGGCCTGAGGCAGGTAGCTAGTAAGGCACCCGATTCTCAAGGGAAGGGGGATTCTGTATACTGGGACAAAGGGTTACTGTATAGAGAGTGGACCCCTGAGGGAGGGCTAGAAGGTGAGAAAATACAGCAGTTGGCAGTGCCTAGAGCCTACCATCTGGTGCTTCTGGCCATAGCCCATGATATTCCCTTGGCAGGTCATATGGGGATAAAATATACAAAGAGACGTATGTAACAGGGTACTGCAGGACCTGTGAGCAGTGCTAAAAGGTAGGCAAGGCAGGAGACAAGGTGAGAGCTCCTTTGATGCCTTTGCCTGTGATTGAGGAGACATTTCAGAGGGTAGCTATGGATATTGTGGGGCCTCTGAGTACCCCAAGTTCCACAGGGAAAAAAGTATATCCTAGTGGTAGTGGATTATGCTACACGATACCCGTGAGGCAGTGGCTCTGTCCTCCATTGAGGCAGAAAAGGTGGCAAATGCTTTGTTACAGATTTTCAGAAGGGTAGTTTTCCCAAAAGAAATACTGACTGACAGAAGTGCCAATTTCATGTCAGACCTGCTGGCTTATCTGTAGAAGTCCTGTGGGATGAAGCACCTGAAGATCACCCACTACCATCCCCAGACTAATGGTCTTGTTGACTGGTTTAACTCTACAATGAAGTCCATGCTACAGGCATTTGCACACCAGTTCAAGAGGGAGTGGGACAAATATTTGCCCCGTCTGTTATTTGCTTACATAGAGGTTCCCCAAGAATCCACAGGTTTTTCACCCTTTGAGTTGCTGTATGGCCATAGGGTGAGGGGACCTCTAGATTTAAATCATGATGAGTGGGAAGGTGACTGTGAACCTCATAAGGAGTATGTTGTGGCATATGTCCTAAACCTCAGGACAAGGCTCAGGGAACTCATTGGCCCAGGAGAACCTGACAGAAGCACAACAGAAAATGGTGTGGTATGACAGGAATGATCAAGCTAGAGAGTATGCTGTGGGGCAGCAGGTAATGGTTCTCATTCCTGTCAGACTAAACAAGCTGCAAGCAGCTTGGGAGGGAACCTACAAGGTGGTAAGAAAGGTAAGTGATGTTAACTACATGGTGGAACTGCTAGGCAGGAGGCAGGGGCACAAACTGTACCATGTTAACATGACGAAACCTTACCATGATAGGGAGGCCCTTGTGTGGAGCATTTGCAGTGGATTGCAGGAGGAGTCTGAGGGAGATCTGGTGACTGATCTCCTCAGTGAGGCTCGGACTGACACCTCAGTGGAAGGGGTAGCAATGTCCCAGCAGCTATCTCCTACTCAGGTTTGAGAAATCTGAGCACTGTTACAGGAGTTTGGGGACATTTTCATTGGGAAACCAGGGTGCACCCTCCTGGTGCAGTACCAGGTGGATACAGGACCCCAAAGGCCTATTAGGCAGGCCCCTTATAGGGTGCCTGAGAGAGTCAAACAGACTCTGAGGGAGGAGATATGGGAGATGTTGGAACTAGGGGTGATTCAAGAGTCTAACAGTCCCTGGGCCTCCCCAGTGGTGCTGGTGCCAAAGATGGATGGCAGCACCAGGTTCTGTGTGGACTACAGGAAATTAAATAGTCACACAGAGTCAGATGCTTACCCTATGCCTAGGACAGATGAGGCCCTAGAGCATCTTACCAAGAGTTACTGGCAGGTGCCCTAGACTCCCACTGCTAGAGAGAGGTCAGTCTTTGTGACTTCTTTTGGCTTGTATGAGTTCACAAAGATGCCCTTTGGGATGAAAAATGCCCCAGCAACTTTCCAGAGGCTGGTAGATCATATCCTAGCAGGAGGGTTTGCGCTTGGTTACCTAGATGATATTGCCATCTACAGCCATTCCTGGCAAGAACACCTTTAATCTGTCAGGGAGGTGCTGGGAAGACTACAGAGGGCAGGGCTGACCATTAAGATGAGCAAATGTCAGGTGTGTATGGCAGAAGTCTCCTACCTGGGACATAGAGTGGTAAGATCAGGCCAGAACCTGCCAAAGTGGAACCATTCAAACATGGCCTGCACCTGTTACCAAAAAGCAGGTGAGGGCATTCTTAGGGACAGCAGGGTCTACAGCAAGTTCATCCCCAGTTATAGTACCATAGTTGCTCCCCTCACAGCTCTGACAAGAAAGAACAGAGCCAGCCAACAAAATGCGAAGTTGCTAAGATGGAACCCAGGGTTGCAAGCATATGATATGTCAGTGCAGCACCGCAGTGGGATTAGCAATGCTAACGCAGATGGGCTCTCAAGACAGGAAATGGGGTAAAGTATACTCAGATAGACCTAACCCTCTCAAGCAACATTTCTCAAGGGTCACTTGAAAACCTAGCTTGAGTTCTCTGGGGGGTGATGTGTGAAGATAGGTGAAGGCTGCCAGCCTAGCCAGACAGAATTCTGTCATTTGTAAATATTAATGTAAGCCACAGGCTTGTTCTCTTAAATGTGAAAAGACTGCATTGAATATTGAACTGTAAAAATGTAACAGTGCACTCTGCTGTAAGAAAGCTAAGTCAAGTAACAGACTGTATTAATTTTACAAAGTCACAAATAAGCAACTGCATTGGCATTCCACTGCAGGAACTGTTAATTGAAAAAGCACAACATGTATATGCTCTGGCCATGAGAAAGCAGCCAAGACCTGCATTACTAACAATGTAAACCTAGCAGCAGAAGGAAGTGATCCTGACAAAATTATGGCAAAAGGGCAAAGTATTAGAAGTTGGAGATAGTTGAGAGTTTGGAGAAAATGATTATCCACTGTGCCCCAGGCAGAAGAAAAACACATTTAGTCCGTCACTCAGGGAATGTCAAGAGGCAGGTGTGAGATTCAAGCTTTTGTATCCAGCTGTCTTCAGAGTATTTCTCTTGAAGGATCAAAGTCAATTTTTGATACAGAACAGGCTATGGAAGACATACAGCAGTTTGTTCAACAAAAAGTGAGCCATCAGCAGAAGGGGGAAAATGTTTGGAAGACAGAGAAAAACACAGGAGTTGATGAGAAGAATCAGGAGTAGCTTGAAAATGAACCCGAGTCTGATGCTGAAAGATTGAGATGAACAGCAAGAAGACCAGCAACAAAAAAATTAGTGAATAAATGTGAGACAGCAAAGCACCAATCTCTTTTGTGATACATGGCTGTATAAGAAAAAAGTTGAAAGAGTGGATGTTTCCAACTTCCAGCTAGATATTCAAGCTAAACGCCAAAAAGTGTATAGTCATCCCAAATGGCAAAAAACAAATCCATTAAAATACATAGGTGGTAATCCATTATTAGGGAACCAAGTAATATAGGGAAGTAGGGACACAAGTTGATAGCAATCTCATAGAACAACCTTAATTAAGCCCAAGAGAACAAGAACCCCATTCACCTATCTGAAGGGTTTACATCAGCCAGCCTCCACATGGTGCCTCTTCCATCTGCTCTCAGGCTCAGGCCCACCATAACACTGTACCTGCTGGACCACCCCCCTGCTGAGTACAATGAGAGAAAAAAAGTACCAAACCAAAGTCACAGAGAATCAAAAAGACAACTCAAACAGACTGCCAGATGCTGCCGGTAAAAGAAACTCCAGTGGCATACGCCTGCATGCCGCCTCCAGCTCTAGGTGATCTGTGCCTCATGTAAGCCATGTCCAACCGGCCATAATGCACATGCCAATCCAAATCCAAAATCCAATAAAGAGACTCAAGAGACGAACCACAGCAGTGAGATAAATAGGAGGAAAGAAAGAGGAGAGCAGAGAGATTCAGATTCATTCCACTTGAAATAAAATCCCAGTCAGGGTTAGGCAGAGTCCTCACTGACTCTCTTCTCTTCAAGAGGAATCTTGATTGGTGGATGGGAGAGATCGGGGATATTACAGATGACTTCTGTGTCACTGTTAGACAGAGGCACAGTATACTAAGCTAAAAAAAGGGCAAAAAAAATAATTTAAAATGGGTGGCGAAAGCCAAACACACTCTGACTAGGCTTATAAATGCCCTAGGGCAGATAGCCTAGTATGAACCTATGTTGACTTTGTTAAACTTGTGGGGAGCTAAAAGGCATTTGCCTCACTATGTCATTATTGATTGGAAACACTCTAAGTAAAACAATTTCTGTTCTTAACAGTATTTCTATGAAACCTTTCATGATATAAATTGCATGTTTTATAATAAAGCATTTATTCTTGCATGGTATAAAGATACTAAAGTAAACAGAAGAATGCCGCTGAGGACTACATTTTCTCTCTTATGTTTCCATGAAGACAAGCTGATAACAGGGCAATAAAAAGCCAGAATACTGGTTTCTTCAATGCTAAAAGTTAATGTTTTCTGAATGCATGCAAGCTGTTTTTCACATCTGGGAGGGGAATGAAGATAAGAGAGAACAGACTCCTATTAGTGCAATGACATGCATCTTAGCATGGATAACCTCAGCTTTAAGTTAATTAAGACCTACATTTGCAGCTGTCTATTTGGGATAATTGTTCCTTTTAGGAGGTTAAACTTCATTATTTGAAGATACACATAGTATTATGCATTTGTATTCAGTGTTATGGGATGTTCTGGTTGTATACATGCTTTTTTGTCTGAGGGTTTTCATTTAATTTAAAAAAAGTTTTATAAAATATAAGATAGGTTCCAATGTTTATGAAAAGAAAAAAGTGTATAAAGGATCCATCTGCCAAAAATTAGTGGGTGCATGTACTACAAAAGCTGGAAATAGACATTTTAAAAAGCTGTCATATATAATAGATGGGAATAATAACTTCTAATCATAATGGCAACATTTTCCCATTTATCTTTGAATGTGAATGGCCTCACAGGTAGAGACAAAAAGGAAACAATATTTAATTATATTCAGAAATGCATAATGCAAATAGCAATTCTACAGGAAACACATCTGGAAAGAACTAAGCATGTGAATTTGGTAAAGAAAGGATTTCAAGATGGATATTCAGCAGAATATCAGGAACAAAGCAAAACAGGCCTACTTATATTAATTACTAGGGGAGCCCCAATAGTGACAGAGGGGAAGAATAAATAATAATGGAAGGACTTGTGGTTGGAAGGGGCTACTGGCAAGGAATAAGGATTGTGGTGGCATGTATTTATATTCCACATAGTACTATTATTATGGAGCTTTAAAAAATTAGGAGAAATGATCAATCAATCAATCACTTTTCAGTTGGGAATATTACTTATAGGTGGACTGGAGTTTGATTTTCAACAATGAGGATGTATCTTCAGGGTCCAGAAGAGAAACTATAATAAAAGAATCTATAGAAATCTATGAAAATGTTTGGTATGTAAGACATGACTTCAGTAGTAGGGACCAGGACAGAATTTACTTACTATTCCCCAAAGTACAGTAACTGGGCTAGACTAGACAGAAATTACATTTCACAGGAACATATGCATTTAATTGAGAACTTAGATGCATATCCAATAACTATTTCAGATCACGCACCAATAATTACTAAGATAAAAATGCATGTAATGATATAAAGATAAGACACTGGTGCTTCCCCACCTACCTGTTAAAAAGAGAGGAATCTTAGGAATGGATAGTAGAAATTATTCAGGAGTTATTACGAAACGTTATTAGGAATAACTAATAGGAAATAATAGCTATTAGGAATAATTAATAGGAAACAATTAGGAAGAGTAATTCGTTATTAGGATAGTACTTCAGAAGTCACCAAGTGAGATAAAATAAAAGTGGAGTTTAAAAAGGGTAGAAATAAAGGAAAAGGAGAAGATATGGTTAAGAGGTAACAATAATTATTTAGAGGGGCTGACAAAAGTAAAAGTATTACAAAATAATGTGAAAGAACAACAAGAGGAACAATTGCAGAGTACTAAAGAGAAAATAAAGAAATACCTTGATAATATGCATTAGTTTGTAAAGATTGTTGTTAAGCAACTGTTTTCTGACAATGACTCCAGAAGTTGTTGTTTCCAAACTTAGGGAGTCTATAACAAGAAAAATAACCAGAGATCCCATATAGGTATTTGACATATTTCAGAAATTTTATTAAAATTTGTATAAAGCAGGGAAGTGGGGAAATCAAGAAAAAGGTTGGAGGGAGATGCGGCTCAACAATTAACAATTAAGATAACTGGAGATGAGATAAAAATGGTGAAGTATAACCAATCTGCAGGAAAGTCTCCAGGAATAAATGGTATTCCAGTGAAGTTTGGAAGCTAAGAGGGAAGAATGTGGCTAATGATCTGCAAGGTATTATTTAACAGTATTTTAAAGGAGAAAATGCATCAGCATCCTGGAAAAAAAAGGTTGTGGTGGCTGTAATACCTAAAAACAGAAAAGACCCATCAGATCCAGCTTCATATATGCCCATTTCAATTTTAAACCATGATTATAAAGTGTTTATGTCTATAATGGCTAAAAGAATGGCAAAGGTGTTGCAACTATTGATAGATATGGATCAAAGTAGTTTTGTGAAAGGGAGGCAAACATTTAATAACATTAATATGAACAATGATGATCCAGGGGGAAGCAGAATGTAAGAAAATACCACTGTTGTTGGTGGGTCTTGATGCAGAGAAAGCATTTGACAGAATAAACTGAGATTTTATGACTAGGGTAATGGAATTATTTGCATTTCCTGATACAATGAGGTTAATTAAGGTGATAGATGAGGAATGGGAGGCAAATATTAACGCAGAAGGGTTCCTTTCTGATGAGAGTGTCTGAACAGAGGAACCAGAGAGGGGTATCCTCTTTCATTTACATTATATTTAGAACCACTGGCAAAGAAAATAAGGGTATGGTAATCAAGAAAAGCTGACTTTACTTGTGGATGATATTATTTTGTACCTGACAAAATCAGAAAAGAACATCTTAGTGCTGTGAAACATTCCGAGACAGTTACGTTTTTTTCCGGGAAATAACATTAATGAAGATAAAACAAAGGCATATGTACCCCCACATGAATTGTTTCAGCACTACCCATATTTATCGGGACATGATAAAATGAAGTATTTAGGAGTATGGGATAAAAAGGACATTGTTATGGCAGCTAAGGATATGTGTGAAGAGAGTAAACAAAAGGTAATACAAAAAAAAACTGAGAAACTAGAAGCTCTTGCTTATGGAAATGGAAAGCAAGATAAAAGGGGTAAACATGTTTTTAGTCCCTTTAGTTTTACACACAGGTTAGGAACAGTTTTATCAACCAGAGAAGAAGTTGTGGATAGTAATTAATAAAGAGATGAAGGATATTATCTTGGAGGGGAAGACAGCAAGAGTGAAATGGGATAAGTTGAGTTGAATCGCCTAGTGGGCTAATGCACTATGCTGTGGTTGACAGTGTACTGGGTTCAAGACTTGGAAGGGGTGATTATTTGGATGGCGCAGTGGTGCAGCGGTAGCATTGTCGCCTCACAGCAAGAGATTCATCGGTTTGATTCTCGGATGGAGTGCCTTCTGTGCAGAGCCTGCATGTCCTTCCTGCATTCATGTGGATTTCCTCCAGGTGCTACAGTTTCCTCCCACGTTACAAAAACATGCATCTTTAGCATTTCTCCCCAGGCCTCTGCTGCAAATTGGCTTCCTTCTAAGTCAGACTTTCCCGGTTAACAAATGTTAAATAAATAAATAAATAAAATAAAATAAATAAGTTGATCCTTCCAATAGAGCAAGGAGGTTGAAGATTACTAGATCTGAACAAATATTTTTGAGCCAAACAAGGCATTTATACATAACAAGAGCAGAGATCTACAATTCAAGGTGGAAAGGGGGTTGGATTCTAGAAATGAAGAAAAAGTTAGATGCAGGTTTTTATGGAGAATAACAGTCATACAAAATATTATATTCATAAAATAGCAGAAAGTATACTAATAACTTAGCCAACATGAGAGTGGAGAAAGAAGATTCTGTTGAGAGGGATGACTGCAATTAGGGATTCAGAGGATGGGCAAGAGGGGGATGAAATTTACTGGAGGAAGTTGGCAAAGGAACCGAGGTATTGGGAACAAATAATTAAAGCTGGAAAGGTGATAGAATGAGAAGAGACCAAGACGACATTTGGACTGTAGGCTAGAGTTTGCCTTCCCTGATATCAGTGTACAGGCAAAAAGAAAGGGCTAGGGGAATGCTAAATAAGAGACCTGCACTATCTGAGTTTTTATTGAATCTAGAACATAATCTGTTGTTAAAAAAGGGATAATTAGCAGAGCATATAAAATATGGACTCAATCAGAGGTCAGAAAAGATTTGAGAGAGAGATTAAATAAGCAATTTACAATGGAACAATTGGAAGACTTATGCATGGCTCTCAAATATGCAGCAAAGTCTAGAAGATGTAGGAGTTTTACCTTGAAGTGTTTTCATAAGTACTTTTATACTCCAAACAGACTCCAAAGAATTTTTCATCAGGAAGATGGCAAACCTTGGAGCTGTAATTGTGGAAGAAAGAAGTACCTGAGAGCATTTGTATTTGAGTGTAATGATTTGGCAAACTTTAAAAGTTCCCCAAAAAGTACTTTGTGAGGAATACTGGACAAGCTGGGATACAGGACCTGAACTGTCAAGATATAGTAAGGCCTTGTTAAGCTTAATTTTGATAGCTGCCAAAAAAAAGCAATTACTAGAAAAAGGAAATTGAAGTCTAATCCAGCTGTATTTGAAGTACTGAGTATTGCAATAGAGCTAAAAAGAACAGGAAGTAGGATGTTTAGAAAGGGGTAGGAGTAAATTACATAGAAAAAATGCAAATTGTGAGAACAATACATGAAGAAAAATGTTTTGGAGAAGGGGTTTAAGAGAAGGCAGGAAATGAACAATTTATGTAATGTTGTATTGACTATATTGTATAGAACAATACATGTGATGTATAATGTTTGTAAATGTGGACTTCTTAATATGGTTTGATTACTTTTATATAAATGTAATTTTGACTGTGTCACAGGTGACAATTCAATAAAGGCGTTTAAAAAAGAATTAAGCTTTTGTTGAGGAAAAAAATGAGAGAGCTGTGGAGTAGTTTCTTTTAGTCATTTGCCATTGTTTATTATGTTTTATAAGAATGGTTTACAAGATTATGTAAATTGCGATGTTTTAATGAAAGACCCCTACTCTTTTTGATAAGTGCTGTAGACTCTTTTACATCTATATGAACGACCATCAACTCATTGGATCTCTAAGTAATGACTCATCTTAAGGATTGTATGGCTATTTTATAAAATACATAAATTTCATGCAAATAGACAGTATGTTAAAATAATACTTAAGCACGGCTTCTAATGTAGTTCCAAACCTTGCAACAGTACATTCTCCTGACTCCAAACTTCAGAGCATTTCCTCTTTTCTTTATTACTATCCATCTTATTCGAAACAACATTACAGTATTGCCAACGGGAATACCATTAACTCTTTCTGCTGATAGTCAATAAAACATATATGGTATACAATTAATAAAAATAACATGAGATGGACCAAAATGTTCCAGCATATGGCTCTATGTAATTTTATTAAGTTCACTACACTGCAGATATTTAGAAGTAATACTTCCCCTTACTTACCTGTATGCCCGTCATTTCTTTCTCTTGCTTGCTTTGCCATGCTTTACATTCTTTAACTTTCAATTCTAGAGATGCTAAAGCCATTTTCATCTTCTCCTGTGGATATATAAAACATGATTAAACTATATAAATAACACCGTGGGCTGCAAAAGTGTTATGACCACTTTACAAACAAGGGCAATGCAAATATATGGCTATAATACCTACAAACACAGATTGGAAAGAATAGGTACAGAGACAGAGACACATGCAGGCTCACTAGTGAGATAAGAGAAGCACCAAAGAGTTACATAAGTACAGGATGAACTCATTCCTTAATTCGACTCTTAAAAAGGACAGCGGTAGAATAAAACCTGAAAAGACACGTGGTCTCTATCATACAAATAAGACAAAATAGAAAGCATCAAGATATGTAGCTGCAGTCATCGTCGCCCCATAGAGTGCCATCAGTGTCAAAAACATAAACAGGAAATGGGTAAGGTCGCTCAATTCTTTACTTAATAGTACGCCTACACTATCTTTTAATGCCAATTTCACTTACTTCACTTTTTAAAAAAATTGATTTCATCAATCTCAGACGTTAAAAGAAAAAAAGGTAGACGACCTATAAAATAATATAATAATAATGATATTCCTTACGATGCCAAGGACTGCCAAGAATTCAACACACTAAACTATTTTCTAAAGTTTATAAACTTCAGTATTTACATCTATCTATTTATGTATATCTATATATATTTTTTTCTGGGGTAGTCCAATTTCAGGCTCTGCCCGATTGAGCTGATATCAGACTATCTTCCTCCCTTTGTAATTTAAAGACCATGTCAAGCCTTAGTGAAATGATTTAACGTACCAAGCATATAACCACAGATCTATTACATTTATGTTTCTCAGCTACTAGCAAAAAGATGAAGTGTTACTATAGCCATGGACGACTTTTCAGGTCTTTAAAAGAATAACAGCACCACAATAAAAGTGCTTCTGCTCATAAAAAAAAAAAAAAAAAAATGTAACCACGTGTTTTAAATTGGTGCATTGACATGAGAGGAAATGTTTTGTTTCAAGAAGAAATAAAAAAGTCAGATCCTAGTTGTCTAAAATGTACCAACTTAAACCAGTAGCATAGAAAAGAAGAAACTTTTGAAGAGAAGAGGGTTTGCAGAGCAATATGTTCCTGATTCTGACCATAAAAAATGTGTATTTTTTTTTCTTGTACTGTAAATTCTATAGTTCATTGCATGAAAGCATAGAAATGCAGTATTTCTTCTCCCTAAAACTACTGATGTGCTAAAAAGATGAAACTGCTGAAGGTGTATTAGAAATTACATACAAATGTGTCTGTTCTTTTCAGAGTAAAACTACACCTGAAGTTAAGAAGGTTATAACTAACTTCAGAGCTTTATTTATTTATTTACTTACCATTTGATAAATGAGTAGCTTTCACCAAGGTTATTTGGATACTGGAATTAGACTTGAATATAGGGTCATGGGGTCATAGATAAGTACTAGGCTAGCTACTCTTGTAGGCCATAATAATCTACCCAATTTGGTTGTAGACTAGCCTTCCCTAACCCATAGTTAATAATTACATATTACCACTGATGACATTAACCGAGCTCAGTAATGTGTGGGTACCCATGCCTAGCATGGTAAAGCATTTAGGAGCTGCATCTGTCCATTGGTACAGGGGGCAGTCCTGGGGTAAATGTTCTGTTTCCTATCCACAGATCTAAATTATGCTCAAAAATGGATAGGGATAAACTTTGTTTTATGTGGCTGGGGAGTCTGTTCCATAGCAGTGGCATCCTCTGCAAAACATATTTCTCCCCCAATGGCATCCTCTGCAAAACATACTTCTCCCCCAAACCATTCTGTTGATGTTGCAGAAGAGGTTTAGATCCCTAGACCAACTATTTCTGATGCCAGCTGACTTGCTGATGTGCAGTAAATACATCAGTAAAGGGTCTGAGGATGCCTTGTATGACAAACACTGATCACTTATTAGCAATTTTTAGGATACAGAGTATAGTGCCAGGGCTCTGAGTCGGTCCATGTAGGACATGTTGTTTAGGCCTTGTATCCATTTAGTAAGGTATCTCTGTGGGCATTCCAGACGTTTCATGTGCCTAGTCAGATACATGCCAAATAGTGCATTATATGCAGTGATTGGCCTAATGACGGCTGAGTAAATGGGGACAATGACATCCCTAGATCTAAACTTAATCCCTTTGTCTATAAGCTATGCAATATAGAAAGACGTTCTTACAACAATAGATACAGGTTGGTCAAAAATGTGGTCACTGTCCACATAGGTTTCCAAATCCAGAACAACTGTGTCAGCTCTTATGGGCGTATTGTCGATGTGGTAGTTCCTTGGGGTAGATGATGTCCAAAAGGATACAATAATGAATTTCTTGGCATTTAGTTTCAGGCCATGATTTTGATGCCAGTTATTTATTTAAGACAAACCTTCCTGCAGGATGCCTAAGTCATTTGGGGATTCAGTGATTCCTCCTAGCCTGCAGTCATCTACAAGCTTAGTCAAGCAGAGCCCTTTGTTATTGGTTTTCACTTCAGCAAAGTATATGCCACACAGGAGAGGTCCCAGCACAAAACCCTGGGGCACTCCACTGGTAACTGATCTCTTTGTTGTGGTAACTTCTGTTTTGATTATCTGTGCTCAATCTGTGAGCCATTTGGCAATCTAGTAGGTGACATAGGAGTTTATTTCCAGTTTATTTAGCTTTTCTATTATACCTGAGTGGGGCATTATGTTAAAAGCTTTGGCACACTGGTATGCAGTGCGTACCATTTTGCCTTCATCCATTGCTTTGGTGACTTTTTGAAAAAATCCACAAGGCTAAGTAAGCTTGACCTGTTTTTGACAAATCCAAACTGAGATAGGTCTAATGTTTGAAGGTTCCCTATGTCATGACTGATTAATTCCATAACTCTTTCCATGGCTTTGTACAAGATCTCTTCTTTTGAAAGCCCGTCATATTATTCAGACATAGAAAGTTTACACAGTCAAAAATGTACTAAATGTTCCATATTAATGTGTAAATTAGACTCAGTAAAAGACATACATCACACTAAATAAATACATATACCACTACAACCACCATAACATCTACAATAGAAATAAATTATACATATATAGGAGGTACAAATTTAATCAAATTTGTTTAAAGTCATCATCTGTTTTTTCACCACATTTTGGTAGCTAAAACAAATGGTCGACAGGTGTGCGAGACTGCACATTCCCTGGGATTGCAGAATATGCTATTTCTCTGGTACTGTGCTATCTTGGAGTTAAAATAATAATTTAACGGTAGGTGTGGGAGGGGTGTAGTCCCCCACATGGAGGCTGCAGGGGACTTATCCCCTACAGGAAAAAAAAAAACTTTTTTTAAACTTTTGCATGTACCGAGTTTATTAATCAGTGCATAATAAGTAATGTATTAATATTTGTATTGTTAGCATTGTGTAGATGATGTTAACAATTCAACATTTGGGTCTGTCAATTTAATTTAGAAGATAGATACATATATATATATAGTTATACGGGTCTACTTCATTTGATCGAAAGACCATTTGACCTAAACCCATTCGATCGAAATTTCATTTGATTGAAAACCAGTATTCAAGGCATAAAACTGGGATTTGTCCCCCTCCCCAATGTCGTGCAACCCTGGAGTTGGTATATATAATTAGGGTGGTGTGGGGGGCCACATTGGGGGGGGGGTGGGGGCGGCCCCCCACCTAGTTTCCTTTAAAAGAAGAAAATAAAACAAAAAGTACAGATTTTAAATGAAAATAGGTAGGGGGCTTTGACCCCCACACCCCCCAATGTGGGGGGGCTGCGCCCCCACCCCCCCTAAGTATATATATCAACTCCAGGGTCGCATGACATTGGGGAGGGTGACAAATCCCTGTTATTTGCCTTGAATAATGGTTTTCGATCAAATGGGTTTAGGTCAAATGATCTTTCGATCAAATGAAGTAGACCCAGTTATACATACACACACTACATTTGCACATACTATATATATTTTTACATGTGTGCACACACACAAAATTTTGTAAGCTAGGAAACCCTGTTACTACTTTCCATCCTAAGCACTGTCTCAGTATACTTTTAAGATCATTTCCCTAGTAAACTTGAGATGAGCTGCATATGACTGGCCTGATGAGGGCTGAGTACAGCAGAACAATGACCTCCTTGGACCTAGATGGCATACCCTTGTTTATAAGTTGTACAACATAGAATGATTTCCTTACTATTGTAGGGACACGATGATCAAAGGCCAGGTTACTGTCTATATACATTCCCAAGTCCCTGATTACCGAATCTTCCCTTAGGGGTGTACTACCATAGTGGAAGCTTTGAAGAATACTATTATACACTTCTTGGCATTGAGTTTTAGACTGTATGCAGTGGATTAAAATTTAAATTTGATTAGGGAATAGATAGCTGAAAAGAGAGAGGTATGTGAAAAATGAAGACAGGAATGATGAAAGGTAAAAAGTATTCATACAGTTTTAGCATTTTGTACTAAAAGGTTGACCCATCTCATATAGCAAATGCCCCCTCAAAGTATTAACAGGAATTTTTGCCTATTTTAAAATTTAAACCTCAAGAGAAGCAATATAAGAACATTACTGAGAACAAGGTAAAATTTAACAACAAAAATAATATTTTGCCATAATATTAGTCGCTTGTTAGACTTAACTCTTTAAAATGGTCTGTTGTGAATGTATCCAAATACACAAGTTAAGTCACTAAGGCAAAAGTAACATTATAAACTTAAAACAAAAAAACAAAAAAAAACCTTACATGGAAATAGCAAAAGACTTTAATAAGTGCTAGTGCTTTCATCCACTGTAATACAGACTTCTTCAGAGAAATCATACAGCAGGTCAGAAGTTTGTCATACACTGGATAAAAAGCATTGTTTATAATTAAGTGTCTGAGTTTCAGTTTTATCATTTCATCCTGCTGTGCTATTTTTGAATAATAATTATGTCCAAGGACCACACTGATCATGATCTAAATCACTTGTAAATACCTGCAGCTTTTAATAACACTGTTATATTATAACCTGTCCTTAACTATCCTTTATTGTTATTTTGATGTTATTCACTATGCTGAGGTACTAAAATCGATGTTTCTTACTTAATGTACTTTACATGATTATTTATGAACATTCTTTTTCATTGATTTTATGTTATGACTGAAGATGGTTAATTCACCAGTTCACACACCTGGTGGATTGTGACTGAAACACAAGTCTGCAAGTACAGTTTAAAGTTTTGTTGCATTTTGCAAAATGTGCACACGCACTGTGTTTCACTATGTGCTGACTAGAGAAATGAGAAACAAATGTTTTACATACTCTGTCTCCTGCCCATGCCTTTGTAAGAGTACTACGCTACTTTTTCCATAATATTTTTACTACATAAAAGTAGAAAGGTAAGTAAAGGTCTTGTGAGAAAGGGGAGAAGAAAGACATCACTGATACATAGAAGTTAATAAGTGAAGACAGAAAACAAGAAATAGCACTATGGAAAGGCGTGGAGGGAATGGAGAACAAATTTGAAGACAGAATTATGCTTTGAGGGCATTCAACCTGTAATTAATGATGTTTCTACTGGATGTCCGTAATCCCAAAATCTTCATCATTTTTTTTGTTCCCCTTCCTGTAGCTGGCAATCAGTTACCACCAGTTCCCCTCCTCATTCATTGGGTCTAGTGGACCCACCTTAGCTTCCCGGTGTTTAGCCTGACCCTGGGACTGGTGAGGATATGGGAGTATACTGGTATAGCACCATATTGTTGTTGGAGAGTATGCTGTTAACCCACTCCAACCCCACAGCAGCCTTACAGGCTCTGCAATTGCTGTGTCTGGGAGTCGCATACACAACTTCCAAAATGAGTGGCATTACAGCATATAGCTCGCCCGGTTTTTAATGCTCCTATTGTAGTGAGCCTAGATAGCGTCCCGCCCCCCTTCATATAGTCCCTCCATGGCACATTATGCTAGCTGAACCTGGGTTGTCTGGGGTGCCTACATCACTTATGAAAGTTTCTAATCACAGGGGTGCGTCACTTGTATGGTGTGGTAAAACATTTTGTTTACCAAAATGAACTATGCTACGACCATTGTTCTTGCACCAGTTGCTACTATGGAGTATAGAACAATTGTGAGTCAGTGGAAGATCAAATAACAACATCTAATTTACAGCAATCTGCAAACTTAAACAACCATAGGCCATAACCATCAGCCTGAAAACCTGTGAAACATATTCCAAATTTGAGGTGACCCAGTACTGAGCCCTGTGGTACACCACTGGCAAGTTTTTTTTCCTAGAACATAGTTGTTTCGGTTTACTGCTGAATAAAATAGATGGTAGTGGGTACAATATATGATGTAGTTTGCAGCAGTGTTTTTAATTTCTGTAACTGTTCATTTAGTTGCTTTTGGCATACATTTCCCTTACAGTCTCTTGATCTAGAGGGTCTGCTGACATTTTTATATGAGAAAGGGGTACAAACATGACGGCTGATGTCTTTTCATGGGGAACATAGGAAGTATTACAGCTGATGAAGGAAGAATAATCACAACATGACAAAAAGACTGGAAACATATTACATTACAAACATGTTTTGCAAAATCTGAACTCGCCAAGCTGCTTCAGAATAGATGTACATAGTATTTCACTTCTCATAATTCTTAGAACACATGTACACAGTGCTTAACTTCTCCTTCCTGCTTATTTATACACCCCCTATAGCATTACAAGTGAACTGTGGCCTAAATCTTACTGCTTATGTGTCACCAATCAGAATTCAGAGAGAATGAGGGAATGTGTTCCTACCTTATAGCATGGTATAAACATCATGTTCAAATTAAATGATATCTGTGACATCCTTGTTCTCAAAGGCTGTTTTGAATCATAAGTCACTGAAGTACAAAACACCTCTGAAATAACCTGAAAAAAGAAGGAATGAAAAAACAGTAACACACCTGGCCAATTCTTCTGCATCCTACATAGAGATTATGCTGCCAACTTGTACCCCACAAGTGGACTATACCACCCACAATCCTGCCACTTTAATATGCCCAGTCTCAATATGATCAACTTTGTAGTAAGAGAACTAGATGGCTTACAGCAGTAAACAAGCACTCTCATTTCCAAAAAAAATGTGTAGAGTCCAAATCTGAAAGTAGCAGTAGAGGAAAAGCCCCTCATATGGGCACAGGAGCGTGCCTTTTAAGTATTGTTTCTTAAATATGAATGTCAGATTATTTCATGCATGCAAAGGGACTCATGATACAGAACAGTCTGGATTAACTGAGGACAGTGTCTGTTCAGTTCATTAGACTGTTATTTGTTGTTCCTAGCTTAATCCAGATGTGAAGAGATTGTCAGCATAGGCCACATGACTTTGGACAGGTAACAGACAGTATCATATTTGAGAAATGTGTTACATCAGTTGCTATAATAGTTAAGGTATTTGCTTCCCATGCACAAGGTACAAGGTTCCAAGTTCAATCCTGACCTCTGAACCAATGTCTGTTTGGAGTTTGCATGTGCACCCTATTTCTCTGTGGGGTTCCTCCCACCTCCAGAAGACCTGCTGAGTGTTTCCCATCTCAAACTCACCTAAGAATAGAACTGTGGGCAGCAGCATAGACCCCCTTGCTACAGGGGGAAGAGTTATATAGACCAACCACTTTGGGCATCTACAGTGGTGTGCAGTATCCTCAGGACAGGATACTGCCAAAATTTGCCAGTGATAAGTGGGTTGAGGACCCGATCTATGACAGGAACTCATGCTAATGGTGGGAGGGATGCATGTGCCCCTGCTTGCCAGTGTGTGCCCACCATAAATACCAGCAGCCCTGGTCAATAAGCTACAGCTGCCAGCTTGCATTACCTGGGACAGCTTTGTTGAGTGCAAGATGGATGTAAAACCAATCAACCTATCAAGCATGAACTCAGAATTGCCACATTCATTGTAGGTTCAATGACAGGATGAGGCTTGGAAGTGGATGACATGATGGTAAGGAAGAGGCTAGACATCATATGTATCCAGGAGACAAGGTAGAAGGTCAGTGCAGCAAAGACACTTGGCTTGGGATCCATAGTCTACTACTCAGGCGGAGGACAGGCTAGAAATGGTTTGGGAATTGTGGCGAGGGAGAGGCTTCAGAAGATAGTGGGGGAAATCCTCAAAATTAATGACAGACTCATGGCAATCCGACTCTAGTGTAATGACAGAACAGTACTTATAATCTAAGCTTATGCCGCACAGCAAGGTTATAATACTGAGGAAAAGAGTGCACTCAGACAGTAGCTGCAGGATCTACTAGAGAAAGCAGGACAACAGGAATTGGTATGAATAATGGGTGACCTGAATGCACATATTGGGACAAATAGAACAGGATATGAAGACTGCCTGGAACCACGTGGATGAGGCAACAGGAATAAGGAAGAAGAGGCCATTCTAGACATCTGTCTGACAAATGGATGGATGATAGCCAACACATAGTTTAGAAAAAAGAGGCAGTCAAAAGATCACATACAAGAGTGGCCAACATGCAACTCAGGTAGACTTCCTCCTAGTAAGGATAGAGCACTAAGGTAAAATCAGCAATTGCAAAGCAACCCCCAGTGAAACAGTCATCCCACATCATAAATCGCTGATTACCACAATCAGCTGCAAGCAGTGGTTAGCGAAGGCTCCAAAGTCAACAGAGACCAGACTGAACACATGGACATTGACTGGAAAGAAAGTATAACAGTTCAAGAAATTAATTAGGGCTCTAGCATTTCAGGAAGAAGACGAAATAGGTGGAGTTGAGGAAGAATGGCAAAGTCTCAAAACAGCATGTGTAACAGCTACAGAACATATATAAATTCGAGCCAGGTATAGACATAAGGTACATAAGGAATGCTTGTGGTGGAATGCAGAAGTCCAGGAAGTCATCAAAAGAAAAAAGAGTGCAGGAAAAAGTGGGAGATAGACCAGGCTAGGAAGGAAGTACTGGCTAGCAAATAAAGAGGTTAAGAGAGGAATTGCAATAGCAAAGAAAAAGGCATCAGGGTCACTCTACCAGCTTCTGGAAAGTGATTCACTGGGTGGTGCAAAGAAACTTTATCAGGTTGCAAGGCAAAGACAGAAAAATAAACACGTCAGACACCGTTTATAAGGGAGACCAACAACAACCTTCTCTCCAGTCTACAGGGCATCAGAGGTAGACAGAAAGAGTACTTCCAGCAGCTTTTGAATGAAGAAAACAGAAGCTGTACTGTCCCAGACATAGCATATGGTGACAGAAGAGGAGGAGACCACCCTAGAAGAAGAAAGAACAGCACTAAGGAAAATGAAGTCAGGGAAAGCAGCCTGCTCAGATGAAGACAGATCAGACTTACAGAAACAGTTGCTTGGTGCCAGAGCCATGGACTCAAGCTTAATGCCAACAAATGTATAGTTATCCCCTTTGGGAATAAACATGTACCCATGAATTACCACATAGGTGGCAGTACACAAAACACCGAAAGTGTGATTTGAGACTTAGGGACACAGGTGAATAGTGGTCTCACCTTCGATAGCCACATTGCCACAACAGTCAGGAAATCCTTCTATGTGGCACACCTCATCACTAAGGGCTTTTCGTCCAGAAAAAAGGAGGTCATTGTCCCAATGTACTCATCCCTCATTAGACACATTATAGAGTACAACACCCTGTTTGGTATGTACCTCACAAGGCATCTGCAACAGCTGGAAAGGCCACAGAAATACCTCACTAAAAGAATCACAGGCCTAAAGCAGATGCCCTATGTTGACAGTCTAAAAAACTCCAGCTATACTCTGTGGCATATCGTCTACTCAGAGGTGATCTCTGCTTAACATACAAGGCCATGTCAAACCCTGAGCCTTTGGACATGCTCCACTTAAAGAAATCCCAATCCTTCAGAGCTGCAGACTCCAGGGATCTAAACCTTGTCATCACAATGAACAAAACATGCTGGAGGGATAGGTTCCTGACCAAGAGACTCCCCATACTCTGGAATAGACTGCCCATACATGTCAAGCAGAGCATCTCCTTGGCACTCTTCAAAAGGAATATTGACAATTGGATGGGAGACAGGAAATTCACTTTGGGGATCACGTCAGTAGCCCTGCTAGACAGGGGTC
Organism: Protopterus annectens; assembly: GCF_019279795.1. Lineage (NCBI taxonomy): Eukaryota > Metazoa > Chordata > Ceratodontiformes > Protopteridae > Protopterus > Protopterus annectens. The sequence continues at coordinate 1,650,936,875 of NC_056744.1, forward strand.
CAGGGAAGTAAATATTGTGGGAAGAAATATCCAGGGAATTGTTATGGCTAGGCTTATATAGGCCCTAGGGCCGATAGCCTAGTACCAACCTATGATCAAGATGTAGGGTGAGATAGGAGAGAACTGGCTCCTGAGGGTACTCATAGTAGTGTGGAGAGAAAGACATGTCCCATATGATCAGAGAATAAGCATATACTAGTGCCTGTGCTCAAGAACAAAGGGAACATTGGGAGGGTGGCCTAATGGTTAAGGTGTTTACCTTGCAAACACAAGGTGCAGGGTTTGAGTTTCACAAGGGATAATTAGCTAGGCTTAAAATGGCTCACAAGGGCAGTTAGTTTAGTACTAATATATGAACCTATGAACCTATGTGGGCAGTTAGAGATATCAAACTCCTATCACACTGTATGAAAGTACTGGCGAGGGTGACTGATAAACGCATACACAGCATTGCAGAAAGGAGGATGAGACATGAGGAGTCTGGATTCAGATCAGGATGCAGCACAACTGGCCTGATGTTTGCAGTGAGACAGCTACTTGAGAAGAAGCTAGAGAAGAGGATAGAGTCCAACTGGGCATTCATAGACTATGAAAAAGCACATGACAAGGTCCCATGAAAGCTGATTTGGGCAGTCCTGAGATGCATCAAAGTCCCAGAAACATTGGTAGAATTAGTGCATGCTATACAGAAGGACCCAATGACTCAAGTACGAACAGTGCTTGGTCTTACAGAGGGATTCCCAGTGGGAGTGGGTGTGCATCAGGGTTCAGCATTGAGCCCACTGCTATTCGTACTGGTGATGGAGTACATTAGCAAACAGGTCAGAGGGGACAGATTAGCAAAGTTGCTGTATGCAGACAATGAGGAATTACAGGCAGACTCTAAGCAAGAAATTCAGCAAAGGATAGGGGAATGGAATGTAAAACTGAAGGCACATGGGAAGAAACGGAGTACAGATAAGACAGTTTGCAATAGCAGCAAATGGGGGAAATTAGAAGAAGCTGAAAACTGAGACAGAAGGGAAAATACTGAAATAGGTTGGTAGCTTTAAGTATCTGGGAGGGGTGGTTGAGGAGAAGGGAAATCTGGATGAGGGGGTCAAAGCCAGAATCAGAGGAGCTGCAGCCAACTAGCACATTGCATCAGGGGTAGTGTATGACAGAAGAATGCCAAAAAAGTTGAAAAGTAAGGTGTAGAAAACAGTAGTGTGACCAATACTACTGTATGGTAAAGAAACCTGGGCAGTAAAGGCACAGGAGTTGAGAAAGCTAGAAGTGATGGAGATGAAGTGCCTGAGATGGGTGGCAGGATGCACACTGTGGGACAGAAGATGAAATGAGGATATTAACAGCAGAAGCAAAACTAACTCCAACTGCAGAAAAGGTCAAAGGGAACAGATTCCGGTGGTTTGGGCACGTGCAGGAAAGCAGAAGACAATCTGGTGAAGAAGGTTTGGGACAAATAGGAAGAAGGCACGAGGAAATGAGGGTATTCAGCAAAAAAGGTAGGCTGATTTTGTGACAGATGACCTGCAACATTCAGGCATGAGTGTTGAAGAAGGTAGGAGAGTAGCACTGAATAGGGAGAGATGGCAACAAGTAACAAGACATCCTGACCTTATGTAGAAAAATGGGAAAAACGGGGATGATAATGAATTGTGGATGATGATGACCTAAACAAAAGCTTGGTTACCCTAAGAGGCCCACAAAGAGTTATTTTAATCCACAGAGAACTAAAAAAAAAGTGCATTTAGCACTGTGTTTACAACTAGCTCATTAAGGGGTTCAGTCCTACGTTACCAACGTTTACTACTAACCTAACCTCACTTTAACATTGATGAAGAGGATCCTGAAGAAGGTTTAGAGACATTCATCTGCATTTTCTGCAGATGATCTTAAGACCTTCAAGCGGAATGAAATAAAAAAACAAAGCAGACATGAAGTGGAAAGGAAAAAATGGTGCTGCTTATGGTCAGGAATATAACAAAAACAAATAATACACAGAAGCAAAGGAAGCAGTAATTAACTCATTCAGGCCTACAGTGCCTTTTGGTAGCTTTCAGTAAACACTCATACCTCCTTATGGTGTTCAGACCTTTTTTGGCCCTGGCTTCTTTAACTAAGTGACTTTCTTGCTAACAATACGAAGTATTAGAAAGAGCAAGGAGTCATTAACAAAAAAAAACAACTAAGATTGTTAACCTAGGATGTCCCGCACTAGACAAATGAATCACTGTCACTTAGTATTGTGCAAATTTTTATAACTGAGAGACCTACATGTTGTTTAGGGATATGGTGTGAAATGATAAATTCATTACCAGTGTGTCCATTGATACTGCTTTATACTGGAGATATTGCTAGCTGTTTGTTAGTAATTATGGAAATAAGCAGGGTCGGTGTTAGCATTTTTGGGGGCCCCAGCAAATGTCAAGTTAAGGGCCCCTTGGGCACTTGTAGTCTAAGTGTCACCTGTCACAGCCACTCTAATAATTTGGAGCTTTTCTTCCTGGGCCTCCTGTTGAAAAAGGGCTTCTACCCAGTCGGACAGTCCCAGTAAAAAATGTCAGTATTTCAGTAGTAAATATTGCATCTCTTTCGAATGTGGGGTGGGAAACCATAGCACCCAGAGGAAAGTTACACGAACAGGGAGGTTATGCAGATTCTCCACAGAAGTCATCCCAGCTGAGAATTGAACCAGGGAAGCTCTTGCTCTGAGGCAATAATATCTGTTAATCACAGGGTTCAGATTTATCACGCTGTATAAGTACAGTTCTTACTTTGAAAAGAACAATTAACTGTGCTATATTTTCAAGCTTGTCACTCAAACATTTCTTAAGTTACTGTGTATACACCCCTGAGATTTCACCTGTGTCCCTGCAAGACAGGGGCATCGGGTGCTGACTTGTTGGAACAAGGGCTAAATTCTTGGCTAGACTTGTAAGGGCTTCAGGGCCAATAGCCTAGTAACTTCCTATGATCCCATGATCCTCCTAAGCAACCTTTTAGTTCATGCTGCAAACATGTAGAAGTAGTACACACAGACTGGCCTGCAGCTACCATATTCTTATGTGCCACACTATGTTGGCCCATCTCACAAAGGAATATTCACAGTTATTGGCATTTTGTTGCAACAATGACACATTAAAAAACCTCTATGTGATGAGTTGGACTTAGGTGAAACGGTGCCCTAGGCACTGCCTACTGTTTTATCCCCCTAACACACACACACACACACACACACACACACACACACACACACACACACACACACACACACACACACACACACACACACACACACACACACACACACACACACACACACACACACACACACACACACACACACACACACACACCCTCCAGTGCTTCCTGCTGTTTCACCCCCTCTTGTGCTCCCTACACTATGCACATTACTTTTTTCTTCCTTTTCTCAGACTTTGCCTTAACTCTTTCAACTTTTTAAGACACTATATCTTTCTATATGCTCTAAAGTACATTTTAAAGTCTTTTTTTTTTGTACAGAACTTTTTCATCCAATGATGGCTTGAACAGAAATAATGATTAAGGAAAGAAATTCTGTGCTGCTGTTCAACTTCCTTGCATCCTTTTCAATACACCTTTCCTGAGCAAGGCAGCACAATAATAGCCTTTTAGAAAATTATTCAGTTAAGTTGAGCTCCTAGAAGCCATAGGGTTTATGGATCCTCCTCTGGGATGCTCTAATGGTGGCCTAAACAGAAATCCTGAGTAAGAAAAGAGTTTATCCTATTTTTTCTCTCAAGGAAGACATAGGTCATACCCAAGGCTTAATGCTCAAGACTGACAAAATAGCACACAATAAACAAGCCAATTGTTGTGAGGATACACAGATCCTATTTGGGAATGATAACTGCCACCCTAACCCCCCCCCCCCCAAAAAAAAAAGAGTCACTGCCTGTGCATTCCTCTGGTGTTAGATTGGGATGAAAGCAGAGGATCAAATGGCCACAGTCACATATTTCAACTGACTGCTGTCATACATATACATCACGTCTCCTCACCCCAAACCCTCTATGGCAGTCACCTGCATAACTGCCTACACATCAGGAAAGTGAAAATAAATAATTATTACATAACGTACTCCACTTTGTTGCTCCTAGACAGTACACTGCCCCTACGTAAACCTTTGTACATCTCTGAGATCTGTGAGAAAAGTAAAAGAAACAATGAACACACTGTCCCCAGCCCAAACACAAGCTATAATGACCTCCTGTGCACACCTCTATAGTTTGACTGTGATGAAAATTAAAGTAATGACCACACAATCTCCAACCCCCCCTCATAAAATCTAAAGAAGCCTTCTGTACATACAGTCATCTAAGCACAGCTAGTTTTAGAATGGGTATGGTTAGGAGCAGAAGCCACCACTAGGTTCAAGTCAGAATCCATTTATACAGTGGGGAGTGGGGGCCACCAGACTCGAAAAAGATTTAAGCAACTGAATGTTCTGGAATATATTTTATTCCTTACTTTTGAAATACTGTTACTTGTTTATTACATTTTTACTGATAAAGAGTGATGTACATGTCCTGGCAGTACTGGGTGTGTTTACAGATAAAAATCAGTTCTTTTTTTACATACACAAACAAGGTTATACCATAGCAATAATAGTTTTGTACTTATTTTAGCAAATAGTAATATATTGTGCAACAGTGGTACTGCCACACCAGATAATTGGCTATTGTTTAGCAGTCAGACAGCAGCGAGGGATAAGTCCCTTTTATTTACCTCAATGAGCAGTAATTCATAGTTATCACTGTTGCTGGTTTCACAGACAGTCCCTGATTTTGCCTCATAATTTTGCTCTGTCAGTCATAAAAAGCTTAATTTGCAAATAAATCCAATGATCAGTTTTCTGCTTCTTATTTCCAAAAAAATGCACACTGATGCAAAATGTGTTAACTTTTTATTTTTTTTTAAGTGAGTTAGAGTAATATTTAAAATGCACTCCTGACTTTGAGCCTTTATTCTGTTATTAATTTTGACTTTGTCCAGAATTATTGAGGAAAGAAGTTTAGAGTTATAGTATCTGATACTCTTCCAGTATTTATAAAACTCCTTGAAAGAGAAAACTATCCCTGAAGATTGGAAGCTTCAGTGGTTCTTAAAATCCAATGTATGCAATGAGAATGGTCACACTGGGCTGACCTCTAATGCTTACCTTGCTCATGTTCATTGTCAGCTTTAACCTAAAATGGTCATATCACAGCCCTGTTCAGTTTCAAGAGTGTAATCAGAAAATTAATACATTTTCCCACATTTCTCCCCAACCAGAATCAGTTTTACTGGGGCCCCCACACAGTCAAGGGTGATTAAGGGGTTTCCCTGCAGCCGTGGGTAATGTAGATACCTAAAGCTGACTATGCTGTTAGTTTTAGTGGAGAGAGACAGAATGTCAACCAGTAGGCTTTAAATAAGCCTGGGGGAGTCTATATCAGAATGAACTAACATAAGTTCGAACATTGTAATATCGAACCCACAAGTTCGAAACCCAATAATAACGAAAACACAGAACAGCGATTTTTTTCCCAGGGAAAAAAATTGCTGTTCCGTGACCAAAAAAAAAATTAAACCTTAAACTAAAGCCCCCCCCAACACCCCCCTACTTAAATATACCAACGCCGAGATCGCACCACAGTGGAGGAAATAGAAAAGCCCCAAAAACGGCCTACCCATTTTTTCCCCGGGGAAAAAAATCGATGTGCCGTGGCTTCACTATTTTTGAATTTCGGACTTTTGGGTTCGCTATTACAACGGTGAAACTTCTACAAGTTCGACGTTGTAATATCTATATTACAGGCTGGGGCACTATGTCAGCAGTAAAATATTTAATGGAATTGTGAAGCTTGTTACTTGACAAACACTTTACTATAACCTGAGATATATTTGAATTTTAATGGAGATACAAATAAGACTTATTATCCACCTGGTTTATTAAGTATACAAGACTGCTGTACTAGCTTTTGTTGGTTTTACTGAAATGTTACAAAATATCAAGACAAGATAACTTCACTGTGGTTGGGGGTTCCCCAGGACCAGGGTGCCCCAGTGACGACAGGGTACTCTGGTTCCTAAAACTGGCTATGAAACTAAGCAATATTTCTATATATACTTAATACGTCAAAAACTAAGTGATTTGCAAACTACTGCATGGCATCAGGTGAAACCTTATATTTATTTATTTTTTTTATTTTACATTTGTTAACTGGGCTAGTCCGACTGGATACATGTCCATTTTCAGCGGAGGCCCGGGGAGGAAAGCTCCACATGTGCAAAAAAAAGTGACACTTTAAAGTTGTGGTTAGATAGAAATCTAAACATTTACAAATCACTGACAATTTATAGTCAAGGTTACATTGAAATCAAGCAACATTGTAGGTTTATGGTATGAAATTTACAGAGACATCATTTTACAGCTTTGAAGTGTGTAGAAAGAAAAGTATTCACAGACTGAACGTAAGGATGATAGTCGAGAGAAAAGGTGGTTAGTTAAGAAGGGAAGTTATTGGAAATTACATGTAGAGGGGTTGAAGAACATCGCCATAGAAGGGGTAGGATAACAAGTTATCTTCCTGATAATAATATTCTAATGGTTGTTGAGAAGTGCATGTAGTCTGGGTAGAGAAAGGTTATTATTGGGTATTTCTCCTATGTGATTTTTTTTTTTTTTTTACTTTTTTCTTGTTATTTTTTGGGGGTTAGTCTGGGTTTAGACATGGACATAGCCAATCCCTGTTTATATATATCTTTAGGGATATTTTGAATTGGAGCAAAGAGGATGTGGTGGTTAGTTCAGCAGGAAGTGAGTTCCATTTTTTTTCCAGAAGAGTTGGAGAATAATGATTCTCCGGCTGAGTTGTTGGCTTTGGCAGATTGTACTAGCATTCTGTTCGATGAGCGGAGGGATGCTAGGTTGCTGTAGGGGGTGATAACATTAGTCAGAATGTACTGTTAGGTTGGTAGAGGATTTTATGAATAACTATGAGTTGGTTATACTGGAGCTGATTGGGTAGTTCTAGCCAGCCTAAAGTGAGATTCTGACAGTGATGGGTTCTGTAGGCTGAGCCTGTGGTGAATCTGGCTATATTGTTATAGCAGCTAGTAAATTTGTTAAGGTTTGATTTGCTTAGGTTTGTGAAGATGGGTGAGGCATAGAGAAGGGTTGATAGCAGATGTGTCTGAGCTATGGCAGTTCTGGCAGATGGGGTTAGGAATTGTTGAATCCTATACAAGCAGCCTATTTTTTTAACTGTTTTGATGGTTTTGTCTATATGAGCATCGTACTTCAGATTATTATCAATGATTACACCAAGAAGTATAGTGCAAGGTTCTGGAGAGATTATGTTGCCATTGTTAGATGAGATTGTAATAATTGGTGATGTTAGCTTACGGGTAGGGGAGAAAAGTAGTAGTTTGGTTTTGTTTGGGTTCAGTAGGAGACGGCGACTATTGAGCCAGTCCTCTACTTTGTTGAAGGTGATTTGGGATAGGGATTGTAGTTCTGTGGGGGTGGTGGCAGAGCAGATAAGCATGGAGTCATCTGCATACTGAATACATGTAGCATCTGGGATAACTTTGGGCAGGTCATTAATGAATATAGAGAAAAGGAGGGGACCCAATATAGAACCTTGGGTGACTCCAAGGGTGACAGGTAGAAGGGGGGATAGATTGTCTTTCCATAGTGCAGCATGTTGTCTGCCATGCAGGTAAGAGTGGAACCAGTTGATTACTAGGTTGTCTAAGGAAAGTGATTTTAGTGAGTCTAGGAGTAGGTGGTGATTCACCATGTCGAATGCTTTGGATAGTTCGAGAAAGAGGGCTGAGGAGAGCTTATTCTGATTCCGGTTTTGATTTATTGTGTTAGAAAAGGAGAGAATGGCAGTATTTGTACTATGGGCAGGTCTAAATCCGTGCTGGGATGGGGCTAGGGGAGTATTCTGAATAAGGCGAGTTAATTTGCTTATGTATGCATTTTTCCATTATTTTGGCTAAGGGAAATAGGATAGCTATAGGTCTATAGCTAAAGAGTTCAGTGGAGTTTCCCCCTTTATGAAGTGGAATAATGTGGGAGATTTTCCAGATGGAGGGGATGTAGGATTCGTGGATAGTACGATTGATTAAGATGGAGATAGGGTATTAGCGGCCTTTTGTAGAAATTCTGCAGGAAGTAGGTCTGCTGCCAGGGTGATGGGTTTTCGTTTCTTAAGTAGGGATTTAATATAGTCAGTAGGGATACGATCAAATTTGAAGGGAGGCACATTTACCGGAGTGGATGTGGTAGTAGTAGAAGAGGTGTTGGGGGTAGATTATTAGCTAGTGATTGCACTGTTTCTGTGAAGAAAGTATTAAAGGTCTTTGCAACACATTTAGGAGGTAGATGTAGGGTAGCTGATGGGGTGGGGGGTTGAGGATTTACCTGCGTGGAGCAGTTTATTAAGGCCTGACCAGAATTCTTGTGGTTGATTTTGGTGCTTTTGCTGTAAATTGAAATAGTAGTTTTGTTTGTCTAGCACAATGGACTTTTTGCCTCGTTTCTCATTTGTTTGTATCTAATGTGGACTTGTGGGGATTTGGTGGATCTCCAGGAGGTCCATGTTGCATTTCTTGCAATAGGTTTTTGTCTAGTACTATTGGTTAGCCATAGAGCTATTTTGTTTTTGGTTCTGATTGTTCAGTTGGGAGCATGTCTGTCTAAGATGGCAAGGAAGTCGTTGAAGAAAACTGCCTTTGATATTTGCTCTGCAAGACGCACAAGATATTCAGTGCAATTTTCATTGATAATTACTCCGTTAATCATGTTTCATATTTCTGTAAACATCTCAACAAACATGTACTTAGTGTGGAATTTCTTGTTGTCATGTGAAATCTTATCTCTAGTTAAGAAAATTGTTCTAACAATATATGGTTAGGTTGTACAGTCTCCAATATCTGACAATTTGTGAACATTTAGAAAAAAATATAATTTTGGGTATACGTACATTATAATTAATACATTATAGTATTTATCAAAAAATTATGAATGCACTATTATCACATAAAGAGTACTTCCTACTGATAAAATTTTAATTTGCGCAGTTTCAGTAGCTTTCATTGTTCACAGAATTACATTTGTTTACTTTTTAAGCTGATTTTTAGAAAGTTCTCTGGAATGCAAGGATGTGTGTAGGCTACTTGAGGTGTGACATTCCACATCACGTAGGTGTTATTGAGGTTTCCATGAACAATGTACAGAGTGGTGGTAGTACTGGAAAACATGAACTAATAACGGGCTCTGCTGAATGGATTACTTCAACCAGAGATGATAAAATAAACAATAAGGCGCAAGTCTATATCAATATACTGCAATATGTTTTTTGATGCACCTATAACATTCCATCACTGAATGCTAAAAGAACAGACTTACATATACTAAGTCCAAAAAGCAATTTCTTGAAATATTCCCTCTTCTCTGAGGTATGGTGATCTCAGAGTTGCTATATATAAGTTTGGGGGGTGGGGGGTGCTGGAGGAGTTTGCCACCCATTGCAAAAAGAAGTTTTAAGGGAGGAAGTTTGGCATAGTGTTTGACATAAGGTGCAGGGTTTGAATTTCACATGAGGTAATTGGGCTGGGCATGGAATGGCCCACCAGGACAGTTAGCCTGGTACAAATTTTATAAATTTTAGTAGCCAGCTAGCTCAGTCACTAGAGCACGAGACTCTTAAGGAGAAGCGCGATTTCCGGAATTTGCTCTTCTGCATTTTGAGTCTATTTTTTCAGCTTGTTAGCAGTCAACATTTTGAGTGCTGACATTTTAATAGAAAGCCATTTGTAAAATTATGGTGTCTGATGAGATGAGCACTGGCTTGTTGCATTAACAGGGAAGGAAATGGGAGTACAGAGGAAGCATCAAAGGGGCAGGAGTGGCACCTTATTTTTCAGTGATAGAGCCCCATTTAGGTGGGTGACAGGTTCATTACACAGTGCCTTCCCCATCTCTGAACAGACTCCATTTAGGTGGGTGACAGGTTCATTACACAGTGCCTTCCCCATCTCTGAACAGACTCCCACTACATGTTGAGCAGTGTGATACTTTATCTTCCTTGAAATGGGACCTGGATGATTGGATGGGTGTTCACAAATTCACTCCTGGCTTAACAGGTCTGACCCCTCTTGAGAAAAAGGGGCTTGATCCGAGGATGGTTACTGGCATGGCAAAAATGGTCATATGACTTAGTTGCCTTGTAATCTCCATGATCCTATAATACTATGTCTACTATATCCAAGGAAAGTGGCTTGACATTTTCACCATATTAAAAGGAAAATATATTGTGTTCAAGGGAATATGTCTTGGGGTGTTCCATAAACTAAAAGGGAATGTCCAAGGAAGGTATCATGTAGTATTACACAAACTCTGAAATACAGCTAAGAATTAATAAATGTATGTAACAGTGGTGGTGATGCATATCTCTATTGTGGGGTGCAGGGAGCTGAAGCCCCTCTACAAAAACAAATTTAATGGCATTCCAGCATGATTCACTGCAGTTATTCCAGTTGTGGATGCACTTCTGACAGCGAACTACACTGCACTTTTTTGTTTGTTTTTTTTTTTTGGCCTCAGCTTTTTTTCTTACCAGTTTTCTAAATGACACTGTTTTGCTTCTTATGCAAAGTACTTGCTCAGTGTGATGGTTTGCTACTTGACCTTTGGCGCTTTTTTGCTAGTTTTGAGTTTGGCTACACTGATTCCGGTCAACACGTGTTTATAGTTTCAGTCACAGAGCTGCCATATCTGATGGTGTATGTATTGCCAGCAGTTGTATAACAATATTCGAGTGGACCCTGTTTCATTGTAAACAATGTCCTTTTTAATGCTATCTCATAACAGTTTTGTGGAATGTTCTTTAGCTTTTCAGGCCCCACACCTTTGCAATCTACAGCCTCAGTGGCTTCAGGCCTGCCATTCCTCAGCCAGCTTCTGTACGTCCCACAACAATCATTTATTTGAGCTTGCATTCAATGATGAAGGATGCTTACTTTTATAAATATTATATTTGCTTTTACAAAGTATTATCACCTATCATAGGCGATTTTATCTTTTCTGTGTTTGATTTGATCATATTTGCATACATGTTACTCACTTGCTCAACTTTTGTGCATTTGTAGCTGCTGCTTTGATTTAAAGCACCAAAACAGACATGATGTTCAAGATAGATCTTGTTACTGCTTTAATGTATGTTCTGTTTAGTGGCCCAAGTCATGGCTAAAAAGGGGTACCCCATACCATTTTCCAAAAGTCTGGATTCATCTTCTAATGAGTGATACAGGGAGATTGGCAGTCATACAAACGTAAAGGTACCAGTAATGAGTAATTTAAACAAAGAAACTGGACATGTGCTGTTATGCTGTTTGTAGCTGTGAAACAATTACTTGTCATATTTTTATAAGAAAAGTATTGTAAGGTATCTATGAAACAACAGTTTATTATACTATAATGCACACATACTACAAGGGGGCTACTGCTCCCTGCACCCCTACCATTAGTATAGGCATGTTGTGAAAAATCTCAACATATTTCAAATAAATATACATGGGCAAATACACAATCCACATTTTCTACCTTTACCATTCCTATGTTTCTAAGCATGTACTGATGTGGTGCAGCAGTAGGATTGTCGCCTCACAGCAAGAGGTTCACCGGTACGATTCTCGGCTGGGGTGCCTTCTGTGCGGAGTCTGCTTGTCTTTCCTGCATTCGTGTGGGTTCCTCCGGATGCTCCAGTTTCCTCCCATGCTACAAAGACTTACATCTGGAGCATTTCTCCCTGGGCCTCTGCTGAAAATTGGCATCGTCCCAAGTCGGACTTTCCTGGTAAAACAAATGTTAAATAAATAATGCTAATGAAACAATATACTTACATTAGTTTGATATTCCCTTTGTTATTTTTTGTCATATCTTTGTCTTTTCCAGTGAAAGCAGTAGAGGAAGACATCAGCCCCCCCCACTCCGGAGGGGATGTGGATGTTATGGTAGTGGAGTTCCTCCTGGAGAGGGTAGGACATGTAACAAAAAAGGTAAGTGTGCAGTCATAATTTGAACATTTGTTTTATGCTCATTTATTTTTTTTTAAGTTATTTCCTATGTTTTGTACTACAGATTGTACTGCAGCATTGCAGAGGGCATGCAAATGGTGAACAAAATCTTTCTAAGTCTGTATATTTTTATTCCAGACTTGGGGGGGGGGGGGCGCAAGGTTAATATGAATGCTGATTTATTATGGGTTTTAATGTGCTGCACTTCATATCTCTGTTAATATGAATATGTCTGGTGCATTATTCCATGCTTTCTGATATTCATAACAAACGTCACTGCAGGGATGTAAATGAAGAGGATGGTATGCCTGAAGTGACGACATGGACAGGGGTTTGCCAGTGTGCATTCTGTGGGGTGTTAAGTTTTAATAAATAATTCAATATGATTACCTCAGTAGTCCGATTTTTCACTTGCCGGTGTTATTACTTTCTCTCCATTTGTATTCTCATTTTATTTTTCTTTCCTAACTGTCTCATTTTGCATTTTTGTACCAAGTTTACCAGATCTCAATCCCTCTCTACAAGTCCACAACTTATCTTTTCATCCTGTTAAAGCCGTATTCATTTATTAGCCGTTTTTACAACTTTACCAGTGAAAAAAGAAAGCGAACTTTTCATTCAGTCCTTTTGCAATGCATCATATAAAGACACTGAAAAGTAGTAGACCCAGGATTAACCCTGGGGTGCCATCTCACCACAACACTTTCCTTAGACCAGAAACCATTTGTGACTTACTGCCTAACTAGTGTTTTATCTAAAATGCCAACCAAGGACTAAGTCCTGACTTTCAAATTTGTTCTCTAATTATCTTTACCAAGTTAAATGCTTAACTGAAAGGAGGCTATGCACACATTCTCCTTCTGTTGTAAAGTGGATTGTGTTGTAGCAAATCAAATGCATTACTAAAAGCAGACTATGTACACAGCCCCTTTCTGTTTTAATGTCAATATTAACTAATTAAAGGACTGCATTTGACTGTGTTAAGTAATCATTTCCTCTTATGAATCCAAGCTGCTTTAGGACATCTGTACCCACTGAAGATCTTTTCCCTAATATGATCACCAAACTTCTCCCACTATGTAGGCTACTAGACAGCCAGCATCATATAGAAACAGCTCTGAGTCTCTTAATATTCAGACTAATAGTACAACCCCCCCCCCCCCAAAAAAAAACAGAATTACTACCAACTTCCAGACCTGAAAATTCAGAAAAAGCATGTCAATACATCCCTTTAAAACAATGTCCCTTACCTTATACACACTGACTACCTCATGCAGGAACACAAAACTGTGGCTAGAATGTGTGGGAACACAAAGGACACAGATAAAGGTCTCATCTTCCTGGCAGAACAACTCCAGTCTCTGTTTGTGCTCCCCACAGAACTGCCTTGTTGCCTCAACTGCAGCATAAGGATTCTGCATTTCTTCTTTCTCCTTGCAGTCTGTTTCCTGTCGTGTGTGATTCGGTTTCAGTCTCTCAGGCCTTTCAGCTGCATTAACCAGCAGTCAGTTCACCGTGTTACTCTCTGCAAGAAAATCATTTGAATACTCAGGATATAAGACTTTTGTTGTTTTTATCAAATTCTCTTAGCAAAAATCCTGTAAATTTGGTGTACACAAGCCAGAACCAATGAGAATTCAGGCAAACTGAAAAAGAAAAAAATAAACTACTGCTACATTTAACCTCAGCCAGCCAGCCACAATTACAGCAATTGCTTTCCGAAGTTTTGTCTTGAGACCACAGGCAGTACAATGTGAGAAGTCCATGCCTCCATTTAAAGGGGCAACACTCAGTTTTTCTACTTCTTATAACATAATGTACAGTTTCCTATTTAAGCAACAAAGTTTTGATAAATGTTTTCCAGAAATCACTTATCGTACACATATCTTAACTAATAAAGTCTCATATATATATTCTAATTATATCCCTCCTCAACATACCTCTAAACTTTCCAGAATTTCACAGAATGAATAATTTATGCCTCGTACTTCTTCATCTGTTCCTCATAAAATTTGTGGTTTTCTGGCAAATATTTGAGGACTGAAGTCACTAAATAATGACAGACATTTGAGTTTTAGATTTCACTTCATTCTGAAAATGTACACTTCTGTTCTTCATTAAATTTGTGGTTTTCTGGCAAATATTTGAGGACTGAAGTAACTAAATAATGACAAACATTTGCATTTCAGAATTCATACCCTTCAAAAAAATGCTTGCTAATGCAAAACCTGGTAATCTATCAACTTTCCGAACTTACAGGAGCAGTATTTAAAATCTGCCATTGATTTTGGGCCTTACTCACTACATTGTTGTTGGCTTTGTCCAGAATTCTGGTGCTAACAGGTTGAGAGGTATGTCTTACATTACAGGAACTTTAATCTGCATTATTTACTCTTTGTAAATGTTTTCCCGATCTCTTTCTACATTACCATTGCATGTTCTTTCCCTAAATACAGTTTTATTTCATTCTGTTTGCCTCAGTGAAATTAACTGCATATACTGGTGTGTTTGTGTGTGTGTGTGTGTGTGTGTGTGTGTGTGTGTGTGTGTGTGTGTGTGTATATATATATATATATATATATATATATATATATATATATATATATATATATATATATATATATGTATGGGTCCCCTTCAAAAGACTGAAATTTCCGAACATGGAAACTCTGATCATCGAAGATCAGAGGACTGAAGTTTTAAAATATTGAACCTAAGGAAAAAAAACTACAATGTGAAAACTTCTTATTACACATTTTTGTAGGGGCCTTGCCCCCCTGGCCCCCACATCCCCCTGCTACTTAAATATACCATCTCCGAGATCACACTAGAGGGAAGAGAACAGTAAATGTCCCGTTCCACATGTATGGCGATGGCCATTCCCAAGGTTTGATATTTCACATATCAGTGATCGATGTTCTGAAATTTTGATTCTTTGAAGGAGTTCCATATGTATATGTATATATATATATATATATATATATATATATATATATATATATATAAAACACACACACACACACACACACACACACACACACGCACACACGCACGCACACACACACACACACACACACACACACATACATTTATATATATATATATATATATATATATATATATATATATATATATATATGTATATATATGCACACACACATATACACAGGTGGATTGGTGTTGCTTTGTGTATGTTTTTGTGATTTTAGGATATAATCTTTTCCTGAGACTTGATTTTCAATTTACTTCTATTACTTTTTCAGTTTTCTATGTTTGTTTAGTGCAGTTATTTCTCATACTGACATCATGACACTCATGATTACAAGAAAATCCAGATAGACCTGACAGGAGTAATATGTGTCAGATGAAAAACAACTGCCTTTATTAAGAAAACTGTAGGTGAGCACTTCCATGTGGTACAACAGTAAGGTCTGATGAAGTCTTAATTTAACAGAGGAGAGCACAACTACATTTGTACTAATAAAGGCAACTGTTTGCACAGTGACATCATACTGTTCCTGTATATTTTTCATTATTGCCATATTGTTTATTATTTTCGTGTTTAAGAAGCTAGCAGTTGAAGTTATTATTTAGTAGTTGCAGTTCTTCATTTTTTTCGGTGTAATTATATTATTTTATTTATATTTGTTTATTGTGATAGTACACTGATCAAAATTGACCAATTCCAGGCTCAGCTTGGGTGAAATACAAAACATTTCACAAATAAAAAAATGCAGAAATGTAAGCATTGACTAGTTCAGACTAATTATATAGAAATAACTGTGTCTGTGCATTCTGGTGAACAAGCACAGTGCAATGTGTAATCAAGCAGAGTGTCTATTAAATAAATACATTTAAGTGCATTCAGACATGTGAACTCATACCGAGTCCAGTGTTTGCACGTGTTAAACTTTGTCTTGCAGTTCCTTTAGTCACAGTCCCACCATTTTCTTCTTTTTCCTGTCCTTATTGGGACTAAAATATTAGTCTCCCTTTGTGGC
Source organism: Protopterus annectens (assembly GCF_019279795.1). Lineage (NCBI taxonomy): Eukaryota > Metazoa > Chordata > Ceratodontiformes > Protopteridae > Protopterus > Protopterus annectens. Next base: position 1,650,952,990 of record NC_056744.1, read on the forward strand.
GGACATCTTACTATTCCCATAAATATTTTCCTATAAAAATAAAAAAAAAAATCACTTTGAGCTACATCTGAAAACTGATCACAACAGCTTAGAAAGGTTTTCTTTGTGCTGCACATAGGAGCTGCAGCATACCTGAGCAGTGCAGTGCGTAAATAGAACTTAAGTGATGACCATAGTCCTTGTTGTACCAAGCTGAGTGTTAGTCAGCTTGTCCTGTGGCTCTGTGGTTCAACAATGTGCAACTTGCAGATTGTATGTCCTGCACACAGTGTGACAGACCCTTGATACTGTCATGCACAATTGTGTGCACATGCATGCTGTTGTATGCATTTGCACACAGCTATGCAATACTGCTCTGCAATCTGGGAGCCTGCACATAGTGTGACAGACCCTAGTTACTGTCATGCACAGTTGTGTGCACATGCATGCTGTTGTATGCATTTGCACACAGCTGTGTGCTACTGCTCTGCAGTCTGGGAGCCTGCACATAGTGTGACAGACCCTAGTTACTGTCATGCACAGTTGTGTGTGCATGCATGCTCTTGTATGCTCTTGTATGCATTTACACACAGCTGTGCACTACTGCCCTGCAGTCTGGGAGTCTGCACATAGTGTGACAGGCCCTAGTTACTGTCATGCACAGTTGTGTGTACATGCATGCTGTTGTATGCATTTGCACACAGCTGTTCACTACTTATCTGCAGTCTGGGAGCCTGCACATAGTGTGACAGGCCCTAGTTACTGTCAAGCACAGTTGTGTGCACATGCATGCTGTTGTATGCACTTGCACACAGCTGTGCACTACTACTCTGCAGTCTGGAAGCCTTCACATAGTGTGACAGGCCCTAGTTACTGTCATGCACAGTTGTGTGTACATGCATGCTATTGTATGCATTTACACACAGTTGTGCACTACTGCTCTGCAGTCCAGGAGTCTGCACATAGTGTGACAGACCCTAGTTACTGTCATGCACAGCTATGTGCTCATGCATGCTGTTGTATGCACTTGCACACAGCTGTGCACTACTGCTCTGCAGTCTGTGAGCTCCATTGACTAATCATGTGTCTCATAAACTAATCACTGCTGACACCAGAACCATACCCTGTTGGTTAACCCCCTCTGTATAGAGCTTGACTGTATTGTTATAAAACTCACTGTTAATTCCACTGTTGTGAAGTCTATGTTATTAATGTTGTTCCCCTTGTGGGGCCAGCTCTGTTGTTAGGTTACTGCTGCTTTGCACTCTGACTTACAGCTTGAGTCTCTTATACAATCTGTTGTTGTGTTATCAAAAACAGTCAGTTATCCTGTGTTAGCCCATGTTTTTGCTCCTTGTATATTCTCCTAATGTAGCATCTGAGCCTGTTTGTTGATTGTCATTCTGCGTTTGAAGCAGCCATAAGGCTGCTGATTCACTTCACTGCATTATATACTCTAGTGATTACTAATTCACTTCATTGCATTATATACTCTGCTGATTACTAATTCACTTCACTGCATTATATACTCTGCTGACTGTTAACCCACATCACTGCATTATATATTCTGCTGTTTGCTGATCCACCTCACTGCATTATACACTCTGCTGATTACTGATTCACATCACTGCATTATATACAGGCAGTCCCCGGGTTAAGGACGAGTTCTATTTTTTAGTCTGTCCTTAAGTCAAATTTGTATGTAAGTCAAAACACGTACATGGAACGTTCTACTCTACTGCAATACAGTACAGTAGAATGTTCCATACAAAAAAAGCAATATGTTAAATTTACCTCTTTTTAAGCTTCACCTCTGTATTACAGGCATCAGCCACAAATGTTTTCCAGTCTTTCCTGAGCTTTCAGTTCTCTGCCAGACCTCCCACTGTCACCTAGACCCCAGTGAGCTGCAGGGTCATTTGCCCATTCTACTGTACAGTACAGTAACTGCTTCAATACTGTGTACTGCACAAGCCAGCCGTCTTGACCAATCAGATCACCAATACAGCGATCTCTTAACCAATTGGATCTCTTGTTCTCCATGAAGGTGGAAGTAACTGCTCTAAAAGGACGTGCAAGCAGCTTCATGAATGGGGAAAACTGAGAAAAGGAAAGTACAACAGAATTCTTCATTTTAAGGTTTAGATTTGGGCAACTTTAAAGATTTTTATTTATTTTCACGTTATTTCCGACATTGCAGCAGCCCATTCTTATCTGTGGGTTGCCCGCAAGTCAGATGTTTGTAACTCAGGGACTGCCTGTGATCAGCTGATTACTGATTCACTTCACTGCACTATATACTATGCTGACTAATGATCGGCTTCAGTGCATTATATACTATGCTGACTGTTAACCTACATCACTGCATTATATACTCTTGCTGATTGCTGACCCATGTCACTGCATACACTGATTAACTTCACTGCATTATATACTCCACTAATTACTGATTCATATCACTGCATTATATACTCTGATGATTACTGAGTTACCGCACTGCATTATATACTCTGCTGATTACTGATTCACATCACTGCATTATATAATCAGCTGATTACTGATTCATATCAATGCATTATATACTCTGATGATTACTGATTTACCTCACTGTATTATATACTCTGATGATTACTGATATACTTTACTGCATTTATATATTCTGGTGCTGTGAAATATCAGCATTTTGCTGTTTTGCTTCACTGTACTCCTATATTCTGTTGTTGTGGTGTCTGAGCCAGGTGGTTGATTCATCCCAATGGACTTTAATATACTGCTGTTGTGTCATCTGTACCAGAGTACGAGCTCAGCCACTGCTCTTGTTGTGACACCCAGGCTAGTTTTTGATTTGTCTTTCTGCTCACTGTATCTCATCAAAGTCATTATATACCTCTGCTGATCTTACCTGAACTTGTGGTACTTGGTCGCAGCTCTACTGTCGTTTGTACAGTCAGATAACTTGCTCTTTAGTAGTACAGTAATCAGCTCACCATTGTATATCAGATTATGGATATAAAATGTAAAAATATATAAACGGAAGATCTAGCCACGAAATTTAATTTAATTACTTAATTTTATTAAGATTTAATTTGGAGATTATGGATATAGTGAGACCGCAGATGGCACTTACACCATCTGTTGTGAGGGTCTTAGCGTTAGGCATGTTGAAGCAGTGCACTAATTGCCTCATGCAATTATTAATAAATATAATCATTACTGACAACCACTAACTCCTCCCTCAAACTGAATATACTTGTGAGAGGTGAAAACACTTACTAAAGCTAGAGGACAGCCTCTCAGCACCAACCTGAGTGTCTGTACTGACAACTACTTCATAGCACCAAAAAGCCTTCATACACTGAGCCAATCACAGTCACTCTCAATCAGTCAATCACTCTCTAAAACCCAAAGGCCTATATGTTGTAGGATGGGGCAATTAATCCCTCAACATCACATTTACATACCAGCTGTGCATACAGGGATCACTCCACTTGTAATCCAAAGTCCTTAAGGCTGCTCTCAGCATACCACTACACATAGTAATGTCTGAGTCACAGGTGACAGCATAGTGAGACACACACATGCACCACTCACCAGACTGAGCAAGGAAAGGTTGATGGTGAGCAAGGAAAGGCTGATGGTGAGCTGCCTCTCACACACCAGGATTTAACAGGTCACAAGAGCTCTCAAGTCTATTCACCCTGGGTATATATATGACATAGCTGTTGTGCAAGTAGGAATGAATGATTTTAGACATTCATTCTTAGATTATATGACGAGCGAGACATGATGGAGCTCTCTAAATATGTGCCTGAGGCAGTTATGGTACTAGGCTTGAGCAGCATCCTACATCCGCCAAAATTATGCCAGAATATAAACAAAAGATAATTAACGTCAACAAATGGCTTAGTCATTCATATCTTTTTGGAGGTGGGGAATCTAGTATGTGTCATCCTGGAAGAAGATGATTGACAGTCATACCTGTATTGCTATAGATGGCCTGTGACTCTCTCCTCAGAGCATTCTTATAGTGATCAAAAATTTCTCAACCCCATAGTGTGTCTTTAAACAATGTCACTTTCCTCCAATAGCCAACATAGTTAACAAAATCAAGACTGTGGAATAGTAGAACTGCTCAGGTCTAGAAGCTTAAATAAAACATTACACTTATAATCCTTCCTAAACTTAGAAAATATCAATCTTAGTCACAAGGGAAACCTGGCTCCATATGTTACTATGACTCATTCAGGCCCACATTTGGAAATGACTAATACAGCTGGTGATGTGTCCATATCCCTATGATATCTATTCACTTCAAGATTTATATGGGAAAATAAAAAGATTTTGAGGAAAAAAAGATTTATATGGGAAGATAATGTCCTTGACCTCCTCCCTATCATACCATATACTTGCCAACTACAGAACCTCCCTCTATGGTATCTGCAGCCCACAAGACATACCTAAACAAACCAGTGTCCCTGTTCTTTAAACCTAAGACTATTCTTCATGGATACTTCAACTATCCATTCATAAAATAGGAAATGTACACTACTATAAATAAGTATTACAGATGCTTCCTATATTTTATCAGTGTACACTATCTCTAGATTTGATAGTACCCTCTCCAGCCAAGAGTTCAAAATACTGCATCTGATTCTCACAAATAGGTGTATGAAGTTTGGTCAACCAATAAAAATAATCAGACCTCAACTGATCGAGCACAAATGCACAAAAGCAAACCTACCAAGGAAAGACTTTTAAATACCTTTTTCAAAGAGCAAGTCCCCCCTGCACCTCATACACCATCTGCAAATTCTATATACTAACTCTGAGATTGCACTACAGTGGGGAAAACGCAAAGTTTCCAATCTGCACTATACTGCAATCTTGTACATAATAATAAAAAGAAAAGTATGTGGATCAGCTGATCTTTAACCACATATATCCATCTTTTTCTCATTGAAAGAAACGAACTTTCAACCACAGGACTGACACTCTTGTAAATATAGCCAGAGTATGTTATACACTCATAGTTACCCCATCACTAGACAGACCTGACCACTGTTCAGTAGTATTTACCATGTTGGCTCAGCCTCCCATAAACCCTGTGACCTTTATAGATTTCTCAAAGGCAAGTCCACTGTAGCTACATGATGACTTGATGTAATTTAAGAACCCCCTTCCCCTGATGACCCACCAACAGCAGCAGCTACATTTACAGATAGTTTCTGTTCACATTTTAATTCATCCTGAGACATCCTTCTCCATCTAACGCAAATACAGTGCTAGGTTTACGAATTAACTCCCAAGGTAGAATGCTAATGTAAATAAAATTAATTAAATATATGGATGAAAAAAACTTGTCCTGAAGAATAAATGAAATACCTCACACTCCAGAAGTGAACTTAGCATGTTAATCAGAGAACTTAGGTGCAAAATAAAATTCTCCAATGATAAGTATGAAATGAAAATGGCTGACTCTATAAAGGGCAGCCATAATCTTTTTCAGCTATGTTAGAAATCTTATAATCAATAGCAAGCACTATGCTGTACTGACTCATAATAATAATGATAGTACCTACTCAGCTCCTCATGCCAGTGCCAACACACTAAGAGATACATTTATATAAAATTTTATCTCTGTATTCCAAATATTTGCCATCCATGCCATCATGTCTGCTCCTACCCTTCAGACCACCTCAGGGAAGGTCCTAAAGACACTCTCCAAAGCCAAGGAGACTAGTTCAGTGGGTCCAGAATGTAACTTGTTACTTTCTTTTCAGTATGAAACACAGTCTCACCGATGCACTACTAATATGTAAAACCTCAGCCTCAAAGCTGGCTTTTTGCTGGAGGTGTGGAGAATCGCTGTAGTGTGACATAGAGAGATAAAGGTCTGTTTACAGACCAGCCAGGCCAGGTTTATTAGTGGCTCAGGCAACTGATGGATTAGTAGGAGAGGAAGGAGAGCTACCAACCCTGGAATGAGGGCTGTCTTGAAGACGTTCCCCACATGATCCCTGGTGGAGGTCAGGGATATGTGAAAAAGGGGGAGTAGTCCTAAGAAGGATTAGGGCAAGCCCCTTTGGCTGAGTTGTCACAGAGGTGAGGGGATATGCCAGCACATCCCCAGTGTGCTTGCATGATGGACTCTACCAAGACACCAAAGTGAGGGGAGAAGAGAGGTTAGAGCATATGAAACCCCTCCAGCAGATGTAGACTAGCAAACCCCCCAGCACATCCTCAGGTTCCATGACCAGCTGCAGCAGGAAACAAATTAAGTCGGGGGGGGGGTCAGAGAAGTGGGTAGACCTGAAATGGTTATGGGGCACTGGGTTGTAAGGCTGTAGAAGGAGGGAATGGGGGAACTTTAAAAAAAGAAAGAGAGACAGGGGGAGAGAATAGCTGTAGTCATATACTTCCACAAGGATGGACCAACTACTGAATCTGATAACTGCAGACTAATAGGCTTTACCAACATTATTTGTAAGGTAATGGAATGCATCATGATCACAGAATCTGACAGCGTAGAATCCCTGTATCAAAACCAGTTTGAGTTCATAAAGGGAAGATCTTGCCCACTAAAATTAGTACACTTTTTTTAAAAAGTCACTGTAGCATTAGATGTGGCAATTTGATACAAACACCCTATCTTTTTTAACACCTTTACTGAATTATCACTTAGGACACAGGCAAACATACATTTACATAAAAGAAAATAAGCCATATTAACATGTTTCTAAATCTGCTGAGGGTTTCTATATGCCCTGACCTCTCTTCTTCCCTCCCTTTGGTCTCTCGGCAGTGTCCACGATGTAAGCACAAGATGGATATGCCTTTCACTCCCTCCCAGTGCTGTCAACTGTCAGAGCTTCATTGCCATTTATACCACTGTCCTCTGACCCCAAGCAGAGCCAAAGAGATGTATTTCAAAATGATTTCATATCGGCAAAAAAAACACATAACCTCCTTACACTATTTCTTTCGCGTGCATTCAAAGTTATGCCCATCTAAGATGCATACTTGTGCAAAATAAATTATTTATTTATGATTTTGATTGCATTTACTATTTGTTAACTGGGTAAATTACTTGGTTTAAGAACCCTTGACTGAGCCCATTAGTCTCACTTAAAAATGAAACATTTTATACTAGCAACATAACAAATTATAGCCAATATTTCATAGGCACAAACAAAATAACGATGCATTATATACATCATGCAATAGCAACAACATAAGAAAAGGCAGAAGATGTTTTATGGATTCATATTCGATTATGAGGAAATAGCAGAACATGCATAGCCAGGTAAGTCTGAATACAGTGTTGTTATGTTATAATAAGTTGCATCAGCATGTCTGTGTGTGTGCATAATGTTCAAAATAAAATACAAGATTATATAAATTCCCACCTGACCATTTCCATCTTATATGTTTGACTTTAATACTTACTTAGTCATACATTTGTTAACCAAGTAAGTATAGTGGTTCAAGAACCATTTTCAAGCATGAACCAGGCTTTGAAGACATTGCACAGAAGGTAATACAAGAAATAAAATTTAGTATATGATAGTTGTTTTGGCATATGCATTTAGTAGATGACAATAGTTTTGGCATATGCCTACACAGATTCACAGATGTGTGTGTGTGTGTGTGTGTGTGTGTGTGTGTGTGTGTGTATATATTATATATATATATATATATATATATTATACATATATATATATATATATATATATATATATATATATATATATATATATAGATATACATACATACACACACACGCACACATATATATGAGAGAGAGATGTATATATAGATACAGATAGATAGATACTCACATATATCCTCAGAGGTTCCTCACTAAAAGAATACAGGGCGTAAATAATATGTCCTATGCGGACTGCCTCAAGGCCCTACCCCTGTATTTATGTCTCCTACAGGCTTTTGAGGGGAGATCTATGCTTGGCATACAGGGCATTGTCAGACATCACTCTGATGGACCTCCTGCATATCCACAAAACAAACAGTACCAGAATTACCCGTTCTAAAGACTTAAACCTTGCCTGTGATATAAATAGGACCTGCTGGAGAGATAAACATGTATCCCAGAGACCACCCTGTCTATGGAACAGGCTCCCCATCCATGTGAAGCAGAGTTCCTCCCTAACCCAATTCAAATGCAACTTGGACAAATGGATGGGAAACTAGAAATTCATCCCTGGTTTGGCACCTATGTCTCTAATGCAAAAAGGTAACCTGTAAATGGGTGGAGGAGCTCCCTGGTGAGCCTCAGTAAGAAGTTGAGATCCCTTATAAGATCCTCCAAAGCTAGCTACGAAAACAAAATCGCCACTAATTCCAAGGACAACCACAAAGCATTCTACAACTATGTCAAGAATCTCGATGGCAACACCCAGATCTGCTCTGAGTTACAGCACAAAGGCAAGAAAATTACAGAACCATCTGATATTGCCAACATCCTAGCAGATAGGTTCAGTGCTAACTTTACCCCCCTCTCACCCCCTAAAGGGCCCATATCTATACAGGAAGAATGCAGAGTCCCTGTAATCATAACTACGCAGGTAAAAACTGCACTCTCTAAAGCCAAAAACACAGCATCCATGGGACCGGACAGCATCCCAGGCTGCGTTTTACACAAACTTCAGAACAAACTGGCTCCCCACTTAAGCACCATGTTCAATAATAGCCTTGCATCAGGCTTTGTGCCCACTGATTGGTGCACAGTAACAGTTATCCCACTCCACAAAGGGGGAGCTACCACTGATCCCGGGAACTATCGGCCTATTAGCCTGATGAGCCTGGTCTGCAAGGCCATGGAATGTATCATCATGAAACTCATAAACAAAGACATTGGTAACCTCCAAACTCTGGATCCCACCCAGTTCGGATTTGTGAAAGGCAGATCATGCCTCCTGAACTTGATTGACTTCTTTGAGGCAGTCACCAAAGCCGTAGATGAGGGTAAGGTGGTTCACACAGTCTATCTTGACCTCGTCAAGGCTTTCGACACCATCCCCCATTCTGGAATTATAGCTCAACTCACTAAACTAGGTATAAATCCCTACGTCACAAGATGGGTTGCCAAATGGCTCACTGACAGAACCCACAATGTAAAAGTTGCAGACTCCAAATCTGACCTCAAAGCAGTGATTAGTGGAGTACCACAGGGTTCCATCCTGGGACCTCTCCTGTTTGGTATCTACTTCTCTGAAGTACAGGCTAACACAGAAGGCCTCTGGCTAACAAAGTTCGCAGATGACTGCAAACTAGGAGCCATAGTCAAGTCCCCAAATGATGTGGATAGCCTACAGAAAGGCCTCGCTGAGACAGATGCCTGGTGTCAGAGCCATGGCCTCAAGCTCAATGCCAAAAAGTGCAGTGTCATCCCCTTTGTTAAGAACTCTGTACCCATAAACTACCACATAGGAAGCAATCTACTTAATATTGAAAGCGTGATAAGAGACCTTGGGACCCAGGTGGACAGTAATCTCTCCTTTGATAGTCACATCGCCACAGTAGTCAGGAAGTCCTTCTACGTGGCACACCTCATCATAAAAGGGTTCTCATCCAGGAAAAAAGAGGAAAATTGTTCCCCTCTACTCGACACTCATTAGACCCATTATAGAGTACAACGCCCCTTTTGGAATGTACCTCACAAGACATCTGCAGCTGCTGGAAAGGCCACAGAAGTACCTTACAAAAAGGATTACTGGCCTCAAACAAATGCACTACACTGACTGCCTCAAAAAACTTCAGCTTTACTCCATGGCATATCGCCTACTCCGAGGTGATCTCTGCCTAACATATAAAGCTATGCCAAACCCATATCTGTTGGACATGTTACACCTAAAGAAATCCCAATCCCTCCAAGCTACAGGCTCTAGGGACCTAAACCTTGTCACCACAATAAACAGGACATGTTGTAGGGATAGATTCCTGTCCCAGAGACTTCCCATACTCTGGAACAGGCTACCCATCTATGTCAAGCAAAGTTCTTCATTAGCACTCTTCAAGAAAAATCTTGATGAGTGGATGGGAAATAGGAAATACACCCTGGGGATCACTTCTGTGTCTCTGCTTGACAGTGGCACAGGAAAATAACTTTCTTGGGTGACGTAAGCCAGGGAACCTTGTTGGCTAGGCTTATGTAGGCCCTTGGGCCGATAGCCTAGTACCTACCTATGAACCTATAAACCTATGAACCTCCTAGGCCCATGGTTATGTTTATCAAGGGTATCAGAACTTATCAAAGATTGGATGCATGGCTAGGCTTAACAATGGCCTGTGGTCATTAGCCTAGTAAACACCTATGATAGACAGATAGATATACATATACATATACATATACATATATAAATACAAATATTTCAAGCATGGGCAATATAGATATAGACAGATTATACATACATAGGAATATGTAAGTTAATTGGACTGCAAAACATTGTTAGACTGATTATTGCAAAAAACAACTCTAAATACAAAGTACTGAGACCGAAACGTACATGCCCTAATACATTACCTTAGAGTACTCTGCTTCCTTTGGAAAACCATAGCCAATCTACCAGCACTATGTAAAGAAACATGACACCATTGAAGAAAAATTATCACAGTATCAAAGAATGACTGTTAATGGGAAAAGGTGGTGCTGTAATCTTATTATAATAAAATGTTACAAGGCCTTCTGAAGTGGCTTAGGAGAGAGATCGGAGAAGAGATAAGACCTCATGTGCTTGATAACAGAGAGTAGATAAATAGCATTGCAAGTAAACAGTGGATGAATGTAGAACATGGATGTAGACACCAGCAAAACAGGCATACAACAGACATGGAACACATTGAAGGGAATACCCTGGGGGTGGGGGAAGAGTACAAAGAAGACTCATTCTAATCCTGAACTAGAGTGCCCCTGGACATCAGCTCCTTGTTGGGAGATGCAGGAAAAAACTGCTGTACTTTGTGCTACTTTGGGAGGAAGATAGACTTTGGTAAGGCTTGTGCCAACAGAGGATGATGGTCTTTGCCACAGAAAATCTTAGGGATTATGCTTGCAGCGTCAGTATGCTTTGACTGAGCATGTCTGATAATGAGTTGGCATGTCCAGGTATATGTGGTACATTAAAAAAGTAACGAGACAAGAATGCCCATTGCCATAGGCTCGAGGCGACTCAATACAGGGGGCAGAAATTTGTCCATCCTTACTCGATGATATATCATGCCAACATCCCATTGTCTGAGGAAATAACAAATGCACTGTAGGGAAGACAGTCCTGAAACATTAGTGACATGTGGGGGACCATTTGCATCTCAAAGACAATGGTATACAAGTTGACCTCATTTTTGAGCGTCTTCTGGGCTGTCTGACCTAAAAAATGCCCTTCCATTCCAGGAATGATGTATCTGTAGTGAATGACACATAGTGGGTAAGTATGTTAAAGGGACTTCCCACAGATATTTGGGTTAGTGGGGCCACAGAGACAGATGTCGGAGGCACACCTGAGACCATCAGATCTTCGCTGTCATGGGTCCTGAACCTTGAGACCACACAAACTTCAGGGTTAAATGTAGCATACTTGTTGCAAGCAGAATCATAATGATTGTTTCTACCATTAGGCCCAAAACTCTGATGCAGAGAACGGATGCTACTGTGGAGGGAAAAAGGAAAATACAGTTGCGACTGGAGTTTAATTATTCTGTCATCTGCAAGGCTGTCTGAGGAAGATGGAGTGTTTAAACAGCACTCTTTGAATATGCAAGAGACTGCTCCCCTCTTTAATTTCTCCATATCCTTTGGGTTTCTAATACCATGATGGGAATGGACCCCATTCCTAAGTCAAACTACGATTAAAGTTCATGAAATTAGTATTGTTTCATTTTTTGATGTCAGCCAAAAGTACTCTTCGCAGCATCCGCAACGTGCCCAATAATGACTCCTTCTGCAGTTCATATGGAGTTACATGCATTGGTAACATATCTAAATATGATTGTAGACTCCTTTTTATAAGACCCATTGCTCCTACTACTACTGGAACTATCTGGGTATCCTTCTTCCACATTGCTTTAGTTTCTGCTTGCAGATCCTGATATTTTATAACTTTATGTCTCTCTGTATGCAGGACACTGTAGTCACTGGGTGTAGTGGTTTCAATGATCAATGCTACTTTTGTCTTCTTTTCTTAGACCACTATATCTGGTTTTCTAGCATCTATCTTTTGAACTGTTGCTAATGGGTGATCCCATGTGATATAAACTTCATCATTTTCTATGATGCTTTGTGGCTCATGTTTCCAGTGTTTTTCAGCCACTTCAGTACCATAATGTTTGCACAATCTCCAGTGCAACAGTCTTGCCACATTATTATGCCTTTTAATATACAGTCCTTCTGCCATTAGTAGGTCACAACCAACAATGAGGTATGCAACTGTTTCCAATTCTGTTTTACAAAACCTACATTTGTCTGTTTCTCCCACATCTTCAATGGACTTTGTAAAACAACATGTACATAGCCCGCTGTCTTGGGCTGCCAATATCAACCTTTCATCTCTTGGTTGGAATTTGCCTCTCCTTAACCATTCCTGTGTTCATTTCTGATCAACAAGAGGTTCTTCCAGAAATTTTCTATACTTGCAACTATATTTATGAATTTTTCTCATTTCTTTACTTCTCGTCTGATCCTTCACCTTATATTCCTTCTTTTGTTTTTTGGCACATTCAGTTGCTGCCTGATTGTTATCTACTTCTGGTTTGATTTCCATTCCTGCTTGACGCTGATATGCTTCTGCTAAATTAAGCAGAGAAGTCATATTAGATTTATTCTCCTCATGTTTCTAAACTTTCACTACATTTGGGTCTTGTGAAGTCAGCAGATAAGTGTGGAGTCCCACGACTGCAGATCTATACATGTAATCAATTTCAAGGAGGCCCATCCCTCCTTCAGAACAGGGGATATAAAATCTTGGTATACACTGATTTTTTATAAATCATTTGGAGAGCATGAAGCATCCTTCTTGTTTTCCTGTCTAATCTATCCAACACATTTTGGGGCCAGTCAATCACTCCAAAACTGTAAGTTAGGACAGGAACAGCAAATTGGTTTATAGCTTGGATTTTGTTCCTAGATGTCAACGCTGTTTTCAGGATTAATTTAAGTCTTCTAAAGTATTCCTTACTAAGTTTTATTTGCATTTGTTCATGTTTTATTGTTGATCCTTCATTAATTCCCAAATATTTATATGCTCCCTCTTGCTCCAGTTCTTTTATATCACATTCTTGTCCCAAACTGATGTTTTCCTAGTACTGCAGTTTTCTTGCTTTAAAGGTTGCTTTTGCACACTTATCAAGACCAAATGACATTCTTATATCATCTGAAAAAGTTTTGACAACCTGCAGCTGTGCTTCCAGTTCCTCATCTGATGAGCTATACAGTTTTAAATCATTGACAAAGAGAAGATGAGAAGTCTTTACACTTTGTTGTTTTCTAGGAGCCAAATCATAGCCATGGCCTAAGCTGTTAAGTAAACAGCTTATTGGGTTAATGGCAAGGCAGAATAGCAACAGTGACAGAGAGTCACCCTGGAATATCCACCTTTGAATTTTTATCCCTGGGATAATAATCTGTCCTTTATCATGGCTTAATTGCAAAGGGGTCTGCCACTGTTACATGGTCACTGTAATATAGTTGATCAGTGTAGGCTGTATCTTATACATTTTTAAGGACTCTTTTATCCATGAAAGTGGCATACTATCAAATGCTTTTTTATAGTCAATCCATGCTATACTTAGATTCTTCCCTTTAATTACAGTTCTCCAGTATGACTTTATTTAACAAGAAATGATCCTTTGTTCCTTATGACTTTCTTTTATTGCCCTTTTGTTCTACTGCCATAATTGAGTTTTCTTCTAAGTGACTATAAACTCTGTCGGCATCAATACCCGTGAGACTGCTCCAGTTGGGTCTTTGTGGTGCTTATTAAGATGTCTAAGATCAAGAACAGATGAAAACACTCCTTTACTGGAATCAGTGACTTGGGCAGCTAGGAAACAATCATCCAACTAGGGTAAGACTGTCCTTGACAATCTGAAAAATTATGCTACTATGACTATACATTTGGTGAACACCCTGGGGTTGTAGTAACATCAAATGGGATGATTCAAAACTGAAAATGGCTGACTCCCAGCCTTCATTTCAGGAACTTCCTGGACTCCTTGACTATTTTGATGTGCAAATACATCCTAAAGGTTTAAAAAGAACATCCAGTCTCCCTAGACTAACTAGTGGATGGACTGCACCATAAAAATCCAAAACTTTATGTTTGGAATTAGCTGACTAAGACCACTGAAGTCCAAGAATGGCCTGGAGACCTTTGTTTTTTTAGAATCAAAAACAATTGTGAGTAGTATCCAGGCCCTTTCTAGTCTTATAGGACCTCTCTGTTTGCACTTGTTATTATGAGGTTCATAATCTCTGTTTTGGTCACATCCTTCTGATAGGGAGAGTCATATGAAAATGGAAGGGATTATGGTTGAATAAAGGAGAAATAGAGAATGGTATAAGCTCCAGATACTATTGTGTTTTGATGACCTGCCATGGAGACATGACTCCTGACTGCCTCCAGAGTAGGACAGTCAGGTAAGTTTTCAATGGTTCTATTGCTGACTCCAAGACAGAAGGCTGTGGATCCCCTGATTTTTTTGAAAACCTGTGCCACAAGTAGACATCCATTCTGGGAGCCACCACATCAGTTTTGCTTTTATAAGAACACCGCCCAAAATCATACTACAGCTTCTTCTCAGACTGCTAGCTTCTCCCATTTTTCTGGCATTCGAAAAATGAAAAGTGAAAAGCTTAACACCAACAGCTGTTAGTGATTTCATTTTCTCATAGGATTATAGGCGATTACTAGCCTATTGATCCATAGGTCATTTTAAGCCTAGCCATTTTATCCCAATGTAATACCATGAAAATGCTAGTCAATACGCAAGAACTGCATTTAATGATGATTGCCCATGACCAGATAGACATTTAAATTATATGGGCTGCAAAATTCACATGTTTTTCATTGGTTAATTGCCTCTTGAGTGATACTTAATTACAGAGTGAATTTCTGGCCCCTTGTCTTTTGCTGAAAAGATTTCAAGCCTGCATAAAGTAAAGCACGGCTGGTGATTCCCTGCAGGTTGAGAAAAGTAAGCCTATATTTTTTGTCTGTGATACAGCTGTTTTTTGTTTTACCTCCTCCATTTTGTTTTCTGTTCTAAAAAACCTGTTGGTCTGGTGTTTTTGTTCTATGTGGGAGATAGACACTTAAATTATCTAGGCTGCATATTTCAAATGTTTTTCATTGGTTAATTGTCTCTTGAGTGATACCTAGATACACAGTGAATTTCTGTCCCTTTGTCTTTTGCTGAAAAGATTTCAAGTATGCATAAACTAAAACACTGGTGGTGATTCCCTGCTAGGTTTTTCTATCCACCAACTCATTTGTTGAAGTGCTTTTTAAACCTGGTGATTTTAAGCTGCCCATCCCTACTGTAATTTGAGCTTAATTAGCTCCTCCCTTTCTACACTGCTCTTGATCATTTTGAATTATTTATTTCCCTTTCCTTGTGCTTGTATTGAAAAAGTGCATTTTGCTTCTCATTGTCTGTTCTACTGATTTACTTGATCTGAATTCATTTTTTAGTTAGCTGTTGGATAAAGTTGTGTATTCTTATACTCTACCAAGTACTTGTTTTTACATCAACAGGTCAGTGGATATTCCAGCTAGATACATACATACATACATACATACAAATATTTCAAGCATGGACATTAATACCCTTCTAGCTTGCCAATATACCAAAACACTTGTTCCCATAATAAGTGTCCAGGCTGTTCTTAAAAATATCTAAACTAGTACTTGCTTTAATGTAATTTGGTAGCCTGTTCCATGCATTGGCTATTCTGTCAAAGAACTGTCAGTGCACTTTTCATTCCTATAGACTCTCCTACATAGGTTATCTGATGATTCTCTAGTACTTTTTGATAACCCTAAACATTCCCAGAGGTAGTTGTCTCTAAATGCCCTATATACCTGAATAAGATCTCCTCTTAGATATCTGTAAGAGACACTGTACAAGTTCAGATATTTTAGTCTTTCATAATAACTTAAATTTTCACCTCCATGGATGCCCTTGTTATATTTCCACTGTACTCTTTCCAGTTTACTCATGCGTGTTTTCTTATAGGGTTTCCATATTGTTCTTCCATACACAAGTTTGGGTCTAATGTAACTAACAAACAATGACTTCATCATTTTTGATTTCCTAGACTTTATAAATATTTTCCTACAACCTATAGTTCTATAACTATCATTAACCAATTGGCTGATATTATTAGAAAAAACTCATAGCTGAATCTACCCATATATCCAGGTCCTTAAATGAGTCTACAGTTTCAATCACTGTGTGCTGTATTAAATAGTCGCCTTTCAATTTATGCCTCCCAAATCTTATATGCTTAGTTTTTGATGTATTTATCAGCATATAATTCTACTGTGCCCAAATGGTCAATTTAGTCAAGTTATTTTGTAGACATGCCTTATCTGTAACACATGTAATCAGTCTACCCAATTTCATGTCATCTGCATATAGATTGTAGAATACCTCAGATGAAAAAGTTAGGTCTGAAAGATGCAATCTAAACAATAAAGGGCCTAGGACAGAGCCCTGTGGGACACCCTAACTACAATCAAGGATTTCACCTGTCCAGTTGCTGTATGATACTTGCCATGTCCTATTTATAAGCCATGCAGCTATCCATCTTATCAAGAGTACATCAATACCTAGTTGTACTAATTTATTGATCAGTGTTTTGTGTATGACTCTGTCAAGTGCTGAAGTTAAATCTATATAAATTACATCACAAGGAGAATTTTTCATTCATCGCTGTTATTATATTGTTATAGAACATCATGTTACAGGTGGTAATAGAGCTGTCTTCAACATATCCATGCTGATATATGGTTTCAAGTCTCAACCTATCCAGTTCCGACAATCATCATTATCATCATCATCAGCCCCCTTTTTTCTCATTTTCTACATGGGGTCGGGGTAGCTTGTTAACTGTCACGATTCAGTGCCACACTCCTGCCTTCTTCAACACTCATGCCTGACTGTCGCAGATCTTCTTTCACACAATCCATCCACCTCCTTGATGGACAACCTCGCTTCCTCTTACATTCCTGTCTGTCCCAAATCTTCCTCAACAGATTGTCTTCTGCTTTTCTGCAGGTGTCCAAACCACTGTAATCTGTTGTCTTTGATATTTTCTGCAAGTGAAGCTACTTTGGCTTCTGCTCTTATGTCCTCATTTCTTTGTTCTACCACCCTTCTCAGGCACTTCATTTCCATCACCTCTAGCTTCTTCAACTGTTCTGCCTTTACTGATGATATTGCTGTACCATACAGTAGTACTGGTTGCACCACTGTCTTGTACACCTTATTTTTCAGTTTCCTTGGCATTCTTCTGTCATAGGCTACACCTGACACTCTGCCAGTTGGCTGCAGCCCCTCTGATTCTAGCTTTGACCTCTTCATTCAGACTTCCCTTCTCCTCAACTACCCCTCCCAGATAATTGAAGCTGTTTACCTGTTCCACTATCTTTCCTTCTATCTCAGTTCTTAGCTTCTTCTGATTTCCCCAGTTTGCTGCCATTACCACTGTACTATCTGTGCTTAATTTCATCACACGTGCCTTCAGCTTTGCATTCTATTCTCCTATCCTTTGCTGAAATTCTTGCTCAGTGTCTGCCTGTAATGCCACATCATCTGCATACAGCAACTTTGTTGATCTGTCCCCTCCAACCTGTTTGCTAATGTAGTCCATCACCAGTATGAACAGCAATGGGTTCAGAGCTGAGCCCTGGTGTACACCCACTCCCCCCTGGGAACCCCTCTGTGAGGCCAACCACTGTTCATACCTGAGTCATTGGGTCCTTGCACATAGCCTGCACTAATTCTACTAATGTTTCCGGGACTTCAGCTACTGGAGTACTGCCCAGATCAGCTCTCTTGTGACCTTGTAATTTGCTTTCTTCAAGTCTAGGAATGCCCAGTTGGAATTTCTCCTCTCCTCATCTCTAGCTTCTTCGCAAGTATCTGAACTGCTCATCTCCCATCTTACATT
This sequence comes from Protopterus annectens, assembly GCF_019279795.1. Taxonomy (NCBI): domain Eukaryota; kingdom Metazoa; phylum Chordata; order Ceratodontiformes; family Protopteridae; genus Protopterus; species Protopterus annectens. The sequence goes on from NC_056744.1 coordinate 1,650,971,153, forward strand.
CTACTACTCTGTGTATCTGTTTATCAATCACCCCCTCCAAAACTTTCAAGCAATGTGATAGGATTTTGATGTCTCTGTACCACCCACAGTTGTGGATGTTCCCTTTGTTCTTGTACACTAGCATGAGAAAGCTTATTCTCCAGTCATCTGGGTTACACCTTTCTCTCCACACTGCTATGAGTACCCTCAGGAGACATTTCTCTCATATCTTACCCAGCATCTTTATCATATCTGCTGTGACATCGTCTGAGTCTGCTGCTTTCCCTGACTCCATTTTCCTTAGTGCTGTTCTTACTTTTTCTAGGGTGGGCTCCTCTTCTTCTGTCATTGTAGGCTGTTTCTGGGCCAGTACAGCTTCTGTGGGGTTTTCTTTATTCAGAAGCTGCCGGAAATACTCCTTCCATCTGTCTTTGATGTCCTGTGGACTGGTGAGCAGGTTGTTGCTGGCATCCCTTATGAAGGATGTCTGACTATCTTCTTTATCTTTATGTCTTTGCCTTTAAACCTGATACAGTGTCCTTGTGCCACTTACAGAGTCACGTTCCAGAAGTTGGTAAAGTGCCTCTGATGCCCTATTCTTTGCTATTGCAACTTCTTTCTTAGTTTCTTTCTTAGCCAACCAGTAGTCCTTCCTAGCCTGGTCAGTTTTTTCTGTCTCCCATTTCTTCCTGCACTCCTTCTTTCTTTTGATGACTTCCTGGACTTCTACATTCCACCACCAACTTTCCTTATTTACCTTATTTCCATACCTGGCTCAGCCACATTTATTTATTTATTTAACATTTGTTAACTGTTAAAGTCCGACTTGGAACAAAGCCAATGTTCAGCAGAGGCCTAGGGAGCAATGCTCCAGAAGCATGTCTTTGTAATGTGGAAGGAAACCACAGCACAAGGAGGAAATCCACAAGAATGCAGGGAGGACATGCAGACTCTGCACAGAAGGCACCCCAGCTGAGAATCGAACCATAGGACCTCTTGCTGTGAGGCGACAATGCTACCGCTGCACCACTGTGCCATGCTGTTTTTATGCCCTGCCATTCTTGTTCAACTCCACCTATTTTCTCCTCTTCTTGGGGTGCTAGAGCCCTGAGTAATTCCTTGTACTGTTGTAGTTTCTCTCCAGTCAACTTTCAGGTCTTCAGCCTGGTCTCTGTTGACCTTAGAGCCTTTTCTGACCACTGCTTTATCCAATAGGTCCTGCAACTGCTGTCTGAATGCACTCTTTTCCTCGCTATCACAACCCTGCTGTGGGACATAGGCTGCTATTATGAATACTGCCCTATCATTACACTGGAATCTGATTGCCATGAGTCTGTCAATAATTCTGATGATATCCCTCACTGACTTCTGAAGCCTCTTTCTCACCTCAATTCCTTCACCATTTCTAGCCTGCCCTCCTCCTGAGCAGTAGAGTCTAGACCCCAAGCCAAGTGGCTTTGTTGCACTACCCTTCCATCTTGTCTCTTGGATACATAGGATGTCCAGCCTCCTACGTATCATCATGTCATCCAATTCCAAGCTGTGACCTTTCAGCGAACCTACATTAAGCGTAGCAATTTTCAGTTCATGTTTGGCAGGTTGGTTGTTTTTTTACTTCCAGATTTCCCTCAACAGAGCTATTCCAGGTAACCCAGGCTGAGCAACTAGACACCGGCCGGCCAGTAGCTTACTGACCCAAGGCTGCTGGGCTTTATGGAGGGCACACACTGGATAATAGGGGCACATACACCCCTCCCACCATTAGCATGAATCCCTGGTGTAGGTCGGAGTAGGCTGGGTTCTCAACCCACTTCTCACCAGCAACTACCCAAGCCCATTTTGGTAACATTAGTCAACATGACTGAATCACCTAGAGCCATATTTTGCATTGTTGAGTTGCTAGCTCTGCCATGGTGCGCAGTCTGTGATCCGTGTCCTCCTATCTTGATGATACTGCACACCACAGTAGATGCCCAAAGAGGTCGGTCTGTACAACTCTTCCCCCTATAGGGCACCATGTAGAGTCTGTGCTGCTGCCCACAGTTCCATTCATTGGTGCGTTTGAGATGGAAACCCTCAGCATGTTTTTTAGAGGTGGGAGGAACCACACAGAGACACAGGGAGAACATGCAAACCAAACAGTCATTGGTCGGAGGTCAAGATTGAGCCTTGTACCTTGTGCATGGGTGGTGAAGACCTTAACCATTATGCCAACTGGTCTCCTATAACTCAATTACTTATCCAATATTACTCTCTCCATTATTTTTCCACAACATTGAGGTAGACTTAAGGGTCTATATGACTCTGGGTTTGTCCTACTCCCCTTTCCCTTGAAGGCAGGTTTAATAAACCCATGTCTCCAGTCTTGAGGAATTTCCCCATATTTATATGACCTAGTGAATAATAGATATAATGGCACCATAATCTCTTACTGAAGTGTTCTCAGGTCATTGTTACTAATTCCATCTCCTCCATATGCTTTGTTTGGATCCAGTTTGCTCAGTTTTTTTTCAATATAATCTAATTTGATTCCAGTATCTGGGGTTACCTGGATGACCTTAGGACTACTTATCACCCCGCTTGTGGAGCCAAACTGTTTTGCATAAGATTTTGTAAATATATTTATAATTTGTTGTGACTGAGAATACATTTTAGAATCTGCACACAGTTTATCAATTTGTGTGTCTTCACTCCTTCCACATGTCATGTATCTTTACATAAATTTTCTTGATCATCTGAATCTGTTCGTCCAGCTTGTTTGTTTCAGTTTTCAAAGTTGTAGAGCAACCTGTCTTCCATTTCTTATAATTTCACCTTAATCAGATTTCTTGCTCTTATGGAAATATATTCCTCTGATGTTGTATGCCTAGATCCTGACATTAAACATTTTTTTGATTTTTTTTGCACTCAAACAATTTATTTTTCAAAACTTTCCACATTCCATTTGCAGTTTTTCCACTGAACACCTCATTCCAGTTAGTTTTACAAAGTGACTATTTTGCTTCCATACAATCTGTAATTAACATTCTGTGCATTAGTTTAGATTTCAGTTTGGCAGAATTATCTAGCAACAAATTAACCTTTATAAAATGTCTATCATGTTCTGTCCCCTGGAAGGGGGAAGCAATTGTTGTTCTTGAATATACACTGTGAATTATTTCCTTACTAATGTTGTTGAATCAATATTATTCCAGTCTGTTTCTGGTAAATTTAAGTCCCCAGCTATTATTATTCTTCCCTCCTGTGTTTCATGATAGAAATGTATGAATTCCTCTAGGTCATCTACACTTGACTTTGGTGGTCTGTACACTCCAACAATTGTTATATGTTCCAGGGTTGTCTTTATTGTCACAGTTACACAGTCTATAGTATTGGTATTATCATTGAACATGTAATAATCACAAGTCTCATAGCTATATGCAATCCCTATCATAACACCTCCACTTGATTTTTTTGTTAGAATGTCTGTTACAATAAAAACATTTATACCCTGACAGAACTGGCTTCCAGTCACTGTTCTTTAACCATGTTTCACAAACAATAATAACATCAGTCTTGCGGGAACGTAGCAAATTTACCAATAAAAAACAATACTATTAATGCTCCTAGCATTAACAAGCATCAGAGATGCATCAAATGTTGCTGTCTGTAAACTGTTAAATTTTCGACCTGGCAAAAATCCTGCCTAGTGTTTGTCAAATATTGTCAAGTATCTGCTGCAAAAATTCTTTTCCCCTGATCTTGACAAATGCATTCATCATTTCTGAACACACGTGTGTCGAAAACTAGGCTTGGAAGCTCTACACATTTCCATTTTTTAAAACAGGGCATTTAAGACATGTTTCCCATGTAGGTACTTACCAAAAAAATCTTTTATTCACAGTGACCTGACTATCCTTTCTATAGGTGATTTACACTAGTACAAGCTATACTACCTAAGAGGAATGTCAGTTCCCTACTAACAGTCAGATAATCCTTGCAGATGACATGAATAAAAATGGATCCGTAATTCCTTATATTAAGGCATTCCAAGGCTTGTCTCACATCTTCTGTTTTTGCTCCTGGCAAGCATAACACTATTCGATGTTCATTATCTTCTTTGCAAATAAAAGTATCAGTTCCTCTAACAATTGAATCTCCAATTGCAAGAATATATTTGCTGGCCAGCTCTGAAGAATTTTCAGCTTCTAATACAATAATAGCTGCTCTATCAATTGTTATGAACGATAGATCTTCATCACCATTAGTCTTATTAATCCCACTGTTTTCATTGTATTTTAAATTCTCATCCAGCTGGTATTGTAAATCCACAGCTCGAGCCATGTAGTCAACATTTGTCTTTCTCTTTTTTTTCAATCCTTCCATGTTCAGTTTTGATTTCTTCCTTTTCAGCTGCCCCTTGCCTGTTTTTTTCATGCCTTCTCTGTTAGAAAAATGATGCCTTTTCTGTAGACTGAAGGTTTTCATCATTCCCTGTAACCTGTGTGTTACATGACAAAGCAGTGCCCTGTTTACTACGTATTCTCTTTCCTTTAGTCATTAATTAGTTTCTTTTTCTTACCTGTTACTTGTTGTAAACTTCTTCCCTTCTTTCTTTTTTTGTTTTCTTCTAAACAAACGGGATCCTCAGATTGCTGAATACTTGCATCCAGAATTCCAGAGTTTTCAGGACATCATCTTGTTTCATAGGGGTTAAATAATCTTTGCAGAAAATAGATGCATCATTTCCTAAATGTGTTCTGTTTGTTCTATGCCTAGCATTATTTATTTCATCAGTCCAATCATTAATATACGAAAAGTACAGTTGTGTACACTTACAATAAATGTAGATGTTCGAGTGTAGTTACTGTTGCAGTCATCACACTTGGGTTATTCTGCCGGGGTAGTCCTCAGTCGGCCCGAATACCAGAGGCTTACTATTTCTGCGTCGGTTGCTGTTGCTCTAGGACCGATGTCAGGTCGTCAGTGGTATAAAATCAGGCAGCTGACACCATTACATCAGTTTTTCTTGCCCCAACTGTCTGGAGCCCCCAAATAGGGAGCTAGGTTATGGTGGAAGAACACCACCAGTAGAAAGTAAATACCAAAAATTCCCTGTAAGGGGAAAGGAAGAGATAGAGAGAAAGAGACAAGGGGGATGGAGGGGGGACCAGGACTGCAACAGTGAATACACTTGAACATCTACATTTATGGTAAGTGTACACAACTGTATTATGTTCTTCGTGTTTCACTGTTGCAGTCATCACACTTGGGTTGATTCCCAAAGCTGAAGAAAAAGAGTGGAGGCAGTCAAGAAGCCTGGGGGCTGGCTAGGATGCCCTGCAAGACTGCGGTGGCAAAGCCTGCCCTGGATATGGAGTATATAGGCAGGTGGTAATGCTTGGCAAAGGTATGAACAGAAGTCCAAGTTGCAGCCTCCAGGATGTCCCTGGTGGGAACCCCTCTGAGAAAAGCTGCAGAGGTGGAGGTTGCCCTGGTGGAATGTGTCCTGATCCCCTTTGGGGGTGGTTTCCCATGTTGTTTGTAGCAGAAATGGATGCAGTGTGCTATCCATTTGGAGATTGTTTGTTTGGATATGGCCTTGCCCTCTGTCCCTGCTGTGAAGCTGACTAGCAATTAGCCAGTTTTTCTAAAGGATCTGGTCCTATCCAGACAGAATCTGAGCTGTCTGTGCACATCTAGAGAGTGCAGAATTCTTTCCCCCTTGTTTTGTGTGTTAGGGAAAAAGGTGGGCAAATGAATGGATTGAATGGGAGCCAGACTAGATACCACTTTAGGCATGAAGGAGGGGTTATTCCTGAGGGAGACCCTGGCAGCGTGGAAAATGATGAAGGGTTCTACAGCCATGAGTGCTTGTAGCTCTGAAACTCTTCTAGCTGAAGTGATAGCTAGAAGCAAAGCTGTTTTCCAAGAGAGGAAGTTTAACTCTGCTGAAGCTGCAGGTTCAAAGGGGGGGTAGGGTGAGCTTTTCCAACAAAAAGCTAAGGTCCCAAGCTGGGGTTGGAGCTCTTCTGGGTGGCCTTAAGTTGTTAGCCCCTCTTAGGAACTGTTTGATTAGAGGGTATGAGAAGAGAGGTGGCTCTGTGCTGAAATGAGTAGAGATGGCAGAGGCATGAATTTTAATAGAAGAGAAGGATAGACCCCTGTGTAGTAGGTCTGCTAGGTAATCCAGGTGAGAGGTAGGGAGGGCTGTGCTGTTTCGGCTTCCTTAGCCTGGATCCAGGTGCAAAACGTTTTCCATTTGTCAGCATAGGATTTTCTAGTACTGGTGGGTCTGGCTTCATGTATCACATCTAGAACTTGTTTGCTTAGGCTGGCAATTTGAGGAGAGGTCAGGGAATAAGCCAGGCTGCCAGGTTGAGTGTCTGCAATTGGGGATGCATGAATTCTCCATTCTTCTGGGTCAGGAGTGTAGGGATCTGAGGTAGGTGCCATGGTGGCTGGGGTGATAGGCTGCGCAGCAGTGGGTACCAGTGTTGGTGTGGCCAGTCAGGGACAATCAGGATTGCCCTCGGTTTTTCCTCCCTTATTTTGAGCAGTACCCTTGAAATGAGTGGTAGAGGGGGAAATGCATAGACTGAGAGGTTTACCCACTGGAAGGATAGAGCATCCACTTTCCAGGCCTTGCTGTGAGGCTCCCTGATGCAGAATTTGTTGAGCTGATGATTGGAGTGGGAGGCAAAGAGAGCCACCTTTCGGGTGCCCATTTTTGGGTGACAAAGGTGAAGGTTCTATTGTCTAGCTGCCACTCGTGTGGGTCTAGCAGGTTTCTGCTTAAGTTGTCTCCAAGAGAGTTGATGGATCCCGGCAGGAATTGTGCTAGTAGGTGTAGTTGCATGGCTGAGGCTGTCTACCAAAGGGTCATGGCGAGCCTGCACAGAGGATAAGAGTGAGTTATTCCCTACTTGTTGATATACCACATCACTGTGGTGTTGTCTGTTTTGATCAGTAGAGGTGCTGGGAGAGTAGGGGTCTGGAAAGCTGTCAGGGCAAGCTGGACAGCTAGCATCTGTTTGTGGTTGATGTGCCAATGTATTTGATTTGTGCACTCCGGGCATAGTCTGATTCATCTGTGATGATGGTCTGGGCAGCGTGGGGTTCTGAGAAGGGAAGTAATTATTGTGGTTGCATGACGCTGCCCACCAAAGAAAATATTTCCTTAGACAAGGTATTATTGGTATGATAGTTTCCAGGTCTTGAAAGATTTTAGGTACAATTGTAGTTTCCTCATATGCAGTCTGGCATATGGAATGAGTAGAATGCAGGAGGCCATGAACCCTAGAGCTTGCAGGATTTTCCTGGCAGATAACTGGGTTTTGGTGGCTAGTTAAGAGAAGTAGCCTGTCAGGTAGACTTGTTTTTCTGGAGTAAGGAATGCCATCTGGGATGCTGTGTCCAGGCTTGCTCCCAGGAATACAATTTTGTGTGGGTACTAGTTTTGATTTCTTTTCATTGATAGTGTACCCCAGGGAGGACAGTAAGTCCTTTACAAAGGTCAGGTACTGTAACAGCTTTTCCTGGCTGTCTAGTATGAACCTATGAACCTATATACTAACCTCAAAAAAGGGCATAGCAAAATTAATTTAAAATGGGTGACGAAAGCCAAACATACTCTGGCTAGGCTTATAAATGCCCTAGGGCAGATAGCCTAGTATGAACCTGTCTGAATCAGGCAATCGTCTAAATAAGGGTAAATTTGAATATTTCTTTGCCTGCGAAAAGCAATGGCTGGAGCCAGGCATTTTGTGAAAACTCTGGGAGCAGTGGATAAACCAAAGGGAAGCGCAGAGAACTGAAAGTGCACATATCCTGCCCTGAAATGTAGATATTTCCTGCACGATTCCCTGATTGGGATGTGTAGGTAGGCCTCTTTTAGGTCTAGGGAGGCTAACCAAGCATCCTTGGAAAGCATAGGAAGAAGCTGATGGAGGGTGAGCATTTTGAATTTTGGTATCATCAGAAAGGTGTTTAGAATGGAGAGGTGGAGGATTGGGCACCAGATGCCCTCTTTTCTGGGTACCAGGGAGAGTCTGGAATACAAACCTTGGCCTATCTGGTCTGCAGGAACATGTTGTATTGCCCTCATGGAGAGCAGGGGAAAGGACTTGCTTTTTGGCCTCTGCCCACTGGTTTGGAGGAAGATCTGGGAAGCCTCTTGGGGTTGGCAGCGTGTGGAAATAAAATTTGCATCCCTGGGACACTATTTTAAGTACCCATCAGTCTTTGGTGATAGATGCCCAGTTGTTTGCATGGAAGGAGAGTTTTCCTCCTAAGGGCAGTAGTAGGTGGGCAGAGGTAAAGGGTGGAGGTGTAAAGTCATTGTGAGTTCTTACCATAAGGGGGTGGTGTAGCACTCCCTGTTTTTGAAGAGGAAGAACTCCATTGCTTAGATCTCTGCATTCCCTGGGGCTGCTGTCTGGGGGGGGGTCTGCTTCCCCTGCATCTGAGCTGAGCTGGCCTGGAGGTGGCCAGAAAGGACCAGTGCTTGGAGGGGCAATGCCTACTGAACCTCGGAGGCTGGACTTGTAAAAAGTCTTTAACTGTCTGCATAGATTTAGCTTTTTCCTCCATCTTTTTTAAGACCTCTTCTGCCTTCGTGCCAAACAAATTGTCTTTGTTCAATGGTGCGTCCAATAATTTTGATTTGACATGGTCTGGCAAGGTCTGTTCCTTAAGCCAAGCATGCCTTCTAAGGACAGAACCAGTGACTGCTGCCCTGCAAGATGCTTTAAGGGCATCAAAGCCGCATTGCAATGTGTGCTTAGTAACTTGGATTGCAGAATGCATAAGCTCTTGTAATTCTTTATTTTCTGCACAAGCAGGAAAGGAAAATATTTTTTATTTGAGGAGTTCCATGGTATGCTGCTGATATTTCAGCATGTGGAACTGACAATTTAGTGCTTTAATAGCAACAGAAGCAGAGGTGTACACTTTTTTACCCCATCTGCCTAAAGCTCGGGAATCCCTGTCTGAGGGGGTGGGATTCTTAGCAGAGGTTGCTTTAATTCCCTTAGGTTCTTGAGAGATGATCTCTGGGTCAGCTGTAGGATTTTTGAAAAGGAATTTGTGAGAACCAGGGGACTCTGTAGTACCGGTCAGGTTTCCTGGGAGCAGGAGGAAGGGTGTCAGGGGTCAAACTGGATTCCATGAAAGCATCATCAACAACATCCAGGACAGGAGGAATGGCTAAAGGTCTGTGCTGTGAAAGATCTAAGAATTCTGAGTCTCTTTTTTCCCATTGGAAATGCTTCCTTAAAGTATGAAGGGTTTCACCAAATGAAACATCTTTTGGTGGAGAGGCAGAAGGAATGGATTCCTCTGCATCAGATCCTCATAAGCAGAGAGGGGTTGCATGTCTTCATATTCAGAAGCATCAGAGTCTTCGGACTCCTGTTCAGATAAAACTACTGGGGACAAGTCTCTTTTTTTTTGGAAGGGGTAGCCTGACTTCCCCTAATAAGCATTATAAGGTCTTCAGCCATTTTAAGCATTTGAGATTGAGGCAAGGAAGTAGGTGCCTGAGTTTGGGTCGTCGTTTTTTTGGGGCGTAGTTCATACCCTGAGCCTTAGAAACTCAATAGTTTTAGAAAGAACTGAAGACATGAAAGAAGTCGTATATTTGTGTCGACTATTGGTAGTGTGAAGTACTTCCTCAGAAGCCGGTGCCTGCTCAGCGGCTCTGGACCCATCCAAGGTAGAGACATCTGCAGGGTCTTTAGTTGAAGAAGAGTCTTGCAGCATACCAGACTCAATGAGGACCAGAGAACTGATGACTAGCTTAACGGAAGCGTCGGAGGCGGTTTTGGACCTGTGCGGTCTGTCTCTGTCTTTATCATTACATTTTTCGGAAGATCGGTAGTCGGATGGCTTACCGAAGCCATATCAGAATTCGAGGACTGAGAGCAAAAATATCTAGCTACAATAAGGGCCCAACAATATAAAGTTCTGGTGTTGAACAAATCACAAAAGCAACAGTGAGGGACTTTGGGGTCTAGGCCTAAACAGGTGACACAGTAAGAATGGAAGTCTCGGTGTGGTATTTGCTTTCCACAGGCGAGACAATTGTTAACTTTTTCTGACATCGGATGGAACCAGAACAAAAGATCCCCAACAGAGTACTTAGCTTTAGAAGACTTCAACTTAAATTCGGAAATGAAAACTCAGGTAGTGGCCGACCGGCACTCGTGCAAACTGCTTCTGCTCCAGGCTCCTTGGCATGAAAGACTGATATAATGGCACTGGCTGTCTGATTTTATACCACTGACAACCTGACATCAGTCCTGGAGCAACAGAAACCAATGCAGAAATACTAAGCCTCTGGTATTCGGGCCAACTGAGGGCTACCCCTGGCAGGATAACCCAAGTGTGATGACTGCAACAGTGAAACACCAAGAACATCAACAGTTCTCCAAGCCATGCCAATTGCACAAGTACAATCAACATCATTAAGTCTAGATTTACTTCTAACAATGGTAAGCAAATCATCCAGCTTTTGACACGAGGAACACAGGTCAACAGTGTTATGAGCTGTTACCTTTATAAATATGCATAGCATTTATTACAGTGTACAAGACATTTGTGCATTAGCAAATTGTTACTTGAATACTCATTTAAGGAATCCATATTCAGCTTCAAATGAATAAAATATTGTAAAAGAAAAGAATATTCAAAATCAGTAAGCACAGATTCAAAGAGTACTTAAATCAACTTCTACAACAAAAATCACACCAGCAATATACAACTAAATAATAAAATAAGTACAGTAAAGTTGTTCTGACCATACAAGTTCTGCAAGCCAGACAAAAGTTGTAATTCCTTTACTATTGCTTGCAATCACATTTCTTTTTAACAGTAAAGATCAATAAATCACAAACCAAGGTAGGATTGTTTAGATATGCTTAGGCATCTAGTACACTGGGAGGTAGTCTGGTCTGTTTAGGTTGGGTAAACATTTGAGATTTCTGCATCAAGAAAATAAGCATATTTTGTGTCTCTACTGCACTTTTTAAATTGCACTGTATCTAATCACTGCACTTTTTCAGCTTTTTTACTGTTGTGACCATCTAAACATGAAGCCTAGATAGCATAGTCCAGATTCAGACCTGCTGAATCTAGCCTGTTTTGTTAAACTTGAGCATTAAACCAGCCATCTTACATTAAGAAAGGCTCCCCTGCACCCTTACAGCAAAAGAGTGTGGGTCCAGCCTTGTTTAAGCTGAGGGATTACTGGAGGAAGGTTCATTGTGTGCTTTCCTATTAGTAGATTCGTTTAAAGCTGTTTAATTTCATCTGTATTTAAGCATCCCATTTGTTCATCACCTCTAATCATGCAACGGATGATAGCAGTGCCCTGTATAGATGCAAATGCCTTGAAACACAATTTTCCCTATACAACTGTCAGTGTGGACCCCTCACAAGCTTCTCTGTTGGACCCAAGGCAACTTAGTTGTGCATTGAGCAGTGTTACCACACCTTTCATCCACACCCCTCAATTTAACAACCCTTGATAGTCCTTGCGCAAAAACTGGTCAGTGTAGCCCACTCCTTTCTTTAATAGCTCATACAGTAAAAACCTGCTATAATGGACAGACAATTTCCCATCATTTTTCTGGCCAGCCTGATTGACATAGGAATACTGAGGCAATGTAGTAATTGCCTCATGTATACTGACAACCATTTACTCCTACAACAAACAAATACTCTTTGTGAGAGATGTAATTACATTATGAAACTGGAATAATTTCTCTCATGTAACAACAAACCAGATACCAAACAGGTCGTCAGTACACACCCTTCACTTCTCACACAAACAAAACACATGACACATAGACCCACATACATGGAGGTACTCACTAGAAGTCTACCAAATGTTCAGAGATCTCCCAAACATAAACAAAGTGCACATACTGTTATGCAAATAGAATCCACTACACATAATGACACATACAAATGTGTCTCAACAAATTAGCTCCTAAGTCAAAACACCTCTAAACCAAATGTCTTGGTCATAGGCGACTCCATAGTGAGACATACAGATGTTCCCCTCACCAGGCTGGACAAGGAGAAGGTCATGGTTAGCTGCCTGCCAGGTGCCAGGATCTGTCAGATCATACATGCATTCAAGTCACTCAACAACATGTGTCCTTATGACTCGGTCATAGCTCATGCTGGGGTGAAAGACTTGAGGCATACCTCTCTGGACTATATGAAGAAAGACATGAGTGAACTCTCAAACTATGTGTCCCAGGTAGCTATGACCATAGCTTAAGCAGCATTCTACCTTCTCCCAGGATGATGCCACAGTATAAACAAAAAATGATCGACTTCAACAATTAGCTTAGCTTCTGTGTCAGTCCAGGGGATCCAGTATCTGTCAGCCTGGGATGACATGGTTAACGGGCCATGCTGCTTTGCCAGAGATGGTCTGCACCTGTCTCGTCCAGGCTTTCAGATACTGGCAAAGGTGATTGCCTCCCCTACAGTGCCTTTTTTTAGGCAATGTCCAAACAACAAAATTTCGGATGTAGCAAAATTCACATGAGGCAAACTCAAGGTTCTACTGCTTAATGCTAGAAGTCTAAACATGAAGCTGCATTCCCTGGAAGCACTCCTCACCTTGGAAGATGCTGACTTCTGTGCAGTCAATGAGACATAGTTCAAGGGCACAAAGAGCACCCTGGCAGTGCAAGGCTAAAATGCCTTCCACACATTCAGACCTCAAAATGAGTGGGAAAGAACCAAAGGTCTAGAGTATCCATCTTCATTAAAGCCAAGTACACCTTGAGACTGGTCAAAACGTATTACTCTCGTGAACTACTCCATGTCCAATTAACTGTAGGCAAAATACCCTACCACATCACTGCTAGCTATAGGTTCCCCCACCATGAACCAAGAAAAGCACACTATCTACATGGACTTACTGGAATCACTCTCCATACAGCCCAGCATCTTAGTCATGTGTGACTTCCACTATGCTTCCATCACTGACTGACATATATGAGCACAAACCCACTCTACCAGAGGTTCCTGGACTTTGTCTTCACACCCACAAGGGGCTCAAATGTCCTAGATATAGTACTCACTGACGTGGAGTCACTGCACTCCCTCCTGTGTGATTCCTTCCCTGGTAAGGTTGATCCATAAAACTGTGTGGTTTGAGGTAACTATTGCACTGGATACCCCCACAGGAGTGAAAAAAACTGAAGAACTTTTCCAGAGCTAACTTCAGACTACTAAGTGATGGTATAAAAAGTTTTAGACCTCCTGCACTCACAGACAACACTGACACCTAGCAGAGGTGTACACAGATGCTCTGTACAAACATTTAAGCAGCTGTACTCAATTGGATCAAAACCAGGTCCTCCCAGAAAAACAAGCCACCCTAGTGAACCTCAAGTATAAAAAGGTTATATAACAAGAGGAAGAAACTGATGTCTAAGAATTAGAGGGAACTGACTCAGCAGAGGAAGAATTCCTTTATCAGATTGAACAAGCAAATCAGAAAACTCATGAAATCCTCTAAAGCTAAGTATGAAGCTAAAATAGTATCCATAGTGGGCTCTATATTACATCGTAGAACTCACAAGAGTTCAAACGATGTAATATCAAACCAGGAAGTTCGAAATCCAAAAGGTACAAAAACACAGAACAGTGATTTTTTTTCCCAGGGAAAAAAATCGCTGTTTCAGTACAAAAACAAAAAAAAAAACATGTACACTTTAAACATATACTAATGTGGGGGGCTTTGCCCCCACACCCCCCAAAATGGGGGGCTGTGCCCCCCACAACCTCCCTACTTAAATATATCAACTCCAAGATCACACCACAGTGGAGGAAATAGCAAAGCCACGAAAACATCCCAGGGAAAAAATCAGTGTTCCATGGCTTCGCCATTTTCACATTTCGAACATATGGGCTCGATATTACAATGTTCGGACTCCTGTGAGTTGGACTTTGTAATATAGACCCTCCCTAGCTAAGAATATTCATAAGTCATTCTTTAATTATGTAAGATACCTAAAAGGGAATGCCCAGGTTTGTGCAGAACTGGTAATAGACGGTACCACTCATACTGCACTGGAGGAAATTGTCAACCTGTTAGCTAACAGATTTGGTGCAAACGACCCCCCTGGCCCCAACAGCCATACCCCAAAGCATACCCAGCACCAGTCCTCTGCCTAGTATCTCTACAGGTCTTATCTGTACTCTTAAGGCCAAAAACATGGCCTCATTGGGACCGGATTACATCCCAGGATGCTTATTAAGCAATCTAAAACAGGATCTAGCAGACCCACTTAGTGCTCTCTTTAACCATAGCCTGAGAACTGGCTTTGTTCCAGTAGAGTGGAGAACAGTAACAGTACAAAGGGGAGCCATCAACAGACCCTGGGAAATATATACCCATAAGTCTAACCAGACTCATCTGCAAGGCCATGGAAAGAATCATCATGGACCTTATCAACAAGAACATAGGCGACCTTCAAATTCTAGACCCAAACCAATTTGGCTTTGTTAAGGGTAGATTATGCTTATTAAACCTGGTGGACTTCTTTGAGAAAGTCACCAAAGCCCTGGATGAATGAAGACAGGGCATACTGCTTATCTTGACCCGGCCAAGGCTTTTGACACAATCCTTCACTCAGGTATCACTGAAAAACTATCTTAGTTAGGGAAACAAAGTTAAGAAAAGCCTCTAATTGCAAAATCCCAGGCCCAGATCAGTACCTAACTTCTGGGTAAAAGTATTAACATCTTTGTATGAAGATTTAGCCATGAGTAAGAAATATTTCTGTGTGTACCCTAAAGAGACACCAGCCTGATTAACAATAGGAAAAACAATGCTTATACTTAAGAATGAACCTGCAAGCTACCCAAAAAATTATAGAACAATAATTTGCCTTCCAATGACGCATAGACTATACAATGGAAATGATGCTGACAGAGTTTATACTCATTTAGAAGAAAACTCAATTATGGCAATAGAACAAAAGGGTATTAAAAGAAAGTCATATGGAACCAAGGATCATGTGTTGTTAAATAAAGTCATAGTGGAGAACTGTAAAAAGGGGAAGAATCTAAGTATAGCATGGATAGACTATAAAAAATCATTTGATAGTATCCCATTTTCATGGATAAAAGAGTGCTTAAAAATGCATAAGATATGCCCTACACTGATCGACTATATTACAGTGACCATGAAACAATGGCAAACCACTTTGCAATTAAGCCATGATAAAGGACAGGTTATTATCCCAGGGATAAAAATTCAAAGGGGGATATTCCAAGGTGACTCTCTGTCACCATTGCTATTCTGCCTTGCCATTAACCCATTAAGCTGATTACTTAACAACTTAGGCCATGGCTATAATTTGTCTCTCAGAAAGCAACGAAGTGTAAAGACTTCTCATCTTCTCTTTGTCGATGATTTAAAAATGTATAGCTCATCAGATGAACTGAAAGCACAACGCAAGTAGTCAAAACTTTTTCAGATGATATAAGAATGTCATTTAGTCTTGATAAATATGCACAAGCAACCTTTAAAACAGGAAAGCTGCAGCACCAAGAAAACATCAGCTTGGGAGAATAATGTGATATAAAAGAAGTTGAGCAAGAGGGAGTGTATAAATATTTCGGAAGTGATGAAGGATCAGCAATAAAACATGAACAAATGGGAATAAAACTCAGAAATATTTTAGAAGTCTTAAATTAATCCTGAAAACAGTGTTGACATCCAGGAACAAAGTTCAAGCTATAAACCAGTTTGTTCTTCCTATCTTAACTTACAGTTTTGGAGTCATTGACTGACCCCAAAAGGAGTTGGATACATTAGACAGGAAAACAAGAAGGATGCTTCATGCTTACCAAATGATTATAAAAATTCAGTGTATACCAAGAATGTATATTCCCCATTCCGAAGGAGGTATGGGCCTTCTTGAAACTGATTACATGTATAGATCTGCAATCATGTAACTGCATACATATCTGCTGACCTCACAAGACCTAAACATAATAAAAGTTTTTAAACATGAGGAGAATAAATCTAAGATGACTTCCCTTTTTGGTTTATCAGAAGCATATCGGCGTCAAAAAAGAATGGAAATCAAACCAGAAATAGATAAAATTAGGCAACAAATGATTGTGCCAAAAAACAAAAGAAAGGATATAAGATGAAGGATCAGATGAGAAGGCAAGAAATGTGGAAAATGCATAAATACAGTTGCAAGTATAGAAAACTCCTGGAACAACCTTATGTGGATTGAATGTAGGAATGGTTAAGGAGAGGTGAATTCAAGCCAAAGTATGAAAGGTTAATATTGACAGCCCAAGATAGTGGGCTATATACATGTTGGTTTACAAAGTCTATTGAACATGTGGGAGAAACAGACAAATGTAGGTTTTGTAAAACAGAATTGGAAACAGTTGCACACGTTGTTGCTGGATGTGACATACTAATGGCAGAAGGACCGTATACTGAAAGGCATAATAATGTGGCAAGACTGTTGTTCTGGGGTTGTGCAAACATTATAACATTGAAGTAGCCGATAAACACTGGAAACATGAGCCACAAAGCATCATAGAAAATGATGAAATCTACACCACATGGGTTCGCCCATTACCAACAGTTCAAAAGACAGATGCTAGAAAACCAGATATAGTGGTCCATGAAAAGAAGACAAAATTAGCATTGATCATTGAAATCACTATACCCAGTGACTACAGTATTTTGCATACAAAGAGACACAGAGTCATAAAATATCAGGATTTGCAGGCAGAAATGAGAGAAATGTGGAAGATACTCAGACAGTTCCAACAGTAGTAGCAGCAAAGGGTCTTATAGAAAAGAATGCACAATTGTATTCAGATATGTTACCAATACATATAACTCCACACAAATTGCAGAAGGCATCATTACTGGACACATTGCAGGTGCTGCGAAGAACATTTCTAACTGACATCAAAGACTGAAATAATAGTAATTTCATGAACTTTAATCATACTTTGACTTAGGAATGGGATTCATTCCCATCATGGTATCAGAAACCCAAACAATTTGGAGAAATTAAAAATTAGGGATTAACCCACTGATAGAATACATACTGTCAAAGCTGGTGACTGCAACTCTACTAGTAGACGTGTCACCAGTGGTGTACCACAAGGTTCTGTGCTGGATCCTTTACTGTTCAGAATCTACTTTTCAGAAGTCCAGGCTAAATTAGAAGGCCTTTGGCTTACAATGTTCACTGATGATTGCAAATTGGATGCAATCACTGAGTCTCCCAACGATGTTAACATACAACAGAAAGGGCTAACATAGATAAATGACTAAACGCCAAAAAGTACATTATTATTCCCTTTAGCAAAGTAGAATTCCCCGCAATCTAAAGTATTGACAACAATCACTAAGCTCAAACCCAGTGGTGCAAGACCTGGGAACACAGGTAGATAGAAATCTGAACTTCGATCACCAAGTTTCCTCTATGGTAATGAAAGCATTCTACATTGCGCACCCTTATAAGTAAGGGCATCACATCCAGGTCTAAGCTCGAACCTCATCAGACCACTAATAAAGTACAATTCACCCTTTTGCATGTACCTCAACAGACACCTGCAGGAGATGGAGAGACCACAGAGATTCCTCAACAAGAAAATACAGGGCCTCCACATCATGATGTATGTGGATAACTAAAGCCCTTCACTGTACTCTGTATCGTATAAGCTGCCGAGAGGAGAATTGTGCCAGGCATACAGGGCAGTCTCCAACCCTGCCTTAATGGATATGCTTCACATACGCAAGTCTAATGGAACAAGAGTCACTCACTATAGGTATCTTAACCTAGCCTGTGACATTAACAGAACATGCTGGAGAGACAAATATGTTTCCCAGAGACTACCGCTTCTCTGGAACAAACTTCCAATTCACATAAAGCAGAGCTCCTCACTGACCCTGCTCAAGTTCAACCTGGACAAATGGATGAAAGACGACAAATTCACCCCGTGGGTAGCATCCATGTCCCTCATGTACAGGGGGAGTCGGTATTGATCATAGACTAGCTCTGCAAAATACGTTCACTTAATCAGGACTTGGGATTAACATGGCTAGGCTTGTAAGGGCTCTAGGGCTGCTAGCCTAATAACCTTCTATGAACCTATAATCTAGAGAAAAGTCAGAAAATGTTTTTCTTGTAAAATATACAGTTTTGCTACACTGTTTTTTTTTAATAGTAGCTCCTGACCTGCTGACATCATTAACTGCCTATGTAAGATTGTAGGCAGTACCTGACAGAGAGAGCAACATATTTCCCTGAATCTGTGCTACGTATGTTATTTAGGCAAAGCTGAATTCCTCTGCCAAAATATATGAGAATTTAAGCTTAAAAAAGTGGGTTGGCTTTCCCTTCTTCTGAATTCAAAGCATGGAAAACAAGATTTTATGAAGTACAAACAGATTTCTGGTCCTAAACAATATTGGAATCATATTATAGGGAGAAAAGCAACCTAAGGGTTGAGCTAATCTGTTGGAGAGCAGACATTTCCTATAAATAAACATACTAATTTTTTTTTAATTTTCCCAAAATTTTGGATTTGTAATATCATGAAAGTAATAAACCCCATTCCTAAGTCAGGGAGAGATTAGAGTTCATTAAATTATTATTGTTTCAGTCTTTGAGGATAGCCAAGAGTGCTAATTTCAGCAACCACAATATACCCAAAAATGCCCATATCTCCTTCAGACAATGGGATACATAATCTTGTTAGGTACTATGTTTTATATCCCATTTGACAAGCATGAATCATTTTTCTTGTTTACTTTTCCAACTGACTCGGTGCAGTTCAGGGGTCAATCAATCACACCAATGCTGTAAATTAGAACAGGAAGAGCAAACTGATTTATAGGTTGGACTTTATTCCTAGATGTCAAAGCAGTTTTCAGTTTTAGCTTTAGTCTTTTGATGTATTTCTAACAAAACTTTGTTCTCTTTTGTTCATGTTTTATTGCCGATCCTTCATTTATTCCCAAATATTTACATACTCTGTCCTGTTTAAGTTCATATTATATTATATCACATTCATGTTCCTGGTTCATAGGAACATAGGATCATAGGAAGTTACTAGTATAATGGCCCTAGGGCCCTTACAAGCCTAACCAACTTCTACCCTTATTTCCACAATCAGCACCTATTGCCCCTGTCCAAGAGGGACAAAGGTGGAACCCCCGGGGTGACTTAAATCCAATCGTCCAGATTGCATTTGAAGAGGGCCAATAAGGTGCTTTATTTGACATGAAGTAGGAGTCTGTTTCAAAGGTATGGTAACCTCTGCGAGACATCTGTTCCTCCAGCAGGTTCTACTAATGTCATATACCAGGTTAAGGTCTTAAGAGCAAGTAATCTGTGTACCATTTGACTTGCGGATTTGCAGCATTTCCAGTAAAGCAGAGTCACAGACTGCCTTGTATGTAAGGCAGAGATCACCTCTGTGTAGTCTGTATAAAACAGAATAAAGTGACAGTGATTTAAGATGATCCACATATGACAGATACTGAAGACCTTGAATTTTCCTTATAAGGACCTTTTGTGGTCTCTCCAACTGCAGCAGGTGCTTGGAGAGGTACATACCAAAAGTGGCATTGTACTCCATTATTGGCCTGATGAGGGAAGAGTACAGGGAGGTTATAACTTCTTTTTTTCTGCAGGAAATGTCCTTACTTATGATATGAGCAATATAGAATGCCCTTCTTACCACTGTGGCAACATGGTGGTCAAAGATAAGATTGCTGTCAACCTGTGTGCCCAGGTCTCTCACCACTGAGTGTGTACTTAAGGTGTTTCTATTGATGTGGTAGTTAGCAGGAACATTGCTCTTACTGAAAGGGATGAGAATACATATTTTTTGCAAGTTTAAAGCCATGACTTTGGTACCAGTCATTTGTTTAAGAATCTCTTGTAGGATTTTGACCTAATTTGGAGTTTCTATGACCACTCCCAGTTTGCAGTCATCAGCAAACTTTGTCAGCCACAGACCTTCACAGACATAGATTCCAAACAGTAGAGGTCCCAGGACTGATCCCTGTGGAACACCACTGCTTACAGGTCTGATGTTGGAGGTAGATTCCCCTACTTTGACTATATGGGTTCTATCAGTGAGACAGTTAGTGACCCATCTAATGATAAAAGGGTTGATACCTAGCTGGGTGAGTTTGTCAATAATGCCTGAGTGGGGGATAGTGTCAAATGCCTTGGCTAAGTCTAGATAGGCTGTATGCACATATTTCCCGTCATCTAGGGCTGTCTCAAAGAAATTCACCAGGTTTAACAGGCATAATATCCCTTTGACAAATCCAAACTGAGTAGGGTCAAGTGTTTGGGGATTAGCTATATCTTTGTTGATAAAATCCATGATGATTTGCTCCATGGCCTTGCAGATAAGGCTAGTCAGGATAATAGGTCTATAGTTCCTGGGGTCAGTGGAAGCACCACCTTTGTGCAAGACAATAAGGGCAGCCATTTTCCATTCAGCTGGGATGAAGCCAGTGGTTATACTATGGCTGAAAACAGTACCCAATGGTGTTAATTCTTGTTGGAGCCCATGTAGGTTCACAGCATGGCATGTTATCAGGTCCCATAGATGCTGTGTTTTTGACCTTAGAGAGGGCATTTACAACCTGTTCTTTAGAGATACAAGATAGAGGACAGGTGGTAGGGATGTCATGAGGTATGTGTGGTGGGGACAGGGGAGTGACATTTTCACAGAACCTGTCGGCCAACAGATTAGCTATGTCCACAGGCTCAGTATATGTGGTATCATTAACTATCCATTCGGCACAAATTTGGGCCTTTCCTTTTAGGTTACGGATGTAACTACAGAATGCCTTATGGTTGTCCTTAATTGAGGAACGTAATTTGGATTTGTAGCTTGCTTTGGAGGACTTCACAAGAAGTCTTGTTCAAGCTGAAGAGGGGGTGTTTACAGTTTAGGGCTCCTTCCTTCTTACTCTTAGACACTTTATTCCTCTTATTGTAAAGCCTGTAAGGGCAGTTGTCCACCAGGAATGTTTGCTCATCCTATCAGGTACAGCTGAGTCAAAGCAGTTATACAGGTGCTTGTGAAGAGCATTGGTGTAGAACTTGTTATAGTTGCCAGTACCATCTGAGGGGGGAGTTGCAGTGAAGCTATTTATACGATCCCATAAGAGGTTGTAATCTGCTTTTGGTTGATATTTTCTTGGTGCTGCAGCTTTTGTGTTTTGTTGCTTTTGTATAAGACCAATGTCATTTTTATCTCATCTGAGAAAATTTTAACAATCTGTAGTTATGCTTTCAGATCCATGTCTGATGAAAACTATACAATTTTAAGCGCATCACAAAAAGTAGATGAGATGTCATTGAATAAGGTTGGTTTCTAGAAGTTAGGCTGTAACCATAGTCTAATTTATTAAGTAAACAGCTTAATTGGTTACGTGCAAAACAAAAAAGCAGTGGTGACAAAGAATCACCCTGGAATATCCCCATTGAATTTTTATCCTATAATAATTTGCCTTTTATCATGGTTTGCCACTGTGTCATATAAGCATTCTATAATACATGAGGATGGGATACTGTTGAATGCTTTTTCTGTAATCTATTCATACAATACTTACAATTTTATCCTTTTTTTACAGGCATTATTATGGCTTTATTTAACAAGAGATGATCCTTTATTCCACATAATGTCCAGTGCTTCTCAGCAGCTTCTGTATTATCATTTGCACAATATCAGTGCAACAGTTTTGCCACATTATTGTGCCTTTCAATATACAGACCCTCAGAAGTGCATATACAACCACCAATGGGATATACAACTATTTTCACTTCTGTTTTACTGAACATGCATTTGCCTGTTTCTCCCATTTTTTTCAACAGATTTTGCAAACCATCATGTACATTGCCCACTATCATGGGCCACCATTATTTTTTTATACACCTTTATTAAGTTATTTCTTAATACATAGGTAAATGTACATTAATATAAAAGAAATCAAACCATTTTAAAATATTTCCAGTTACATATATTACAGATACTTTTTATAACCGTCAGCAGTCCAACATTATGTAAATTGCTCAGTTCCTGCCTTACCTTAAACCTCACTCTTCCTCCGGAACATTAATCTGTATGTGTTGCTCCCATAATTTCCATTTATTTCTATGTAATTTGCTCCTTCCCTTTTCAACAGATCCCACTTTCAGCTCTTTCATCTCTGTTGCAATATTCAGTACTTCAAATACAGTTGGTTTAGACTTTGATTTCTATTTTCTAGTCATTGCCTTTTTGGCAGCCACAATAATTAAATTTAACAAGGCCTTACAGTGTCTAGGAAATACAGATCCTGTATCCCAGTTCAAAAGAATTATTTCCATAGTTACACCCATTTTCTCACCTAGTATTTATGACAGAGTACTTTGAAGGGAATTTTTTAAATCTGCCAAATCATTACACCACAAGAACATATGTTCCTATTTATTATCTTTCTTCTCCATCACACCTCCAATTTTTATTTGCTCTAGGAAAAATTCTTTGGAGTCTGCTTGGGATATAAAAATATTTATGCAAGTATTTCCAAGCAGAAATTCAAAACCATCTATACTGTGTTGCATACTTGGGAGCCATACATATGTCCTCCCATTGTTACCCTGTAAATTGCTTAGCCAGTCTTTCTTCCAAATCTGGAAGGGAACGCAGTCCCCAGCCTGCAGTCCAAATCCATTTAATTACCTTTTCCTCTCTAGTTATTGGATCCTAATATCCTGGTTCCTTTGCCATTTTCTTCATTAAATTTCATCCTCCTCCCTTGCCTATTCCCTGTACCCCTACTAGCAGTTTCTTGTTGGCTTAGTTCTTAGAGTACCTTCTGCTACTTTATGAATATAATATTCTGTATGGTTGTTGTTATTCTCCTTAAGAATCTGCATCCAAAATCTCACTCTCTCCTTATTTATTGAACCCCCCCTACGTCATCATCCTCCCTTTCCACTTTGAATTATAACTTTCTGCTTGATATATATGACTTTTGTGTAGTTCTAAAATATCCCATCAAATCAGGTAATCCTAAACCACCTTGTTCTGTTGGAAGGCTCAGCTTATCCCACTTAACTCTTGCCCTCTTCCCCTCCCAGATAAATTTCTTCAACTTGTTATTAATTATTGTCAACAACTTCTGGTTGATAAAAAAAATATGCTTACCTGTACATAAAACTAAAGGGACTTTTCACTGCTTGTATCTTACTATCCATAAATAAGAGTTTCCAGTTTCTTAGTTTTTGTATTATCTTTTGTTTAGTCTCTTCTCACATATCCTTAGTTGCCATAACAGAGGCCTTTTTAACCAATACTGCTAAATACATCATCTTACTGTGCTCTCATAAATATGGGTATTGTTGAAAGAGTTCATGTGAGGGTGCATGATTTACAGCTATAGCCTTTGTTACAAAATAGTATCATCTGCAAATAAAGCCAACTTTCCTTGATTACCATATCAATTATATCCTTCAATTTACAAGTCTCTTATTTTCTTTCCCAATGGCTGTACATATAAAGTAAACAACAAAGGGGAAAGAGAGCGCCCTGACTGGGTCCTCTGTTCAGACACAACTTACATAGGAACTCTCTCATTTTAATTCTTGCCTCAGAATCTTCATATATCCTCATAATTAACCTTATTATTGTAACAGGGAATACAAATGCTTCTTGCCTTACTCATAAAATCCCAGCTTACTCTGTTGAATACTTTCTCTGCATCAAGACCTCCACAAACAGAAGTCCTTTCTTACATTCTGTTTCCCTCTGGATCATCACTGTTCTATTAACGTTGTCAAATGTTTGCCTCCCATCCACAAAACCACATTGACCCTATCTATCAATTTTGTAACACCGTTACCATTCTTTGAGCTAGTATAGACATAGGGTAGTATTCTTGGTCATTATGCGCACATGTTACGGCTATGTGCACTGTCCGCGGATGAGCACAGCTGAGTTGCAATTCGCAGAGGTCATTTATGTTAATGTGCAACAGCCTTGAATAAGCCTATGCAAATTAAGTAATAATGAGATTTAAATGAGATATGATGTAACTTATCATATGCTGATGAAGTAGTTTCTTGCCTGCTTACACTTCATACCTGTATTTTTGTGCTTTTCTGTGCCGTCCACAGACATATAATATAAAGTGTAGTCTAGCCAATCCTATCTACGTTGCAATCTGTGAAAATACTGTCACTTGCTGATATACTTGTTATTTATATGTGTGATGTGCTTGTTTTGGTCAAGCCAAAACCACTTGAAGACAGTGGCACTCACTTACCAAGAATTCAGCAGTATAAGGAGAGGATAACTCATTATAACCTTAATAATCAGGAAATACTTGACAGGTTCAGAGTGGAAAATGCCATTATAAGGGTCTTACTAAGTATGTATGACCCCACAGGGGTACTGGAGGAATGCATGGCTACTAAGGTATGTATAGCCTTCAGTATACTTGCCACTGGGATCTTCCAGAGACAGGCTGGGGATATCACAGGCTTCTGCCTCGAGGATACTGCAGCAGCAGTTGGATGTATTCTTGGCACATGTGGAATAGTACATCTACTTCCCGGTGACACCTCAAGACAGAGCCAGGATTATGAGTGCTTTTTATGAGGTGGTACATTTCCCTTTGGTACTCATGGCAATAGATTGCTACTATGTTGCAATGTAGGCCCTTGTGTGCCACAGGGCAGCAGTACTACAATAGGAATGGCTACCATTGCATCAATTGTTAGGTAGTGTGTGATGCATGGGGGTGCATCCCTAATGCCTCTGCCCAGCATCTTAGCAGTGCACAGGGTTCCCATATCTGGTACACTAGCTCACACTACAGGCGCTTTTTGCATATTAGAACGCCCAGTGGTCATGTTGGTAAGTTAAAACATACTTTTTTTTTTCTGTTTGAAGTTGTTATTCATGGTAAAATGTATTGCTGAATACTAACAGACTTTGTTTGTTATGTCTCCTCCCTTTTCTTTTTCTCTCCTTTTTTTCCCTTATCAGGTGATGCTTGATATCCCCTAGAGCGATGGCTGATGATGCCAGAGAGAAATTAACATGGAGCTGCCTAATAGACTTATAATACATCTCTGTTCCAGACCTGTACTGTTATTGAGAGAGATGTCTGCTTCCTGAAGAACTGTTTCAGGTGCCTGGATCAGTCTGGGGCTGCCCTTCAGTATGACCCAGCTACTGCACGCCAGGATGTTCACTGCATGTTGCATTCTGCACAGCATGAACATGCACCAGTCTGGTGGTGAAGTGATCCATGCTGTCACTGCAGCTCTTCATTCCAAACCTACTATATAAGTAATGATGACCAGTTGGCATCAATAGTAAGGGACCCCATGTAAAAAGGTGGCATCTAGTCCAGAACTATGGACCATGATATTCATGCTAATGTTTTCTTTCTTGTAGAAAACCCAGAGTATAACTGATGCATGCAGTGATATCTGCGGGCTATGCTTGGTGGTGCCTGGTCTCCTGTCACTGTCATCTTACATTCTCTTGTATGTTAATACAAATTTCATAAAAGTTAGTCATATTATTTTGTGAAAAAAGTCATGTCTGAGTGCTCCCTGACTTCATAGTGATGTTGCAAAGCAGCATATAAGTATTAATCACATTTTTTAACACTTTTACAAATTAAATTGTTCACACATACACAATTTAATTTCAATATTTAAAGATGTAATGTATTGCATTTATTTTTTTAATATTTTGCAGTCTATTATCAGAATAAATTACATTGTTGTGGAGTTACTCCACATCAGATTTTACTTTTATTTTGTCACACACAGTGATTTGTGACTTCAGAAACAAAAGAAAATCATCATTTGTTCAGTGTTGAGAGTGAAGTGTCAGTAGTGTTTGTTGTGTAATTTTCTAATAACTGTTTCCATGAAAAGTGTGTGCTTACACTGTTCAGGTGTGGGTAGCTGCCAGTTGTTGGAATGTTAATGCTGAGAGCACTGGTGTAAATGACTGCAATATGATGTTATGTGATACAGATCTCATTCCATAGGTCCCTGAGGTAATAAGGAGTGTTATTACAAAAACATAATGCATATAGTTGTAAAGTGTCCCAACTGCACCCCTCCCAAAAAAAATTTATATGTTCTTCACCTTCCAGTTAAAAAGATTCAACAGTGTTTGTCCACATTAGGAGGCTCAACACTCACAGTGGCTTCGGTGGTTGTGGGTATGGGCGGGGGGGTCTTGGTTACAGAAGACAGAGCCAACCCAAAGAAGTGTCGTCAGTAGTCAGAGGACTGCATAGCATAGCTAGGCGACCCGAACCGGACCACGTGTTTTGGTTTGGGGTCAGTGTGGGACGCGGGCGGGCCGTGATGTGTCGGTCCTTGTCCTTGGTTTTTTTGGACAAACGGTAGTCGGAGGATGACATTTTATAATTTACCAGATGAACATCAGTATTGTCAAAGTTATTTCAAAGTAGTTCAAGATCAAATGAGTCATACACATCTCCTATGGATAGGCTTGGTGACAGCGGAAGTGATTTTGAAGAGGGTTTGTAATGAGAGCTGTATGGTAAGTTGGTTCAAGCTCTTGACCTAACTGATGTTGGTGACCCTGGTGACCCTGTAGACACTGATGTGATAGTAATTTGTGAACACAATCATGACCTCAAATTACAGCTTCTGGTAGGTGTTGATGAATGCTGACATGTTCTGCATGAAATCTGTTGTGATTGTCCTCCCTGACTAGTTACATTACTTTCCTGAGATGCACTTGACATGTCATGTGATCTGCCCCCACAGGTCTGGACAGTACCTAGTCCTCTTCCCCTTGCAAGACTGGCTTCCACTGGTAAGTCCTAACTAGTGTACGAATGGAGGCGGCCATTGATGCTTGGTGTGACATCATACTGCTAATCAGTGTGATCCTAACTAGTGTACGAATGGAGGGGGCCATGGATGCTTGGTGTGACATCATACTGCTCATCAGTGTGATCATGGCATTATCCCTACCTCTACCATTTTGAGGTAGTGCTGGAAACCCTCATGCATACCCTGGATGGCTCTGACCATTTCCACGTGACCTGCTGTGGCATTGCTCTGAGCACTAATAATGTTGCAGCACATTTGTGGTTAAGCAGCCAATGCCTTTTATGTTTCCTGGGTAGCTGTAACAAATGTCTGCATCTGCCTCCTCTTTGTACAGGTGTCACTGGGGACACTTTTACTGCTGAATGTCTGCTATCATAATCATCAAAGTGTTCATCTGAGTTTGGAGAGACTGGTGTAGAGGGGTGTCTGTGTCTGTGTAGATATATATATATATATATATATATATATATATATATATATATAGGTTTACTATCAAAATCCTGAAACTGATTCCATCGAGTGGTGACTTCATCGAGAATATTGAAACTGAAAACATCAGAAAGGCACAATAACGAAAGCAGAAATGTTGACCTGTCCATATTCAACAAAGTCAACATTACCCAGCATACCTTCTCTTCCAGTCACTTCCAACTAACGTTTTGCAGGGGGGCAAACCCCCTGCACACCCCACACCCCCTGCTAATTATATATACAAACTCCAAGATCACACTACAGTGAGGAAATGGGTACATTTCCCGATCCCCAATGTACTGCTATCTCTGAGCAGAACATCAACCTCACAACATCGAATGCACAGTAGCATTCGCTGTTGTGGTGTCGACCATTTTCAGTTCGACCTTCTGTGAACTGGAAATTCGCCTTTCAACTATTCCAGTTCAACTGAATGCCATCTGAAATTGTGATAGCAAACCATAGAAAAAAATTATATATATATAAATATATATACATACACACACACACGAAGCAGTTGAAGCAATACAGCTGTCTTTAACTGATTGTATTACTGTATTTGATGTCCATACTAATATATCATGGTAAATGAAGGAATAGATTGCATGTGACAGATTTCAGTATGTAATGTCATTAAAATCTGTAACCAAGTTAATCAGACATTTGAAACTGAAGAAATAGATTGCATTCACTGCATTACTCCAAGCAAGACAGATATAACTGCAATATATAAGCCTATCACTAATTTCATAAGTTATTATTTATGACAAATGCAATATTTCAAACTAATGTACTTAAAACCTCAGCATTACTTGACATCAAGCACTGTCGTGCCAAGTACACATAAACACTTCCCATAACATTTCACCTAAAAGTGTGTATAAACACTCCTCATTATCCCAAAATGTACATAAGTATGTCCCCAACACTTCGAAATAACACTATGAATAAAGACTAGAGTTTTACTTCAGTAAATATTTATACAAATGAAAATGTCTTAAAGTAACACATTTAATAGTGAGTAACCTCCCATGGAGTGACTCAGGCACTTACCTCCCAGGTTAGGGAGTGCTCATCCTCTGCCTGTCCAGGGATGTCCTCACAGGGTCAGGGTGGCGGCCCCAGTCCTGCAGGCTCCCTGGCATATGGCAACCTGGAAAGTCTGCCAAAATGGTAGTTTTGGGACTTAGATGAGGATGAGATGGATGACGGTAGTTTGAAGGATGCAGCTAGTTGAGGCTTTGCTGCTGTGTGTAGAAGGCACAATGCCCCAGCTTTGTTCTGACAGTGGCAATATTTCATGCTCTGTGGGCTGGGACACCTAAACATTTGAAATAAACTAACACAAACCTCTTGATATTTTAAAATTTCCTGTCTATCCCTTTCTATTCTTTAATGAAGCTATCAAGGTGTCCAAATAGAGATACTCCTATATAAAATATATTAAACCCTTTAATTTTTTGAAACATGCAGTAGGTGGATTGGACACTATAAATTGGCCCTAGGTGTGACTGTGTGCGTGTGTGTGCCTTTTGGGGAAGGTTGGGTGCCGGGCTGGCAACTCGACACTGTAAAAAGAAGAATAATAATAATAAATGTGGCACAGTCTGCAACTTGCCTCATGGATTTTAAATATGACTGTGCATAGCCATGCCTAATATCTGAATATGTATGAAGTGATACAAAGTTGGTGACAGTTAAGAGTTGTGTATAACTTAGGTGGAGAAGTGTCAACATTTACATATTTTAAAAAGTGTGAAATTTATGATTGCTCTTTAAAGTAATAAAACAGGTATGTGCAGACGCATGTTGGAAAGGTAGTCTCCATGTGTTTAGCATACTGGTTTAAAGCAGAGAAAAACTTTATTTTGAAATATCACTAGCCAACTAGGAATATTTGACAAGGGTTGTAGCTTGTGTGTGTGTGTGTGTGTGACTGCTACTTGGATTTGGGTGGTTAGTGCGGGTAGGAGTAAGTGTGCGGTTGTGTTGGACCTTAGGGTTAGGGTTTGGGTTAAGGTTAGTGCATGTATAGTTGTGTGTAATGTGTAGTTTACGTTTTGTGTGTCGGTGTTTTGGGTGTTGGTGTTATGGTGTTCGGTTTTGTGAGTTGTCGGTATTGTGTGTTTTCGGTCTTTTGGTGTTGGTGTTTTGGGTGTCGGCTTTGTGGCGTGTCGGTGTAGTGAAGGGGATCCATATATATATATATATATATATATATATATATATATATATATACATACACACACACACACACACACACACACACACACACACACACACACACACAGTCATACAGAATTATTTGAAGCAGTTGAAGCAATACAGAGCCTTCAGTATTTTACTGACAGCAAGAGAGAGACAGATGTCAGTGTATAACAGCAGTACTCCTGTCTTTAACTGATTTAATTACTGTATTTAATATCCATACTAATAGATCATGGTGAATGAAGGAATAGATTACAATTAGTACTTTACTGCAAGCAAGAGTGTGACAGATTTCAGTATACAAGTTACGAAAGTAATGTCATTAAAATCTGTAACCAAGTTAATCAGACATTTGAAACTGAAGAAACAGATTGCATTCAATGCATTACTCCAAGCAAGATAGATATAACTGCAGTATATAAGCCTATTACTAATTTCATAAGTTATTATTTATGATAGATGCTCAATGCAATATTTCAAACTAATGTACTTCAGGCAAAAGTGCAATCATTTGTGTAGTACACTGCATTATGTAAAACCTCAGCATTACTTGATATCAAGCACTGTCCTGCCAAGTACACATAAGAACTTCCCATAACATTTCATCTCAAAAGTGTGTATAAACACTCCTCATTATCCCAAAATGTACATAAGTATGTCCCTACACTTTGAAATAACACTATGAATGACGACTAGAGTTTTACTTCAGTAAATATTTATACAAATGGAAATGCTTTAAAGTAACACATTTAATAGTGAGTAACCCCTGTGTGTAATTGTATTCAGTGTATTTTCTCTTCTGTCTCTCCTCAACCCCTGTTTTTCTCTGTTTTTATTACTTTATTTTTCCATTCCTTTGTCCTATATTATTTGAATTCTCTCCCATTTATGTTCCTTTTTCTACAGCTACAAAATCCCATGGAGTGACTCAGGCACTTACCTCCCAGGTTAGGGAGTGCTCATCCTCTGCCTGTCCAGGGATGTCCTCACAGGGTCAGGGTGGTGGCCCCAGTCCTGCAGGCTCCCTGGCATATGGCAACCTGGAAAGTCTGCCAGAATGGTAGTTTTGGGACTTAGATGAGGATGAGATGGATGACGTAGTTTGAAGGATGCAGCCAGTTGAGGCTTTGCTGCTGTGTGTAGAAGGCACAATGCCCCAGCTAGTGCCGATCTCCGCACCACCACAGGGTCTACCCCCTCAACGTTGTGTTCTGACAGTGGCAATATTTCATGCTCTGTGGGCTGGGACACCTGCAGACACTTCTGCCCTTATCCTTTCACCTGCACCCTCTTACCTATTTCCCACCCACATTATCCACTCATATAAAAACATTTGAAAAAACAGGGGGATCTATCCTCAACAAAAACACTCCCCTCTTCTCCTACCTCCTCTAGCACAAACCTTTTGATATTTTACCTGCTGTGCCTCTCCATTTACTGTATCTCCCCTTTTCAAAATTTCCTATCTATCCCTTTCTATTCTTTAATGAAACCATCAAGGTGTCTACATAAGGAAATCCCTACATAAAATATATTAAACCCTTTAATTTTTTTAGAAATATCAAACATGCAATAGGTGGATTGGACACTCTAAATTGGCCCTAGGTGTGTGTGTGTGTGTGTGCGTGTGTGTGCCTTTTGGGGAAGGTTGGGTGCCGGGCTGGCAACTCGACACTGTAAAACTCCATTGCCAATCATGAGCAGACAGGTGATCCGCTGTGGCAACCCCTAACTGGGAAAAGAAGAAGAATAATAATAATAAATGTTGCACAGTCTGCAACTTGCCTCATGGATTTTAAATATGACTGTGCATAGCCATGCCTAATATCTGAATATGTATGAAGTGATACAAAGCTGGTGACAGTTAACAGCTTTGTATAACTTAGGTGAAGAAGTGTCAACATTTACATATTTTAAAAAGTGTGAAATTTATGACTGCTCTTTAAAGTAATAAAACAGGTATGTGCAGAAGAATGGAACTCTTTACTATATACACACTCACTGCCTTACAGCACAGATTGTATTATCGCATGTTGGAAAGGTAGTCTCCATGTGTTTAGCATACTGGTTTAAAGCAGAGAAAAACTTTATTTTGAAATATCACTAGCCACCTGGGAATATTTGAAAAGGGTTGTAGATTTTGTGTGTGTGTCTGGGACTGCTACTTGGATTTGGGAAACCGCTAATCAGCAAAGAAAGCCAACTCAATATTCCCATACTTTCTTCATTTCGGACTATGGATTTGATAAACTCTACTTAAAAGTGAAGCAGCAAAACATTTTCTACAGGGGTTGTAAAAACATAACTTGCTTTCCCACAGACCATAAGGTAAATCCCTAACAATGTGTGTATCTTCTGCAGTCCTTTGGTCTCAAGAAAGGGGTAGGAGTGAATCTATTTAGTTACATTAGATTTATTTTGCCATTATTTATCTGTTTAATTGGGTAAAAGGGTTGCACAGACAAATCATTCAGTAAAAGCAGCATAACTGGAGTATTTAGCTATACTTTACAAGCACAAGGCTTTAATCCTAGCTGATGCCAATAAACACAAAGGTGCCTGCAAAATATCCCAACTAGCATCCAAACCAAATAATAAAAAGGCCACACAAACAAACCATTCAGAAAAACCATAAGAAAAACCCAGGCAAGCCATTTTTTTCACTGTGTAATACTTTAAACCTCCTGTAATAGAGGGCTATGGGATACATGCAAGTGACACCTGATGGGCATACAGTTTTCCAGCTACATGACTTCTGAATGCCCATGAGTTTTGTTTTTTTAAGTATTTATAGGTACATTCAGGCTAATAAAACCAAACCTCACCAACTGTGGATATGCATGTTTCGGCCTTTTTAATGACCTCATAAGCACAGCATAAGTGGATTGTTTGGCTATACTTAACACAAAGCTTGGCTGGGTTATTCTTGCAGTTTTTACTTCTATCTTTAAAAGATTTTCTTCATTTCTTTCCTATGCAATCACTTTATTGGCTTGTATATATTTAATTAGACTTTTTTATGCTTTTATTTTCTCTTCACTAAAGTAGTTTCATTTACAGAAACTTGTATCTGGCATCATATTTAAGAGTTTATAAAGGATAGCATCAACGTACTTGGTATGACTCTCATTACACATCTATTTTGAAGAGACCATGCTTGGCTATAATTCACTACAATTTAGTATATCTAACACACTGGCTAGCTTAGTGGAAGTTTTCTGTAACCGACACCTTGGTATCAGATGGATCTAGTTGGTGGCAGCCTGTACCATAAAACCACAAAAGGCCAATTTATATTGAGAAGGCACCAGTAGCCACTTCTGGAGTAGATTCTGTGCATGTATCTCTGTCCATCTTCCCTTCTCTCTCTCTCTCTCTTTATATATATATATATATATATATATATGTGTGTGTGTGTGTATATATATATACATACATACACACACACAAAGTTCATAAGTTCAACTTCAGCATTCAGGCCTCATGGCTGTCAAGGAGCACTGATAACTCAAGAAATGGTTCAAAGGCTTTTTTACCATCCCAAGTGTCTAAGTTGCATATAAAAGAATCCAGATTTTGGACCTCCTTATCCAGATCAGGATTTAATTCCACAGAGTGGCGATTTTGACTCTAATGGACAGTTAAAGATGTCTGGGTTGCACATTAGCTGTAAAATTGGGTTGTTAAATATTTTATATGCCAGTATCAATTTACCTCAGACGTGCCTTTTACAGAAATAAAACAGTTTTAAACAGTTACATCTAGCCCTATAATCTAAGTGACTTAATGGTTCTCTTAGTACAGTTCCTCTGGACACCTTCTAAAAATTTTAATTGAGTTTAGTGTAAGTGCAAGATATTTATTTATTTTACATTTGTTAACCAGGATAGTCCATTGGACAGAGGTCCATTTTCAGTGGAGGCCCGAGAAGAAAAGCTCCATAAGTAAGAAAAAACAAAAACAGTATATAGCTTATGGCACATTTAGCAAAGCAAACATTTCAGACAGAAATTACAGTCAAATACAATAGTATATACCATATTACAAATTTTGCATGGAAAATAAAGTCAAAAACAGATAGACATAACTCAAGTAACTGAAATGGACATAACACTATTAGTCCAAACAGAGAGATAATATGTTATTATACTTAGTAATGGGTCTAATGTAAGTTAAATACAGCATAACTACACTTTTCTCAGCTCTAGTTGACATATTTCTTAATAAATAATCCATACATTTAATTGATTTACTACTGACAGCCCTGATATGATGGTTAAAAAAATACATCGGATGCAACAGTGATGATGAGATCTCTATATTCCTTGGCTTCTTGTAATAATAGTGCATATTGATACAGAGTAAAAATGTTCACACAAAAAAAGCCAAAAAGACAACAAAAACAGAATCACCCAGATAAACCAAAGTCTTTACTGTGTAATACCTTAAACCTCCTTTGAAGGAGGCCCATAGGATATATGCAAATGACTCATTAAAGACATTCAAGTATTCCAAATGTAAGATTTCTGAATGATCACTAACTTTTTAAGCCAATGATGATACATTTAATCCTTTAAAACCAAAGCTCCCTAACGGTAGGTCAAATACATTGCACCCTTTTTACGGGCTCATCAGTGTAGCATAAGTGGTTAGTTTGATCATTCTCTGGGAAATGACAGATATGGGGCTTACACTCTATAAAAAGATGTGTTTAGTGTTTTTGTTTAGTTTATGTTCGAGATATTACATTCCATCATTAGTGGGTCAGTGTTTTGCCACTGTGACTAATGCTATTCAATCATTAGGGGGTTAATGTACTGAGGTTCAGCAAAACGTTAAGCTGACAGATACATATACATACATATACATTTTTATATGCAATAAGAAGTTGGATGCAGACAACACCTGTTCATGGTGGCTATGGTGAAACTTATTATAGAGAAATACAATTAGAACTAAAACCATTTGAAGATCACCATTTTGTGACCAAATAAAAAAATAAAATGCTTCACAGTACAACACAAAAAGTTAATTTTTCTCTTCTTAGCTGGTGTGGCTTGACAACAGTTATTTTAGTGGAGCAATGCAACCACTAGTCAGAGTTTGGCTGCTTAATGTAATTAGCAAATGTCTGTTCTTTTAGTTAGAGTGAAAGGTGGAATTCATAAATGCAAACAGTTTACTAAATATCTCTCTTTGCAGTGGTAGGAACAGTTTGCTTGTTTTCTTTCTTTCTCTCTCTAAGTTCTCCAGACTCCTCCTGAGTGCACTCAAGACATCTCTCAGACTCTCTAAGTTCATTACAGTGATTCTGGTTTCTGACATTACATCATCATGCCTATCAGGTGAGAGGTTAAGTGGGTCCTGCCCCAAACTAAATTCTACCACTCATGAAAGTTTCTCAACAATTCTGGAGCTCAACTGCCTATAACTCATACATACATTGCACCACATGTTGGTATTATCTGCCAGGCATTTCCAGGTAGCACAATGATGTTATGTTATTGCATACAGAGAAATAAATATGCATAGAGATAGCTATCCTTACATGTACATAGATGTGTGTGTATGTATATATAATATATATAAATATGTATATAATATATATATAAATATACTATATATATATATATATATATAATTATATATAATATATATATATATATATATATAGAGCCATGATAGTCTGTCTACTTGCATCTTAGTTGACAGAGTATTGTGTCTGACTTTTTCAATATCTCCAGGTTTTTGGGTTTCTAATACCATGACAGGAATTGACCCCATTCCTAAGTTAAAGTACAATTAAAGATCATGAAATTAGTATTGTTTCAATCTTTGATGTCAGCCAGAATTGCTCTTCACAGCACCTGCAGTGTGCCAAGTATTGACTCCTCCTGCAGTCCATATGGGGTTACATGTATTGGTAGCGTATCTAAATATGATTGTAGATTCTTTTTTACCTGTTGCTCCTACTACTATTGGAACTATCTGGGTATCTTTCTTACACATTGCTCTCATTTCTGCCTGCAAATCCTGATATTTTATGACTTTGTCTCTCACTGTACACATCACACTGTAGTCACTAGGTGTGGCGATTTCAATGATCAATGCTACTTTTGTCTTCTTTTCTTGGACCACTATATAACCGCTATATATCTGGTTTTCTGTCATCTATCTTTGAAACTGTTGGTAATGGATGATGTAGACTTCATCATCTTCTACGATGCTTTGTGACTCATGTTTGTAGTGTTTTTCTGTAAGTTAAATACCATAATGTTAGTACAGGCCCCAGTGCAACAGTCGTGCCACATTATTTTGCCCTTCAGTATACAGTCCTCCTGTCATTAGTATGTCACAACCAGCAATGAGGTGTGCAACTGTTTCCAATTCTGTTTTACAAAACCTACATCTGTCTGTTTCTCCCACATGTTCAATGGACTTCGTAAACCAATGTGTACATAGCCCACTATCTTGTGCCACCAATATTAACCTTTCATCTCTTGGTTTGAATTCACCTCTCCCTAACCATTCCTGATCAACATGAGATTCGTAAAGAAGTTTTCTATACCTGCAACTATATGCATTTTCCACATTTCTTGCCTTCTCATCTGGTCCTTCACCTTATATTCTTTCTTTTGTTTTTTGGCACATTCAGTTGCTGCCCGATTTTTATCGACTTATGGTTTGATTTCCATTCCTGCTTGACGCTGATATGCTTCTGCTAGCCTAAACAGGGAAGTCATATTAGATTTATTCTCCTCATGTTTCAAAACTTTCACTACATTTGGGTCTTGTGAGGTCAGCAGATATGTGTGGAGTCCCACATTTGCAGATCTATACATGTAATCAATTCCAAGGAGACCCATCCCTCCTACAGAACAGGGGATATATAATCTTGGTATACACTGATTTTTATAACTCATTTGGTGAGCATGAAGCATCCTTCCTGTTTTCCTATTTAATCTATACAATATATTTTGAGGCCCATCAGTCACTCCAAAATTGTACATTAGGACAGGAAGAACAAATTGGTTTATAGCTTGAATTTTGTTCCTAGATGTTAATGCTGCTTTCAGGATTAAGTGTAGTCGTCTAAAGTACTCCTTACTAAGTTTTACTCTCATTTGTTCACGTTTTATTGTTGATCCTTCATCAATTCCTAAATATTTATACACTCCATCTTGCTCAAGTTCTTTTATATCACATTCTTGTCCCAAACTGATGTTTTTCTCAAGTGCTGCAGTTTTCCAGCTTTAAAGGTTGCTTTTGCACAAATATCAAGACCAAATGACATTCTTATATCATCTGAAAAGTTTTGACAACTTGCAGTTGTGCTTTCAGTTCCTCGTCTGATGAGCTAAACAGTTTTAAATCATCAACAAATAGAAGATGAGAAGTCTTTACACTTTGTTGTTTTCTAGCAGTCAAATTATAGCCATGGCCTAAGCTGTTAAGTAGACAGCTTAATGGGTTAAGGGGGAAAGGCAGACTAGCAGCGGTGACAGAGAGTCACCCTGGAATATCCACTTTTTAATTTTATTCCTCGAATAACAATTTGTCCTTTATCATGGCTTAATTGTAAAGTGGTCTGGCACTGTTTCATGGTCACTGTAATGTAGTCATTCAGTGTAGGATGCATCTTATTAATTTTTAAGCAATCTTTTATTCATGAATGTGGGATACTATAAAATGTTTTTTGTAGTCAATCCATGCCATACTTAGATTCTTCCCCTTTTTATAGTTCTCCACTATGACTTTATTTAACAGCAAATTATCATTTGTTCTATATGACTTTCTTTTATTGCCCTTTTATTCTATTGCCATAATTAAGTTTTCTTCTACATGACTATAAACTCTGTCAGCATCAATTCCAGCATATAGTTTATACATTGTCAGAAAGAAAGTTATTGGTCTATAATTTTTAGTTTATCCTGCAGGTTCACTCAAGTAGGAGCATTGTTTTAACTGTTATTATCCAGGTTAGTGCCTCATTGCAAAAACTTCATGCAAAGATGTTAATACTTTTAACCAGAATTTAGGTACTGGATCTAGGCCCAAGGTTTTCCAATTAGAGGCTTTTCTCAACTTTGTTTCAAGCTCTCTGGCTGTTACTTCATCCCATTTCATATCCTGTACATTTAAACTTCTTATTCTTTCTTTTGCTTCTTCTATCCATTTTGCATCTTTGTTATGTTCCACAGGATCTTCATAGATACTTGTCTAAAATGTATCTATTTCTTCTTTTTTTGGTGGTCTTCCAATTCCTTTTATCTTGTTTCCCAATTCTCTACAAAACTTTTTTGGGCCATCAATAAATTGCTTATTTTGTACTTTTCCTTTATATTTATCTGTGTATCTTTTACGTTTTTCTACCTGTGCTGAGATTTTTAGTTTATCATCTGTGCCAGTATGATCAAGTATGTGTGTGGTCAAGTGGATATTTCAATGTGTGCATGTTACAGCAAACAGAGGAATTTACAGTTGTGTAAGTTGCACTTACCATAACAGTAGATGTTTGAGTAATCACTGTTACAGTTGCTTAAGCTACATGGGTTATATCCTTAGAAGGATATAACAGCTGTCCAGCTTCCAAAGCTTCAGGAAACCTTCCTCACAGCCAAATACAAGGTTTTATATAGAATACAGAAGTAGAGATAAGTCACAGCAGAAAAAAAGGGAATGTGGGAGGGTAACCGACTGCAACAGTGAATACACTAACATCCTACATTTATGGAAGGTGCACAACTGTACTATGTCCATCGTGTTTCACTGTTGCAGTCATTATAATTGGGTTGAATCCAAAGCTAAGGTTGGGAGGCTGGTGCTAAACAGGATTAGGAGAGGCTATCAGGCCCTGTAGAACTGCAGTGGCAAAGCCTGCCCTGGATTTTGAGTAATAAATGTGTTTGTCCTCAGAGAAACCCTGTCATGATGGAAAATAATAAAAGGTTCCACAGCCATGAGAGCCTGGTAACCCTGAGACTTGTCTAGGAGAGGTTATTGCTAGAGCAGAGCTGTTTTCCAGGATAAGAATTTTATATCAGTTGCAGAGGCTGCCTCAAACGGAGGCAGTGTGAGTTTTCCAAGACATAGTTGAGGTCCAGGTACTGCTTTAGTGGAAAAATAGGTGGATTTGTATTTGTATGATAATGAAATGGCAGATGCATGAATTTTAATTGATGAAAAGGAAAGGCCTTTATCCAGCATCCCAGTTGTTAAGTGCAAAA
The DNA here is from genome assembly GCF_019279795.1 of Protopterus annectens. Taxonomy (NCBI): domain Eukaryota; kingdom Metazoa; phylum Chordata; order Ceratodontiformes; family Protopteridae; genus Protopterus; species Protopterus annectens. The sequence continues at coordinate 1,651,009,941 of NC_056744.1, forward strand.
TTTGAGAAATATTTGGAACAATCGTCAAATGCCTTTCCCCAGGCACAAAATCTCTTCCCATTTTTCTGCATAAGATTTTTCTGGACGCTTAGCCTCCTGGCCCAAAAAAATAACATTCACTGCTTTGAGAGAGGTGTGTGTCTTGAATGTGGGCTGCATCCGCCATGCTGCCAGGTTTAAGGTCCTGAGTTGGCTGTGCAGCATCTGACTGTCTTGTTAGGTCAATAAGAGGGAATTTGAGTAATGTCCAAGCTGGACTTTGAGACAAGCTCTTTAGGATTAGGTACCCCTTTAGGGTTTAGTTTATGTCCTAATTCAGGATTGGACATGGCCTTGTACGCCAGGCACAGAATGCCAATAGAGCTTTCAGTTCAGTCGGGCATATGATATGTTTAAGACCCCTTTATCCTCTTGTCTTGGAACTTTGGGGTCTCTTCCAACTGCTGCAGGGTCGGTGATACATCCTAAATGGGGGGGCATTTATATCAATCAGAAGCTGAAACCCTGATAAGGACAATATAGTCTTCCTAACAACCGGGCAATGTGTGGAAGCCAATGAGAGGTTACTGTCCCTGATTACTCCTCCTTCCCTTTCTACCTCTACCGCCTATGGATTATTACCGCCTGGTAATTTTTTTGTCGGTACCTTGTTTGACTAAACATTTTGGCTGCTCAGCTTTTACGGGGCCATGGGGCATGGGCAATTATCCAATTTTCTATGAGGGCCTCTGAAGGATGTTTGTGTCCGCTTGAGTATCAAATTATGCACCGCTTCAGTTCATCTTAAGAACTTTTGTCAGCCACAATCCTCCTATGTTTGCCTGTACTTCGGAAAAATAAATGCCCATGGGACATCACTTGTGCTTAGAGTCTGCTCCAGCAACTCTGACCCCTGTGGGTTCTGTCCTGTTGCCTTCTTGCAACCCATCTTGTGACATATGGGTTTACATTTAAGCTGGTGAGTTTGTCTATGATGCCCGTATTGTGTCAAAGGCTTATATCAAGGTAGGCTGTGTGAACTGCCCAATTTCCTCAATGGCCTTAGTAGTGACTGTTTCCAAAAAGTACTCAAGTTCAAAGCAGGATCTGCCCCTGCCCAAAGCCAAATTGAGTAGGATCCAATGTCTGTAGGCTAGGTCCTCTCTTTGCTTTTCTATGAGTTCCATAATGATCCTCTCCATAGCTTTGCAGACCAGGCTCTCATGTAGTAGCCTCCTCCTGTTGTAAAGTTTGTTTATACTGAGGAGGGCTTCGAGATGCAACTTGAGAGGTTTAATTTCTGGAATTGAGCAGCATTACCCTTAGTTTTTGATGCTGCTCAGTCAGGGGCCATACTGGCCAGAGCTCCTCTATGTCTCTTTCATGCAGGTCAGGGAGGTGTCTCAGGTCGCTCACACCGCATGTACAATGACCGAGTCATATTTGTACTTGCTGATGGGCAGAAGCTGCTGCAGAAACACTTCTTCTGCTTTAACACCAAACAAGGTATCATGTTGTAATGGAGCATCTAATAGTCACCCTAGAAGAGCATGCCTGCTCAGTGGCTCCGACCCATCTGTTTTATGAGGTATTTGCTTCCCACAAGAAATACAATTGAAATGGCGCCCGCTGCACACTGACATCAAGGAAGAGGTGACCTGATTGGACCTAGACTTTTTGGAATTCGGGCCGACTGAGGGTAGCCTGCCAGCAGGATAACCCAATTGTAATGACTGCAACAGTGAAACACGATGAACATGTAATCATTTAAACATCTACTCATGATAAAGTTTATATACACAACTTTACTATGTTGACCATTTGATCACTGCCTAGTAGCCTTGGCTATGTGGATAGATTATCTAAGCTTAGTACATTTGGGAGGTGGAAGGAGAAGGTTCAAGAAGCCCCTGAAGAATGGTCCTAGCAAAGCCTGGTCCAGACCTAGGGAAGGAATCAAGCTTGTAGTGCCTTGTAAAAGTATGTATAGACCAAGTTGCTGCTTCCTGAATACTTCCCAGAATCCAACCCTTTCCAAAAAGCCATAGCTGTGAGCAAAGCTTTGACCCTGCCTGGAATAGTTTTGTTGTGAAGACAATAACAAAAGATAATAGCCTCAGACAACCATTTGGAAATAGTCTTTTGTTACACAGGTTGTCCCTTGTTCTTATCTTCACAAAAAATGAATAACTGATCCAAAGATCTGAAATATTTAGTTCTGCCAAGATAGCACCCGAGTTGTCTGTAGACATCCAAGGTATGTAGTATTCTTTTAATTTTAGGTTCAGGAAAGAAAACAGGGACATGGATAGTTTGACTTAAAGTAAACTCAGATACCACTTTAGGCAAAAAAGAAAATTTAGTTCTCAGTGAAATCATGTCTTTGTGGAAAAGGAGAAAGGGTTGAGTCATTGTAAGAGCTTGGAACTCAGGCACTCTTCCTGCAGAGGTCAGAGCAATCAGTAAAACAGTTTTCCATGTTAAGAGCCTCAAGTCAGCCAGATTAACTGGTTCAAATGGAGCAAGTGTTAGCTTCTCTAACACAAAATTAAGATCCTAAGAAGGGTCCACCAGTTTTTTGGTGGTCTCTTATGCAAAACCAATTTCAAAAACATTATGACATGAAAATGCATTGAAATAGGAGGAACCATGGTCAGACATACTGAAATGGCCAATAAATGAACCTTGATGGAGCAGTAAAAAAAGACCATAGTATAATAACTCACACAAATATTGTAAAACCGGAGAAACACTAGCCCTGAATGGATGCTGGTTATGCTGTTGGCACCAAGCAGACAACCTCTATGACCCAGGAACCCCATACCATGCATTTAAACTTATTGGAAATACTCACCATCCAGCCCAATACCATATTCATGGGCGACTTTAATTACCCCACTATTAACTGGGAATCCTACATGACACCAATCATTCAGGCACAGAGATTCTTGGATTTTGTAAACACAAACACCCTATACCAGATTGTCAATACACCAGGCAGGGATGAAACCATACTGGATCTGGTCCTCACTACTATGGGACAGAGCTGCACATCCCCTAGTGTAATGTCTTACCTGGTAAGGTTAAACCACAAAATGGTCTCCTTTGAAGTAAAAAATAAAACCTGGACCACCAACTAACCCTGGAATATTCACAAACTACTCTTAAGGCTAACTTCTTGCTATTAAGTGATAACCTGGCAAAATTTCAAACTCCACAAACTTTGAGAACATTGCTGTCTATGTAGAAATGTTCATAAAAACCCCATACAAGCATGTTAATAGCTGCACTAAAGTAGCTATATCCACCAGGAAGAAGTACAGAAATAACTAAAAAAAAAAGTCACCCTGGTGGAATCACAAAATCAATAGGCAAACATTAGAAAATACAGCACCCAGCAGGATAAAAGCAAATCTCATCAAACTAAACAAACAACTCAGAGGACAAACAAAGTCTACCAAAGCCAAATTTGAGATAAACTTGTCCTCCCAGGCCAAGGACAACCACAAGACATTCTTTAGCTATGTCTGCAACCTCAAAGGCAACAACACAGTTGTGTGTAGAGCTCATTGTTTATGGAGTCACCTATACCGAGCCAGAAGATACAACAAACCTACTGTCTGAAAAATGCATTTCCAACTTTACCCCTCTCTCCCCCCTCAACCTTCCCTCTGAAAATACCATCAAATATAACTCCCCCTGGTACAGCAGGGAACAGGTCCTTAATGCTTTCTCTAAGGCCAGGAACACTGATTCAATAGGCCCAGACAATAACCCAGGTTGCTTTTTAAATAGCATGAAACATGACCTTTCAGGGCCTCTGGAATTGATATTTAATTCTAGCTTCCAAACAGGCTTTGTGCCTCATGAATGGAGAACAACAGTCATCCCTCTAGCACAAAGGTGGGTCATCTAAAGACCTTGGAAACTACAGACCCATAAGTCTCATTAGTCTTATATGCAAACCCATGGAAAAAATTATCATGGAAATTGATCAATAATGATACTGGACCCAACCCCATTTGGTCTCATCAAGAGCAGATCTTGCCTACTCAACCTGGTGGATTTCTTTGAGAAGGTCACCAAAGCAGTGGATGAGGGCAAAATGGTTTACACTGCCTACCTTGACCTGGCAAAGACATTTGACACAATACCCCAGTCCAGTACTGTTGAAAAACTTAGTAGGTTAAGTACACACCCTGTGGATAGTCAACTGGCTCACAGACAGGACCCAGGAAGTCAGAATTGGAGAGTTCACCTCTACAAAGAGGGCAGTCACAAGTGGAGTCCCTTAGGAATCAATCCTGGGTCTGCTCCTTTTTGGCAATTACTTCTCTGAAGTTAAGACCAATGTCAGTAGCCTATGGCTGACTAAATTTGTAGATGATTGCAAATTAGGAGCTGTTATTGAACTCCCACCGACAAGAATGTTCTTCAAGATGAGCTGTCACAGACAACAACTGGTGTCAGAGCCATTAACTAAAACTAAATGCCAAGAAATGCATAATAACATCCTTCTGGAAATAATCCACCCCTCCTGTAACTATCATATTGACAACACACCCCTTTGAGTTGATCCAGTACTCAGGGACTAGGGGACACTCATAGACAGTAATCTAGCCTTTGACCATCATGTGTCTACAGTGGCGAGGAAATCATTCTATGTTGTGTGACTTACAAACAAAGGTATGGCATCTAGGTCCAAGGAAGTCATTGTTTCACTGTATTCCTCATTCATCAAACCTATCATTGAGTACAACGTCTCCTTTGGTATGTACATAACCAGGTATATACAACAACTGGAATGTTCACAGAAGTTCCTCACTAAAAGAATACAGGGCATAAGTAACATGCCCTTTGCAGACCGCCTCAAGGCCCTATCCCTGTATTCTGTTTCCTACAGGCTGTTGAGTGGAGATCTTTGCCTGGCATACACGACATTGTCAGACCTCACTCTGATGGACCTTCTGCATATCCACAAAACAAACAGCACCAGAATTACCCATTCTAAAGACTTAATCTTTGCCTGTGATATAAATAGGACCTGCTGAAGAGACAGATATGTATCCCAGAGACTACGCCATCTCTGGAACAGGCTCCCCATCCATGTGAAGCAGAGTTCCTCTCTAACCCAATTCAAGAGTATCTTGGACAACTGGATGGGGAACATGAAATTCATCCCAGGTTTGGCACCCACATCTTTAATGGACACAGGCAGCCTGTAAATGGTTCACCTCCCAGGCCCCTTCTTGTAAATGGTTCATCTCCTAATCACCTGCTTACACCCTGCATACACCTATTAAGGGTACCAGAACTTGTCAGAGATTTGTGATCCATGGCTAGGCTTAAAGGACCTTTATGATTTTTAGCTTAGTAAACACCTATGAACCTTTTCCATTTGCTAATATATAATTTTCTGGTAGCAGACTTTTTTGCCTTTATTAGTATCTGCTGCACATCCTCAAAAAATGGGTGCCTAAAAGGAATTAAGACCCTAACACTCAGGCAGTTAGTTTAAATTGATTGGGATTAGGGAATATCAAACACTCCTGATCTTGGTAGAACAGATCCATTCTCTGAGGAAGCTTGTGGTAATTGCCTCTGGCCATTTCCAAAAGAAGAACAACTACTGTTGCTGGGACCACAAGGCAGTCACCAAAGTGATGTAGAGGAATTCTTTCTGAATCTTCAGAAGTGCCCTGGATATCAGTAGAAAGGGTGGAAACAAATGCAGGAACATTCATGTACAAAGGAAGCAAAAGGGATCCATCTTCCAGGCCTTCTTAAATGGATCCCTGAAGCAGAATCTTGCCAGCTGATTGCTCAGAGAGGAGGCTAATAGGTATACCTGAGGAACTCCCCACAGGTGGATCATATCTTGGAAGACCCCCTTATCCAATTTTCATTCAGGGGGGTCTTCCCTTCTCCTACTCAGCTTGTCTGTTACACAGTTTTGCTCTGACAGTATGTAGGATGCCTGCAGAGTGAGATTGTGCTATGAAGCTATATCTCAAGCTAACATGGCTAGTCTGCAAAGAGGATAAGACATGGTTCCTTCTTGCTCATTGATGTACCACGTGACTGTGGTATTGTCTGCACAACTTGAAGAGGTCCAGGGGACAAATGATGATTCAAAGAGTTGAGTGCCTTGATCAGGGCAAGCATCTATTTTATATTTATGAGGTTGTGTCTGTCTTTGGTGTCCCATAAACCTTATACCTTCATCTCCCCTGAAACTGCTCTCCAAGCAAAATCTGAGGCATCTGTGTTGACTGAATGTTTTGCAGTAGGAAAGGAAAATGGGAGACATGGATTTAGGGAAACTTGCCATCTCCATCAAGCGATTTTTTTTTACAAATACCAGCACTGGAATTTGAAAAGGCAAAGGATGTTTGTGCTGGGACCAAAGGAACTTCAGATACCATTGCATCTTTCTCATGTGGAGACCTGCCAGAGAAGTCATGACCATCCTAGATGTCATAGGACCCAATATCCTGAGGTATTCCCTCACAGTGACCATAGTCTGAGTTTAAAACCATAGAAATAGATTTAAATATAGATATATTTTTCTTGTGAAAGAAAAGCTGTTTGAACTGAGGTATCTAGCAGACACCCCAGGAATGCAATCCTGTGTGAAGGAGTCAAAAATATTTTGAATGTTCTCTTGGAATCCCAGCTTGTGTAAGTGATCTCTCACCCATGTTAGAAACTCCTGACACTTTGAAAGACTGTGCACCTTATCTAGAAACAGAAAAATATGGATACCCTATAACCTGCAATGAGACATAACTAGAGCTAGACAGTTTGTTCACAGGTTCATAGGTGTGTACTAGGCTAAAGGCCCTGGAGCCTTTACAAGCCTAGCCCATAGAAGTGCCCTGGCATCATGCTGCCCGACATTAGCTCCCAGTGCCTTTATCAAGTAGAGCCACTGGGGTGAACTTTCTAGTTTCCATCCACTCATTAAAACTTCTCTTGAAGACAGCCAGTGAGAAGCTCTGCTTGACATGTATGGGAAGTCTATTCCAGAGCATGGGCAGTCTTATGGGTTATGAACCTGTCCCTCTAGCATGTTCTGTTGATTGTGGTAATGAGGTTGAGGCCTCTGGAGCATGTGGTGCGGATGGATTGGGATTTCTTTAGCTGTAGCATTTCTAATAGAGCTGGGTCAGACATGGCTTTGTAAGTCAAGCAGAGATCGCCTCTTAGTAGATGATATGAGACAACGAATAGCTAGAGTCTTTTGAGTCTGTCCATGTAGGACATGTATTTAATGCCTAGGATCCTCTTTGTGAGGTACTTCTGTGGTCTCTCCAGCTGTTGCAGGTGTCTAGTGAGGTACATGCCAAATGGGGCATTATACTCGATAATTGGTCTAATGAGGGAAGAGTTGAGAGAGAGATGATGCAAAACCCTTGGTAATGAGATGTGCCATACAGAATGACTTTCTGACCACAGTGGCAATTTTGTTGTCAAAGGAGAGGTTGCTGTCAACTTGCATCCCCAGATCTCTTATAATGCCTTCAGTGTTCAGTGGGCTCCCATCGATATGGTAATCAGTGGGAACTGAGTTTTTACCAAAGGGGATAATGACGCATTTTTTAGCGTTAAGCTTAAGGCCATGGTTTTGACAGCAGTCATTGGTCTCAGTGCGGCCTTTCTGTAGGATGTCTGCATCACTTGGGGAGTTAATAATGGCTCCCAGCTTGCAGTCGTCTGCGAACTTGGTTAGCCAGAGTTTCTCCGTGTTGACCTGGACTTCTGAGAAGTACATGCCAAACAGGAGAGGGCCCAGGACGGATCCCTGTGGGACTCCACTCATGACTGGTCAGCAGTCTGACTTGGAGTCTGCTACTTTCACACTATGGGTTCTATCTGTGAGCCAATTTGCAACCCACCTAGTGATGTAGGGGTTGATGCCTAGTTTGATGAGTTTATCAATAATTCCTGAGTGAGGAATGGTATCAAAAACCTTAGCCGGATCGAGGTAGGCTGTATGAACTGCCTTTCCCTCATCCACAGCTCTAGTGACTGACCCAAAGAAGTCAACCAGGTTGATCAGGCATGATCTACCTTTCACAAAGCCAAACTGTGTGGGGTCTAGAGTTTGGAGATTTCCCATATCTTTGTTAATCAGGTCCATGATGATGCACTCTAGGTTTACATATACAACTCATCAGGCTAATGGGGCGATAATTCCCAGGGTCTGTAGTTGCTCCCCCTTTATGGAAAGGTATGACTATAGCAGTACACCATTTAGTAGCGACAATGCCTAAGGTGAGGCTATGACTGAACAGGGCACACAGATGTGGTGCCAGTTCACTTTGTAGTTCATGTAGAACACAGCCAGGGATATTATCGGGTCCCATGAAAGCTGTATTCTTGGCCTTGGACAATGCAGCTTTAACCTGTGCTGCAATAATTCTGGGTGCCTGGCAATCTTCTGGTATTGTGATTGGTCCTTTAGGGGGGGAGAGAGGGGTAAAGTTGGCACTGAATCTGTTGGCCAGTATGTTGGCAATATCTGTTGGCTCAGTATAGGAGGTACTATTGCACAGTAACTCAGAGCAAATCTGGGTATTGCCACAGTGGTTCTTGATATAACTATAGAAGGCTTTGTGATTGTTTTTAGTGTCTGCTGCAGTTCTCTCTTCATAGCTGGCTTTGGAGGATTTGATGAAGGATTTCAACTTTTTGTTGAAGCTAATAAGGGAGTTTTTTCCAGTCAAGGCTTCATCTTTTTCTGCAACAGTTTCTTCCTTCTGTTGTAGAGTTTATTAATGGCAGGGGACCACCAGATTGCCTTCCTTTTTTGGAGAGCATCTTGGTTCTGTTGGATATGGCTAGTTCCATGCATTTATATAAATGTTCGTACAGTGCATTGGTGTGTGATTCGGCAGTCATGCAGCTATTTTCCATTGGCATGGGTGCCGTGAAGTTAGCCACTTCTGCTTTTAGGAGCCCAAAGTCAGCTTTGGAGAAGTTTTTCAAGGTGGTTACCTTTGTGGGGGGTTGTGGTCGAGATGTGAATTTCCATGGTGATTAGCTTATGGTCAGATCTGACCAGGGAGGGATTGACTATTGGTGTAGAGCAACGGTCGCCCATGTTAGTAATAACCAGGTCAAGGATGTTGCTTCCTCTAGTGGGGGTCAGAATGATCTGGTCAAGGGCACTGGAAATGATGAATTCCAGGAAGCATTGGGCCAGTATATTGGTGCTTGAGTAGTTTTTCCAGTTGATGGAGGGGTAGTTGAAGTCTCCTATTATGAGAGTATTGAGTTGGACCTTGAAAGATTCCAGGGTGCTTAGGAATGTGGAGTGAGAGTCTAGGGACATGGCTGGGGTCCTACAGCAGACTATGACCTGGACTGCCGTCTTACCCAATTTTAGTTTTACCTGAAGTATCTCAGATGCGTTAAGCTGGGCTACTAGTCTGGAGGTGTGCATATCCTTTATGAACATGGAGACACTACCACCTTTGGAGCTTCGGTCTATGTCTCAGGGCTGAAAGATGTGGAATGAGTTATAGCCTGGTAGCAAAGGGGTGCTTTATGCTGCTTTAAACCAAGTCCCTGTTACATCACAAATGTCAGTGTTCTCCATTTTGAGGAGTGCTTCGAGAGAGTGCATCTTGAGATTTAGACTTCTAGCATTGAGCAGCATGACCCTCAGATTGCATTTATTTATAGCTGTTACGGTGGTAATTTGGAACACTGCCTAAAAAAGGCATTAAAGGGGATGGCAAGAGCCTTAGCCAGTACCCAGAAACGCAGGGGTGACTGATGAAGGCTATCTCTGGCAAGGCATCAAGGTCTGTCAATCATGTCATCCCAAGCAGACAGATACTGGATCCCCTTACAATGACACCAGAAATTTAGCCAATTGATGAAGGCAATAATTTTTTGTTTGTACTGCGGTATTATTCTGGGTGATGGCAGGATACTGCTCAGGGCTAGGGTCATATGTGGCTTGGCCACATAATCTGAGAGCTCCACCATGTCTCTTTTCATGTAGTCCAGGGAGGTGTGTCTCAGGTCATTCGCACCCACACGGACAATGACAGAGTCATACTTGTACTTGTGTGGAGTGACCTGAGTGCATGTGTTATGTGTCAGATTCTGACATCTGAGAGACAGCTGACTGTTACTTTCTCCTTATTCAACCTAGTGAGTGGGACATCTATATGCCTCACTACTGAGTCACCTACGATCAGTGTCTTGGACAAGGTGATTAGCCTTAGGGGCTTAGGTTGAGGGGCACACTGTGGAGGTGAGCTATGTGTCCTGTGCTTTGTGCTGTGTTGTGGTGGCCGAGTGCATTTCTGTCTTGGAGGTCTCTGCTGTTTGGGTAAATTTCTACGGAGTCTCTGCGAAAGTGGGTGTGTGGTTTGATTTTTATGTGAGAGCTGTGATGGTGGGTGTTCTGGAGAGCTATGTGTTCCATGTGGTGTGGTGCAGATGTTGACCTTCTCTTCTTGGCCAGCTAGTCCAGTCTTGGCTGGAGAGTGCATAGCTTCCAATTTGGTGATACAAGTGCATCTCTCACAAGTCTAAGTGCTGGGAGTTAAGAGGAGAGGGTTGTTTGTGTTTGAGTACATGAGGCAGTTGCTACACTGCCTCAGAATGCCCAAGTGCACCAGGTTAATAGGAGAAAGCACAGGGAACTGCCCTTTAATCATGCCAGGAGGGGTGGTCGTAACTACAAAGTACTTCCATAAAGAACGACTAGTGCTGATAGCACTTAGGTGTGCTACAATAATTGCTGCAAAAACCTGTTGAATTGCAAAGCGATTATGCTATTTGAAGGACACGAGAGAGAGAAAGAACTAGCAAGATATAAGTTAAAAATTGAAGAGCAGACTTTCTGGCACCAGTAATAATTTACCTAAGCTCTGCACCACTGAGCAGAGCTTACACAAGCGCAAAACCATGCAAGCACGGGCTTTAAAACCAAAAAGTTGAAAGGGATGGAAAAACTGCCCAGATGGCCACTAAACTACAATTTGTGGGCCAGAAACCACTCCTCGTGTGGTAGATAAACTACCTAATGCTTACCACTCCCACTGATAAGCTAGAAGGCTTCCATCCAACACAGAAAGGGTTGGGGGGCTCAGAAGCTTACAGTCTTGGATACAGCAAATCTGTACCTGGACTAGACTAGTTACAGGAAAGGCGGGAAACAAGCTTAGAACTTTTTTTTGTTTTCTTATAGAAAAACAGCTAAAACAGCAGTAAAAACAATTCAAATGCAGTGCAAGCTAGCACACTTGAGTGTGTACCAATATTAAAGCAAATACAGTTTAAATAAATTCAATTAAATAAAAAAATTACTAAAAAGTGCAGAAAGTAGTAAATTAGGAAAAAATCAAAATGGGAGGCACTTAAGAGTATCTCGTTCTCCTCCTGATGCTCTTGCAGTCGGCAGGATGCCAAAACAGGATCTACGGAGCTTAAACAAGTGCAAACCTGCTCAAATGTGGGCTTTGAAACCAGAAAGTGAAGGGGATGGAAAAACTGTCCAAACGGTCAATAAACTACAACTTCTGGGCCAGAAACCACTCCTCTTGTAGTAGATAGGCTATCTAGTGCTTACCACTTCCACTGATAAGCTAGAAGGCTTCCCTCCAACACATAAAGGCTTGGGGGCTCAGAAGCTTACAAACAGTCCTAGACCAGTTATAGGAAAGGTAGGAAACAAGCACAAATGTGGGCGTTTATGCCATAAAGTTAAAAGGGATGGAAAAACTGTCTAAATGGCCAAGAAAATACAATTTCTGGGCCAAAAAACACTCCTCTTGTGGTAGACAAGGTACTTAGTGCTTATCACTCCCACTGATAAACTAGAAGGCTTCCCTCCAACACAGAAAAGCTTGGGGGACTCAGAAGGTTGCAAACAGTTAAGGATACAGCAAATCTGTATCTGGACTACACTAGTTACAGGGAAGGTGGGAAAAAGTGCAAGCGCGAGCTTTTAAACCAGAAAGTTGAAAGGGATGGAAAAACTGCCCAAACAGACAAACTACAATTTCTGGGCTAGAAACCACTCCTCTTGTGGTAGATAGCCTACCTAGTGCTTACCATTCCCACTAAGCTAGAAGGCTTCCCTCCAACACAGAAAGGCTTAGGGGGCTCAGAAGCTTACAAACAGTCCTAGACTATTTACAGGAAAGGTGGGAAACAAGTGCAAATGTGGGCTTTTAAACCAGAAAGTTGAAAGGTTCATAGGTAGGTACTAGGCTACTGGCCTTACGGCCTACATAAGCCTAGTCAGAAAGGTACCCTTGCTTTTGCCATCCAAGAAAATTATTTTCCTGTGCCCCTGTCGAGCAGAGCCACAGAGGTGAGCCCTGGGGTGAATTTCCTATTTCCCATCCAATCATCAAGATTTTCTTGAAGAGTGCTAATGAGGAACTTTGTTTGATATAGATAGGTAGTTTGTTCAGAGTATGGGAAGTCTCTGGGACAGGAATCTATCCTTCCAATATGTTCTGTTCATTGTGGTGACAAGGTTTAGGTCCCTACAGCATGTAGTTCTGAGGGATTGGGATTTCTTTAAGTGGAGCATGTCCAACAGCTCTGGGTTTGACATAGCTTTGTATGTTAGGCAGAAATCGCCTCTGAGCAGGCGATATGCGATGGAGTAAAGCTGGAGTTTTTTGAGACGGTCTGCGTAGGGCATCTGTTTGAGGCCAGTAATCCTCTTTTTGAGGTATTTCTGCAGCCTTTCCAGTTGTTGTAGATGTCTTGTGAGGTACAAACCAAAAGGGGTGTTGTACTCTACAATGGGTCTAATGAATGACAAGTAGAGGGCAACAATGACCTCTTTTTCCTGGATGAGAAACCTTTTGTGATGAGGTGTGCCACACAGAAGGATTTCCTGAATACTGTGGCAATGTGATTATCATAGGTTCATAGATTAGTACTAGGCTAACTACCCTCGTGGGCCATTTCAAGCCTAGCCAATTACCCCATGTGAGAATCAAACCCTGCACCTTGTGTTTGTAAGGTAAACACCTTAATCAAAGGAGAGACTACTGTTCACCTGTGTCCCAAGGTCTCTTATCACACTTTCAGTGTTAAGTAGACTACCACCTACATGGTAAGCTCATGGGTACAGAGTTTTTACCAAAGGGGATGACAATGCACTTTTTGGCATTGAGCTTGAGGCCATGGCTTTGACACCAGGCATCTGTCTCAGTGAGAGCCTTTTGTAGGATGTCCACATCGTTAGGAGTTTCGATTATGGCTCCTAGTTTAAAGTCATCTGCAAACTTCATTAGTCAAAGGCCTTCTGTGTTAGCCTGTACTTCAGAAAAGTAAATGCCAAACAGGAGAGGACCCAGGACTGAACCCTGTGGTACTCCACTTGTCACTGGTCTGAAGTTGGATTTGGAGTCTGCTACTTTCACAGTGAGGCAGTTGGCAACTCATCTTGTGACATAGGTATTTATACCTGGTTTAGTGAGTTTATCTATAATTCCAGAGTGGGGGATGGTGTCAAAAGCCTTGGCAAAATCTAGATAGGCTGTGTGAACCACCTTACCCTAGTCTATGGCTTTGGTGACTACTTCAAAGAAGTCTATCAGGTTTAGGAGACATGCTCTGCCTTTTACAAACCTGAACTGGGTGGGGTCCAGAGTTTAGAGATTACCAATGTCTTTGTTTAGATGTTCCATGATAATACGTTCCATGGCCTTGCAGACCAGGCTCGTTAGGCTAATGGGGTGGTAGTTCCCGGGGTCTGTGATGGCTTCCCCTTTGTGGAGTGGGATAACCATCCCTGTGTACCATTCAGTGGGCACAAAGCCTGAGGTGAGGCTATGACTGAACATGGTGCTTAGGTGGGGTACCAGTTCATTCTGTAGGTCATGTAGAACGCAACCTGGGATGTTGTCAGGTCTCATTGATGCTGTGTTCTTGGCTTTGGAAAGTGTGTTTTTTACCTGTGCAGCCGTGATTACAGGAACTTTGCATTTTTCCAGTATAGAGATGGGCCCTTTAGGGGGTGAGAGGGGGGTAAAGTTAGCACTGAATCTACCTGCCAGGATGTTGGCAATATCAGTTGGTTCTGTATATTTAGTGCCATTGTGCTGTAACTCAGAGCAGATCTGAGTGTTGCCACTGAGATTCTTGACAAAGCTATAGAATGCTTTAGGTTTGTCTTTAGAATCAGTGGCAAATTTGTTTTCATAAATAGCTTTGGAGGATTTTATGAGGAATCTCAGCTTCTTACTGAGGCTGACCAGGGAGTTCCCTCCATTCATGGGACTTTACTCTTTTTTGCAACAGTTTCTTTCTTCTGTTATAGAGTTTGTTTATGGCAGGGGACCACCAGATTGGCTTCTTTTTTTGGAGGATAGCATCTTGGTTCTGTTACAGACAGCACGATTCATGCACTTGTGTAAGTGCTTATAAAGTGCATTTGTGTAAAATTCAGCAGTCATACCTCTATTGTCCATCTGCATGGGTGTCTTGAAGTTTGCCACTTCTGTCTTAAGAAGCATGAAGTTGGCTTTGGAGAAATTTTTATGGTGGTTTCCCTAATGGGGGGTGGGGGTGGGATGTGAATGTCTAGGGTGATTAGCTTGTGGTCAGATCTGACCAACAAGGATTTGATCTCTGGTGTGGAACACCAGTCAGCCATGTTGGTAATGACCAGGTCTAGGATATTGCTGCCCTTGGTGAGGGTGTTGATAAGCTGATCTAAGGCATTGGAATTTATGAATTCCATAAAACATTGAGCAAAAGAGTTGGTACGCGAGTAGTTTTCCCAGTTAATGGTGGGGTAGCTGAAATCATCCATTATTAGGGTGTTGGGCTGTACCCTAATATTTTCCAATGTATCAAAAAATGAGGAGTGGGAATCCTGGGGCATGGTGAGGGATCTGTAGCAAGTTAAAATTTGTATTGTGGTCTTGCCCAGAGTTAGTTGCACTTGGATAGTTTCGGATGCATTATGCTGAGCAACTAGCCTGGAGGTGTGGATATCCTTATTGAATATTGACATACCACCTTTAGTGTTTCGGTCCAGGATAGGTGGCCGAAAGGTGTGGCATGAATACATAGCCTGGTAATGCAGGGGTGCTCTCAGGAGCCTTGAACCAGGTCTCTGTCACTGCACAGATGTCGATGTTCTCCATTTTAAGGAGTGCCTCGAGTGAATGCATTTTGAGGTTTAGACTTCTAGCATTGAGTAGCATTACCCTCAGATTTTGCTTGCTTGTACCTGTTACGGTGGTGAATTTGTCATTTGAACCTTGCCTAAAAAAGGCACTACAGGGGTGGCAACAGCCTAAGCCAGTATCCGGAATCCCAAGGGCGACAGGTGCAGGCCATCTCTGGCAAAGCATCGAGGTCTGTTGATCATGTCATCCCAGGCAGACAGATACTGGATCCCCTTAGAATGACACATGAAGCTTAGCCAACTGTTGAAGTCAATCATTTTGTCCTTGCACTGTGGTATCAATTCTGGGTGATGGCAGGATGCTACTCAGGGCTAGGGTCATACCTGCCTGGGCTACAAGATTGGAGAGTTCCTCCAAGTCTCTTTTCATGTAGTCCAGGGAGGTACGTTTCAGGTCATTCACACCAACAAGGACAATGACAGTGTCATATTTGTACTTGTGGAGTGACCTGAGTGTGTGCGTTATGTGACGGATCCTGGCACCCGACAGGCAGCTGACAGTAACTTTCTCCTTGTTTAGCCTGGTGACTGGAACATCATTGTGCCTGACTATAGAGTCACCTATGACTAGAGTGTTGGGTACGTTGTTCTGCCTTATGGGCTGTGGTTGAGTGGCACACTGAATTTGTGGTCTGTGTATCATTTGGGTTGTGTTGGGGTGGAGGTTGCTTGTGTTTCTTCTTTGGAGGTCTCTGTTGCTTGAGCAGATTTTTACTGAGAGCCTCGGCAAACGTAGGTGTTTGTTTTGTGTTGCTGTGTGTGTTTTGGTGGTGTAGGTTTTGAGAAACTATGTGATGAGTGTGGTGTGGTGCAAGCGTTTATCTTCTCCTCTTGACTATCTAGTCTAGTCTTGGGTGAAGAGAGCTTTGCTTCCAGTTTGACTATATAAGTGCATCTCTCACAGGTTGTAGTACTGGGTGGTAGGAGGAGAGGGTTGTCTGTGTACATGAGGAAATTGCTGCATTGCCCCAAGATGCCCAGATTCAGCAGGTAGACAGGAGAAAACACCAAGAGCTGACCCATAGACATGCCTGGATATGTGCTTATTTATTAAGTAATAAAAATTGTTTTCCTCTAGACAAGTGAGGAAAGTTGAGTGCTGTAGTAATTTGTAGCTTATTTAGTGCTTACGCGTTCTGAACAAGTGCTGAGCTCAAAGAAACAGATTTGAGTGCTAAAACTAAAAAACTGGCTAGTTCTAAGGTAAAATTTGAAGAGCAGACTTTATGGTGCCGGGAATAGTTTAACCCTAGCTAAGTGGCGACGCATATTTTTTTTTATATATATATATCACAGTAGCAAATGAGCAAACTGCTTTAAACAAATTAAGCAATAAAAAGCTAAAAACTGAGCCCCGTTCTAGCAGTCTTCTATCAGACAATTTCTAACTGCACACTCCTGCCACTAGGGTGCAGGGGAACCTTCTCCAAAAAAAGATGGTCTTGATTAGTGCTCAAGTTATACAAACAAAGCTAGATTCAGCAGGTCTGAATTTAGTCTATGCTACAGAAAACAAGGCATACCAATTTCAGAAAGAAAGAGTTCAAATAAGCAGGCACCATAAGCCTTTAGCCAGAAACTCTCAGCTCAGGACAGAATCTACCCTATCCTCCCACAAGAGTGCAGACCACATCTTCTTAATGTAAAATAACTGTCCCAAAGCCCAAGTGCTTAAACCAGAACTAATACAGGTTTAGAATAACAGACACTAAGCCTTCAATCAGCAACTTCCAACTTAGAAGGATATAAGCTACCTGTTCCTGCCACAACAGTGCAGACCACAAACCTTCTTAATGTAAAACAACTGGTCTGAAGCCCAAGTGCTTCAACCAAAGGCTTAGAATAACAGTTACAATTTAATCAGGTTACTAACGAGCAGTAATAAATGCAGCAGAATAAATGCAATAAAGTAGGAAGAAACACAAATACAGTAAACGCAGATGAATAGAGTGCATTTTTTTTAATATATAACAATAGAAAACGAGTAAACTGATTTAAACAAATTACCTAATTAACCAGTAAAAACACTGAAAACGGAGCCCTCTTCCAGCAGTCTTCAATCAGACAAGTTCTAACTGCACACTCCTGCCACTAGGGTGCAGGGGGACCTTCTCCAAAAAAGATGGCCTAGAGTAGTGCTCAAGTTTTACAAACATAGATAGATTCAGCATGCCTGAATCTAGTCTATGCTACAGCAAACAAAGCATACCAATTTCAGAAAGAAACAGTTCAAATAAGCAAGCACAATAATCCTTTAACCAGAGATTCCCAGCTCAGAAGGGCAGCATCTAGCCTCTCCTCCCACAAGAGTGCAGACCACAAACCTTCTTAATGTAAAATAACTGGCCTGAAGCCCAAGTGCTTAAACCAGAACTAATACACTTTTAGAATAACAGACTAAGCCTTCAATTAGCAATTCCCAACTTAGAAGGATGTAAGCTACCTGTCCTGCCACAACAGTACAGACCACAAACCTTCTTAATGTATAACAACTGGTCTGAAGCCCAAGTGCTTTAACCAAAATGATTAGAATAACAGTTACAATTTAATCAGGCTACTACCAAGCAGTAATAAATGCAGCAGAATAAATACAATTGATTACTTTTAAGAAGAGGAAAAAGCAAAATAAAGAGCATTTTTTTTAGTAAAGTGCAAGGAGAGAGGAAGGAGGAGCAGAAGAAAAGTTAAAGGTTAAGAACCTAAGTGGGTTGGCCTTCTCAGATATTCTCTCTGTATTAAGTAGAGTGAACACCAGACTGGGAGGGGTGTCCCAGATCAAACTTACAGTAGGGGTGGGCAACTGCAAAGCCACCAACTATAAAAACACTACAAGGATAGGGTGAAAGGGAGGGGAATAAAACAGTTTCAGGACAGATGAGAAACATAAAACAATGCCAGAAAATAATTCAGTTAGGCAAAAAAATAATTCAGCAAGGCAAAATTAAGACAATGCAGAACTCTGAAAGGTTAAAATGCCAAGAAATATACTTATCAATCAGCTATATATTTCCAGATTGTTTGAGAATCACACTTCATCCAGAACACCAGGAGTTTCCAACAGTGTATGCAATAATTTACAAACAGAAATTATTTTTAAATCAGCAAGCCTTGAAGCAATCAAATAACACAAAAGCTGTCAGACCAGTTTTATGAACTCCACCATGGAATAGGGGGGAAGCAGTTTCAGGACAAATGAGAAACATAAAACAATGCCAGAAAATATATAAAATAATTCAGTCAGGCAAAAAAATAATTCAGTCAGGCAAAATTAAGACAATGCAGAACTCTGAAAGGTTAAAATGCCAAGAAACATACTTATCAAGCACCAATATATTTCCAAATTGTTTGAGAATCACACACCAGCCAGAACACCAGGAGTTTCCAACAGTGCATGTAAGGGATGGAAATACTGCCCAAATGGCCAATAAACTACAATATCTGGGCCATAAACCACTCCTCTTCTGGTAGATAGGCTACCTAGTGCTTATCACTCACACTGATCAGCTAGAAGGCTTCCCTCCAATACAGAAATGCTTGGGGGGGCTCAGAAGCTTACAAACAGTCCTGGATACAGCAAATCTGGATTAAAGGAAAGGTGGGAAATGAGCTTAGAACTTTTTTTTGCTTGCTTTTTTACAGAAAAGCAGCTAGTGAACACTCTTGGTGCAGTGGCTAGTCCAAATGGAAAGACGGCAAACTGATAATGTGATCTAGATACACAAAACCTTAAGAAACACCTGACGTCTGGATGAACAGCGATGTGACAACATCTTTTAAATCCAGTGTTACTAGAAAAAATTTAATGAGGAATAAGAAGTAGCAGGTTGTGAAGTGACAGCATTTTGAATTTGGGCACTATCACAAAATAGTTTAGGAAGGAAAGATCCAGACTTGGTCGCCAAGTATTTTCTTTCTTTAGAGTTAAAATATCCTTGAATAAAAACTTTCCTAACTTGGGAAGGAAGAATTGGTTCCATCACTTCTTGAGACAGAATGTGATAAAGAATGGGGGAAATAGAGGAATCTGATGTGGTGAGTGAGAATTATCCCCTTGAAAAAGAGAATTTCCTCCATTGCCATCTCTGACCTTGATTTGTGAAACCCATTTGTCTGAAACTATCTGTTGCCAAAGAGGAACGTAGAGATTCAGACTTTCTAGAAGAAAAAAGGGGACTGACAAGGTGGGAGGGGAGGGCAAGGTCCCTTAAATAGTCATTCTGACTTGTTGGACTGTCCTTGGGTTTGGGGGGAGTTCTTATATTCTTTTTGGAATCCCCTTGTCATTCTTAAGCAATCTGGTGAGACTATTTTGTTTTGATTTTTTTTTTTGTTGAAACTGAATGAGGAGTTGGAGAATCCCTTAGAAAATTTGCAGAAAGAATGCTGAAAAATCTTAAGAGATTACCCCTTTCATCACACTTTTATAAACTCTGCAGCAGAGGAACCAAAAACTAAATCTTTCATCCAAAGGTGAATCTAAAATCTCATTTTTCACAACATATGGAAGGTTCTGATACTGTTTTTAGGAGGTTTGCCTGGCGGATGTATCAGTGACCATAGCCCTGGAAGAAGTATCATCTGAGTCATACACATATTGTAAAAATGTTGTGACATGTAAGATTGAGGAAACTAAATTATTTAAAGCAAATTTTTCCTCAAGAAGAAAATGCAGACAAAACATTCTTCATACTTCCACAATTACACTAAATATTAATATATAAACCTGACAATTCAAAATTCTGAAAATCAGAGTTGCAGAAGCATTCATCCCCATACTAATCAAAAATCTTCACATCCTTGTCAGAAATAATAGGATTGGAATTAACCAAATGGTTAGCACCAGTAGGATTAACTAAAGCTATAGCTGATGGGATATTTGGGATGAGTCTATATAAAAAACTTTATACATTCTATTTACCTTTTAGTGGTAGCAGGCTGACTGCCAGGAAAATTGTAAGCAGTGACAAACGGTTTACTATCAAAATTGCGAACAGCACTACGTCGATTGTCATATACTCGAACATGGAAGTCCGAAATCGGTAATGTCGAAGATAAAATAATCAATCTAGGAATGGTTTTAACATGGGTCGAGGTAGGTGTTCAGTAGTATTCCTAACTACAAACATCTCCCCTACCTCGACCCATGTTAAAACCATTCCTAGATTGATTATTTTGTCTTTGACATTACCGATTTCGAACTTCCACGTTCGAGTATATGACAGTCGACGTAGTGCCGTTCGCAATTTTGATAGTAAACCGTGACAAACATATCCTCCAAAGCTGACAGAAATGGAGGAATGGGTGAAAGTTCTGGAAATTCCTTCTGTAGTACTCACAGTGTTTTCTGAGGGATGAGAAACTTCAGTGTTCTCCCACTGAAAACACTGGCACATTCTGAAAATCATCTCAGAGAAAGAGAACCGTCAGAGGGAGAATCATAAACAAAGCTTGCCTCTTAACTCTGAATCAGAAACATGAGGAGAAAAATCCCGTATCTGTTCCTTCATCTTCCTTTCCAGATTCAAATCTTGATTCTCTTCAGGAAAAGAGGCATCCCTCTTTCTTTTACCATAAACCACATTATAAGAGGAATAGCTTGAATTAAACCCTGAGCAAGACCCAGTAAACTATTCCTGTCTAAGGAAATTTGAGGAGGAGTAGATATGTTTAGTTTTCTGTTTCTTTTTAACAGAAAAAAAGGGGCCAAAAGAGTTGTTAAATGCAGTAGCAGCTTCACTAGGGATGGGCACAACATTCTGACTAAAAAGGGAAGTCTTCCCTGTTACCTCTCCCAGGGCCAACAAGATCGTCTCTCCCTTGCCCACTGAGGGGTCCCCAACAGCCACAAAGGTCATAGCTAACCTCAGTCCATAGTGGCTGTATGTGCTGCACCACAGGGATCTGGGGTAAAAGATAAGTGATCTGAGGAACTAGCTTTGGCCACAGCAGTCTCACCACCTGTGGCTGGGCAAATTACTAGTCTGCTGTGGTGGCAAATGCTGCTTGCGTAACCTTTTCCTTTTCTGTCTGGAAGAAGGACCAACTGTTTGATTGGTAGTCTGTCCCATGGTCAAACAGAAACTGGTGCCTCTTTTCTGGGGAAAGTAAGCAACATAAGCTCATAAAACTTTAGTCATTAAAAGTCACTTTTTCTCTCAAAAACAAAGTAAAAAGCACTTAAAAATTACTTTGCCAGCCCCAAAATTAAAATCAACACAATTTCTCCACAGAAAAAATGGTTTTCAACTACTTTAAACAACTTTTAAACTGACAAGAAAAAAGTGCATTCCAGTTTAAAAGTACAGTTAAGTCTCGTGGCAGTCCATTAAAACAATAAAACTCTTAGTGAAAAAATAACTTTCCTGAACAAGAAAGTACATTAAAGCAATAAATATTTTATGTGGAAGGTTTTTCTCTAAAGGGAACTTATCTGCCCAGCAAACAAGCAACACGAGCCAAATGTTGAATATTGAAAGCCCAGCAGAGGAGCACTCTCTCTTCAAAGGCAGTAAAGCTCTGAAGGGCTTGGTGCCTAAACTAGTCTTTTAGTCAGCTCACGTCAAGCTGACTTATGGTTTGGGTACATGGAAGGTGGTGCCCTGAAGCTTTGGATGCTGGCCTGCTTTTATATCTTATGCAGGATACAGCCTATATAACTAAGGCTACTACAGCAGCGATCAATATGATGAACATCTTAAGTGCATGGGTGGTCGACTTGGTGTCAGAAAAGTGGTGAGAAAAGGGTCTGGGGGTAGGCTTAAAACTATTTTCCATGCAGCATTCAGACTGAAGCCTCTCCTTGAGTGTGGATGGTACAGGCCCATACCCCTAGCAATAGTGCATATTTATTTCATATTCTAGTGACCAAATTAAACTTAGTGAGTTGTTTAGGGGTTCATATTTACATGTTTCTTTTTTATAAGTCAATCAACTAAGTATCAAGGGTGTGACTCGGGAGATCATAACCCTGGTGGCCATCAGATTTAAGATTTCTTTTTCTTCTGGTCATAACCTTCATAATATTGATTTTGATGCACTTTTTATTGTAAACTGTTTTTGTCCACTTCTAATGCTTTTGCTAATCTGAGCAAAGTGGTCATCTTTAACTTGTTTACTTCATACGTGAGGCCCTGCACTATGCTTGGATCTGATGATTTCGATAAATATGTATGCAGTTCCATGACTTACTATTTAAACACACACTTAATTTCAAGGAGGCACATACCTCATTCAGACCATGGGATATATAATCATGCCACTGTTTTTTTTTATAGATATATATATATATATATATATATATATATATATATATAAAATAATTTAATAAGTATGACAGAGTTTTCTTGTTTTTCTGTCCCAGTGATCCAACATTTTTGGATCAACTCGTTTAAATCTAAAGCTGTAAGTAAGAACAAGACGCACAAGCTGATTTATTGTTTGAACTTTATTCCTGGAAGTCAAGGGAGTTTTCAATATTAGTTTTAATCTTCTAAAATATTCTTTATTAAGCTTTATTCCAGTTTGTTCGTGCTTTATTACTGACCTTTCATCTACACTTGGGTATTTACACATTCCCTTTTGCTCACGTTCTTTTTTACCACGTTCCCCTCCCAGAATCACATTTTCTTGCTTCTTTACGTTCCTGCTATAAATGCTGATTTTGTAAATGTATCAAAGCTAAATGTCATTCTTATATCATCGGAGAACGTTTTAACTATAAGTACGCAGTTTTAAATAATGCACAAACAGTATTTATTTACTTACTGGTTGGTTGGTTGGTTACTGGGCAGGTGGGCTGGTAAGACCATTTTCAGCTATGACCTGTAAGTATGGTAAACATCAGCCAGGGCCAGAACTCTACTTGCTGAGCCAAATGAGTTCATAATTAGATGATATGTCAGTGGGAAAGGCCACATTCTTTTTTTTGGATACTCAATGATTTGCTTGCTTTCCATTTTTCCTTAATATTTTTATATACCCTCTACATTTTTCTGCTTTTGATGACATTTGTTCCCTCCATGCAGCTGAGCATCAGCTGTCACCAGCTCCTCTCCTCATTCAGTGGGTCTTACCTGACCCATCTTAGCTTCAGCTGGGCTCAACACAACTTCCATTCAGGACCAGTGCGGAAATGGAGGACAGTGATGCAACAGGATTACTGTAGGTCAGGGAGTATGGCCTAACCCCCCCCCCCACACACACACACACACACCTCATGACAGCCTTACCAGCTTCACAAGAAGTGCATGTGCACTTCCCAACATTTGCAACCTCCTGCCAAAGCAGCTCACTGCTTATGCAACATGGATCTTGACAGGCTTGTACACTGCTTATGGCAGCTAGGTAAGGTGCATACAGGAGGACAGCGCTGACATCATCCATGGCATCATCCACTCACTCCCATCCTCTAGCTCTGACCCTGCCAGCGCCCATGCTGCTAACTGAGCCTAGGTCATCTGAGCCTAGGGGCTTTACCCCTCTGCACCACAGGGCTGCTCTATGATGATATTTTTTGTCTATTACTGGAAACAGTGTAAGAAAAGTTCTGACGTGTTTTGGTACTACGTTTTGCTTTCATCACATCTATCTTAGAATTTGTGATGACTCATTCCCTTTTCTATGTTCTTCTAGTAGTAATGATTCTTGTGTTAGTTGCTTTGCCAACTTGTTTGTCTATTTGATGCCTCCATGGTGGTATTCTGATTGTTCCCTTCCTTTGTTATGTTCTGTTTTTGTGGTATTACTTTATCTGTTATTAGTATGGCTGCACAGTAGTACAAAATGTAGGTGAGATGTGTCTGGACAAGGCGGATTTGTGGAAGTCAACATGCAGCCATAGACTAGTCTGTTAAGTAAACAGATTGTCGATTTAATTTCTCCAAGTCATTAAGGTTTTTGATATCAGGACAGGAATGGACCCCATTCCAAAGTCAGGTTATGATTAGAGTTCATGAAATTAGTATTGTTTCAGTCTTTGATGTTAGCCAAAAGCGATCCTCCCAGTAGTACAATGTGCACAGAACTGACTCCTCCTGTAATTCACATGGAGTTTCATGTATTGTGGCATATCTAAATACGACTATAAATTAATTTTTATGAGACACATTGCTCCTACTACTATTGGAATGGTTTGCGTATCTTTCTTCCACATTGTTGTTTCTGCCTGCAAATCCTGTTATTTTATGAATTTATATCTCTCTGTACGTAAGACACTGTAATCACTAAGTTTAGCAATTTCAGTGATCAATTATACTTTTGTCTTCTTTTCATGGACCACTATATCTGCTTTTCTCACGTCTATTTTTTGACCTGCTGATAATGGGTGATCTCATGTGATATAAGCTTAGTTATTTTCAATACTTCCTTGTGTCTTATGTTTCCAATGCTTTTCAACTACTTCAGTATTGTAATGCTTGTACAATCCCCAATGCAACAGTCCTGCCACATTATTATGTCTTTATGCCCTTCAGTATACAGGCCCTCTACCATGAGTGCACCACTACCAACAACAAGATGTGCAACTCTTTTCGGTTCTGTTTTACAGAACGTGCATTTGCCTGTTTCGCTCACATGTTCAATGGATTTTAGAGAAACTAATGTTTACATAGTCTGTTGTTCTGGGCTGCCATTATTAACCTTTCATCTTTTAGTTTACTTTCACCTCTTCTTAACCATTCCTGCATCAAATCCGGATCAATATAAGGTTATTTCATATACATAATATTGTACTTGCAACAATATTTAACTTTTCCACATTTCATTCCTTCTCATCTGATCCTTCCCCTTATAATTCTTTTTTTTTTTTTTTTTTTTTTTTGCATATTCAGCTGCTGCCTGATTTTTGTCTACTTCTGGTTTGATTTCTATTCCTATTTGACACCAATATGCTTCTGGCAAACTATGCAGGGAAGTCATCACATACATCCCTTTATGTTGTAAAACTTTCACTATGTTTGGATCTGGGGAGGTCAGCAGATATGTATGCATTCCTATGACTGGAGATCTATAGATGTAATCAATTTAGTGGAGGCCCATACCTCCTTCAGAATGAGGAATATATAATCTAGGTATACAGTGATCTTATGTATCATCTGATATGCGTGAAGCATTTTTCTTGTTTTTCTGTCCATCTCATCAAATACCTTTTGGGGCCAGTCAGTCACCCGAAAACTGTAAGAACAGGACAGGAATATTGTTTTACAGCTTGTACTTTGCTCCTAGATGTCCGAGCTATTTTCAGTATTAGTTTTAGTTTTCTAAAGTATTACTTCATTTTGTTCTGATTTCTTTATGTTTTATTACCGATTCTTCATCTATTCCCAAATACTTACACATTCCCTCCTGCTCAAGTTACTTTATATGAAATTCCTGTCCCAGATAGATATTTTTTTGGTGATGCAACTTGCCTGCTTTAAAAATTGCTTTTGGACAATTACCATGACCAAATGACATTCTTATATCACCTGAGAAATTGTTAGCCACTTACAATTGTCCTTTCATCCGATGAACTATACAGTTTTAAGTCATCCACAAAAAGCAGATGAGAGGTCTTTAAACTTAGTTCTTTTCTGGGATCCAAATTGCAACTACAACCTAATCTGTTAAGTGCAGAGCTTAATGGGTTAAGGAAAAATTAAAAAGCAGCAGTGACAAAAAGTTTCCCTGGAATATCCTCCTATGAATTTTTATATTTGGGATAACATTTGTCCTTTATCATGGCTGAGCTGCAAAGTGATTTGCAATTGTTCCGTGCCATACTTAGATTCTTATCCTTTTTACAATTCTCTGTTATGGCCTTATCTAGCAACAAATTAGTTTGTTATCCTTTTATAATTTTCTGTTATGGCCTTATCTAGCAACAAATGATCTTTTGTTCCAAAGGACTTCTTTTTTTTTTACCCTTTTGTTCTATTGCCACAATTGTTTGTTTCTATAAATAACTATAAGCTCTGTCTGCATCAATTCCAGTATACAGTTTGCACATCCCTGGAAGGCAAGTTATTGATCTACAGTTTTTAGGATGACTTGTAGGTTCACTCTTAAGGAGGAGTATAGTTTTTCTTGTTGTTAACTAGACTGGTATCTCTTCAGGATGTGCACATAAGTAGTTCTTACGCAGGATTAAATCTTTATGTAAAGATATTAATACTTTTAGCCAAAAGTTAGCCATGACATCTGGGACTTGTGTTTTCCAATTAGGAGCTTTTTTAGTTTTCTTTCAATTTCTCTGGTGATTATTTCATCCCATTTCATATTCTCTGCATTTGAATTCTTTATTCTTTCTTTTTAATTTTCTATCCATTCAGCATCTTTGTTATGCTTACAGGGTCTTCATAGATATTTCTCCAAAATGTATCTGTTTCTTCTTTTTGGCGGTGTTTCTACTCTTTTTGTTTCACTTCTCAATAAAACTTTTTTGGGTCATCAACGAATTGCTTATTTTGTACTTTGACTTTATGCGCCTATCATCTAAGTTTTTTTTCTGCCAGTGCTGATATCTTTAGTTTATTATTTGCAACAGTGTATGATAAAACCTGCTCTATTTAGATACTTTGCATTGCTTTTACCATGTACAGCTTTCTACATATTTTTGTTAATCCATTCCCTATTTTAAATTCTTCTACAGTGACACTTGTATTAACTGCTTTATAGTTTTCTCTACTCAATGACTTCACTGTGGCATTTTGTTTCTTCTCTTCCTTTCTCTTATTGCTCTATGTTTTTATGATAAGACTTCATCTGTTATTGAGCTACACAGTAATATATTCTATCAAATTCTGATAGACAACATGCATTTCTCTTAATAGTCTTGATTACTGTGTTCATCTGTTTTAGCAAACGTCTAACATTTTGGGTCTTATTGACTTTCTGTAATTTATTTCTTTCATTGACCTTAATATGTCTAACCATCTTAATTAAATCAGGTAACTCTTCACTTAGATGATTTTCTTCTAAAGTGAGAGCACATTCTTTGTTCATTGTTTCCTGCAGGCATTCCACACAAAGTTGCAGAACCCTCTTCAGAAGGATCCTGTCCCATTTGCTGTTTCTTCATATGGGAACTCATTGGACATTCACTCCACAGTACTATGTTAGAGTTGCCATGGTTTCCTGTTCCATGTTTTGTTGTACAGCTTCACATGAACTTTTGTGTCGGTTTCCTACAGAAGGCTCCAGCGAATCAGTCTGTGTCAAGACTACAAATGCCTCCCACTCCACCTGTTTCTCCTTAATTTGGCGACTCACTCTTCCCTCATGCTGTGACATCACCTGTACTGAAGTTTCTACACTAAATCCTTCATTTCGCATGTAATCCATAACTTATGTTTTTTTTTTTAACTTCTCCATTACTGATCTTTTCTACTTTCCCCCTTTGTTTATTTTTTTTATTTTTTGTATAATGAAATTTTCTATATTCGGGTATCTTTGCCTGTATTTCTCTTCAAATATCTTTGGTGCTGCTTTATCTATTGATTAGTTTTGCTTTGTTCTTTGCATAAATATTGCACCATATCAGATATATTTTTCTTTCCCATGTTCATATTTCTTCTTCAGATGCCTCACATGTTCATATTTCCTTTTTATAAATGTCACAAATCTCTGGATTTTGTTCTTTATATTCTTATATGTCTCCTGTTGCTTCTTTTTCAGGCTGTCCACATTTTCTTCATCTATGTAATGTTTTGCAGGGGTCTGCTGTATTACTGAATGCAAATTTGCATTTGAAGCTTTTGACAGTTTTTTTTTGTGCAAGTGCTTTTCTTTCCTCTAATTTCTCTCGATCTTTTTGAAGATCTTTTATCTGGAAATTCTGGGCTTCTTGAATAATAGTAACAATAAAAGTTCTTTCTTATCCTCAGTAGTCCACTGACATCTTTATAGCTCTTTTTGGCCCGTTGTATTTTGTGGACTAGTACTTCATTCTACAGCAGGGGGCCGGGCCATCCTCCCCCTGAGCCTGACCTAATCCCATTTTAGGAATGTTACCATGTCTTGAGGATTTTACACTGCTTTTTTTCCAGTCCTGGCACCAGGATTGGACACTTTTTTACCTAGGACTCAGCTGACGTTTTATTTTTTAACCTGCCTCTCTCCATGATATATGCTATATAAAATACAGTATATATCAGTGTTGTCTTGGTGAAACTTTGTGATAATGTCCACCACTGGAAGGTACTCACTAAGACTTAAGGACGAATTCAGTTCCAACAATACTACTCTTCTTTTCTTGCTGATTTCATCATCTGTCCATTCAAACCTTCTATGTGGGTGGCCTCTTGCTTTTTAATTTCTCCAAATCTTTTGGGTTTCTAATACCATGACAGGAATGGACCCCATTCCTAAGTCAAAGTACGATTAAAGTTCATGAAATTAGTACTGTTTCACTATCAGCCAAAAGTGCTTTTCGCAGCACCTGCAATGTGCCTAATAATGACTCCTTCTGTAATTCGTACAGTTTCATGTATTGGTAGCATATCTAAATATAATGGTAGACTCTTTTATAAGAGCCATTGCTCCTACTACTATTGGTACTATCTGGGTATCCTTCCACATTGCTTTTGTTTCCGCTTGCAGATCCCGATATTTTATAACCTTGTGTCTCTCTCTCTCTCTCTCTGTACGCAGGACACTGTAGTCACTGGGTGTGGCGATTTCAATGATCAATGCTACTCTTGTCTTCTTTTCTTGGATTACTATGCCCAATTTTCTAGCATCTATCTTTTGAATTATTGGTAATGAAACAATCCCATATGATGTACACCATCATTTTTTATGATGCTGTGTGGCTCATGCTTCCAGTGCTCTCAGCCACTTCAAAACCATAATGTTTGCACAATCCCCAGTGCAACAGTCTCGCCACATTATTGTGCCATTCAGTATACAGTCCTCCTGCCATTAGTATGTCACAACCAGCAATGAGGTGTACGACTGTTTCCAGTTCGGTTTTACAAAACATACATTTTTCTGTTTCTCTCACATGTTCAATGGACTTTGTAAACCAGCATGTACGTAGACCACTGTTTTGGGCTGCCAATATTAACCTTTCATCTCTTGGTTTGCATTCACCTCTCCTTAACCATTCCTGCGTTCATTTCTGATCAACATTAGGTGATTTCAGAAGTTTTCTATACTTGCCACTATATTTAAGATTTGTCCACGTCTTGCTTTTTCATCTGGTTCTTCACCTTATATTCTTTCTTTTGCTTTTTGGCACATTCAGTTGCGGTCTGATTTTTATCTACTTTTGGTTTGATTTCCATTCCTGCTCGACAGCGATATGCTTCTGCTAGGTTAAGCAGAGAAGTCATCTTAGATTTATTCTCCTCATATTTCAAAACATTCACTATGTTTGGGTCTTGTGAGGTCAGCAGATATGTCCCACGATTGCAGATCTGTACATGTAATCAGTTTCAAGGAGGCCCATCCCTCCTTCGGAATAGGGAATATATAATCTTGATAAGCACTGATTTTTATAGAGCATCTGGCGACCAGAAAGCATCCTTCTTGTTTTAATATCTAATCTATCCAACACATTTTGGGGCCAATCACTCCAAAACTATAAGTTATGACAGGAAGAGCAAATTGGTTTATAGCTTGGATTTTGTTCCTGGACATCAATGTTGTTTTCAGGATTAGTTTAAGTCTTCTAAAATACCCCTTACTGACTTTTATATGCATTTGTTCATGTTTTATTGCCGATCCTTCATCGGTTCCCAAGTATTTATACACTCCCTCTTACTCAAGTTCTTTTATATCACAGTCTTGTCCCAAACAGATGTTTTCTTGGTGCTGCAGTTTTCCTGCTTTAAAGGTTGCTTTTGCACATTTATCAAGGCCAAATGCCATTCTAATATCATCTGAAAATGTTTGGGCAACCTGCAGCTGTGCATTCAGTTCCTCGTCTGATGAGCTATATAGTTTTAAATCATCGACAAAGAGAAGATGAGAAGTCTTTAGACTTTGTTGTTTTCTAGGAGCCACATTATAGCCATGGTCTAAAGCTGTTAAGTAAACAGATTAATGGGTTAATGGCAAGGCAGAATAGTAATGGTGACAGAGAGTCACCCTGGAATATCCCCCTTTGAAGTTTTATCCCTGAGATATTAATTTATTCGTCCTTTATCATAATTTAACTGCAAAGTAGTCTGTCATTGTTTCATGGTCACTGTAACATATTCGATCAGTGTAGGATGTATCTTATACATTTGTAAGCACTCTTTTGTCCATGAATGTGGGATACTATCAAATGCTTTTTTGTAGTCAATCCATGCCATACTTAAATTCTTCCCCTTTTTACAGTTCTCCACTATGACTTTATTTAACATCAAATGATCCTTTATTCCATATGACTTTATTTTATTGCCCTTTTGTTCTACTGTCATAATCGAGTTTTCTTCTAATTGACTGTAAACTTTGTCGGCATCAGTTCTAGTGTATAGTTTACACGTCATTGGAAGGCAAGTTACCGGTCTATAGTTTTTGGGGTAGCTTGCAGGTTCACTCTTAAGTAGGAGCATTTTTTTACCTGTTGTTAGCCAGGTTGCTATCTGTTCAGGATGCGCACATAAATAGTTCTTACTCATGGCAAGTCTTCATGCAAAGATGTTAATACTCCTCTCCTAAATGGATGGCATGATGGCTTCGAAGACTCCTGAGCTGTGCAAAACATTTATTGCATTCAGTACATTTATATGGTTTCATTCCCATGTGAGATTGCTGATGCAGTTTTAGGTTTCCCTTTACTCGAAAACACTTTTCACATTCAACACATTTATACGGTTTCTCACTTGTGTGAATGGTACTATGCTTTCGAAGATTACTTTGATGTGCAAAACACTTACCACATTCAGTACATTTATATGGTTTAATTCCTGTGTGAGACTTTTGATGTAGTTTTAGGCATCCTTTTAGTCGAAAACACTTACCACATTCAGCACATTTATAAGGTTTCTCTCCCGTGTGAATGGTTTGGTGCTGTTGAAGGTTACAGAGGCGCGTGAAACATTTACTGCATTCATCACATTTATATGGGCTGTATCCCATGTGAATGGTCTGGTGCTGTTGAAGGTAAGAGAGGCGAGTGAAGCATTTACTGCATTCAGCACACTTATATGGGTTGTCTCCCGTATGGTGGATCTGATGCTTCTGAAACTTACTGAGGTGTGTGAAACACTTACTACATTCAGCACATTTATATGGTTTGGCTCCTGTGTGAGAGCTCTGATGGCGTTTTAAGTCTGACATATTTATAAAACATTTATTGCACTCAGCACACTGATATGTTTTTTTGCCCGTGTGAATGGCACGATGGTATCGAAGGCTAGTGCGCTCTGCAAAACACTTATCACATTCAGTACATTTATATGGTTTTTCTCCTGTGTGAACAGCAAAATGCCTTTGAAGGCTACTGAGATACGGGAAACATTTACTACATTCAGCACATGTATATGGTTTCTTCACTGTTTGAGCTCCCTGTCTTAGGTCACATTCAGGGCTCTTGCTGCAGTTATGTCCTGATACAGCAGTGAGATGAGACTTCTTACGAACTTTCACATGCTGAGCACACTGCTGCAGGTTGTCTTCTGGGTAAGTTAACAGAGATGTCCCAAGTGATGTCTGCTGTATACAACTCTCACTGCATTCTGTGTTTCTGGTACCTAAAAACAGATTATATGTTAGTATTTTATTATAACCATGAAATAAGTATGTCAGAAAGTTTCATCACAATGTGCATGCTTTGTTTAGATAGTTAAATCTGTTTTTGATTTCTATAATCAGATGTCCTTCTTTTGTTGCCAACATCGTACTAAATTAAGTGCAAGACATCACTTATCAGAGCTTCCTTACTGTGAGCAAGCGTCAGAATGGACAGACAATAAAATCAGTAAGCAAAGGAGAGTAGTACTGCTGGAACTAGCTTCTTGAGATGGATCCTGTTTTTTTAACAAAATATAACCAAGAGAATACAGATATATAGATTGTATTCTATACTACATATATCATGGTCAGAAGTAAGTTAAAAGACAAAAAAATGGCTGGGTGCACAAGTCCCAAGATAAAAAAAGTGTTTAATCCTGGTATGCACACTGGTACCAGGACTGGAAAAAAATGTCAGTGTAGAATCCTCAATTCCCCCCCCATTGTAGAAGGAAATAGTAGTCCTCAAAAAGTGACAGGCCAAAACAGAGCCATAAAGATGATACAATGGACAACTGAGGATAAGAAAGAAATTGTGTATCATTACTATTAAGCAAGAAGCCCAGAATTTCTGGATAAAAGATAATCAAAAAAGATTGAGAGAGAAATTAGAGGAAAGAAAAAACTGTT
The DNA here is from genome assembly GCF_019279795.1 of Protopterus annectens. Lineage (NCBI taxonomy): Eukaryota > Metazoa > Chordata > Ceratodontiformes > Protopteridae > Protopterus > Protopterus annectens. Next base: position 1,651,042,432 of record NC_056744.1, read on the forward strand.
AAAAGCTTCAAATGTAAATTTTTATTCATTAATACAACAGAACCATGAAAAACATTATATAGACAAAGAAATCTTGGGCCATTTAGAAAAAGAAGCAACTCAGGAAGTGCAAAAATATCAAGACCAAAACCTAGAGATTCTTGAAAAAAAGAAACATGGACATGAGAAAGAAATATAGATCTGATATGGCGCAATATTTAGACAAAGCAGAAAACAAAACAAATCAGTACAAAAAAGCAGAACCAAAGATTGACTAGAAATGCAGGCAAAGGCATCTAGATATGGAAAATTTCACAATACAAAAAAATAAGAAAACAAAGAGGAAAAAATGGAAAAGAGGATTAGTAATGGAGAAGTTAAAGAAATAGAAACTAAAGTAATGGATTATCTGTGAAGTGAATATAGTATAGAAAACCCAACGCTGGTATCATCACGACATGATGGAACAAACAGTCCAGAAATTAAAGAGAAACAGGTAGAATGGGAAGCATATGATCACTTGCCACATGAAGATACTTTGGAGTGCACAGCAAGGGGAGGAGCAGGAAACAGTGGCAACTCTGAAGCAGTCAATGTTGTGGAGTGATAGGCCAGTCAGTTTCCATATGAAGAGCAATGGATGACGCAGATGAAGAGAATATGTCACAGGAAGATGTTCTGGAACTTTGCAAAATGCCTGCAGGAAATGGAAAACAAAAAATGCGCCCTCAAGTTTAGAAGAAAATAATCTAAGGGAAGAGTTGCTTAATTTAATAGAAATGGATAGACATATTAAGATCGATGAAAGAAATTGATTACATAGGTACTGTGCAGGTAAATTAATAACAGATAATGTCTTACCACAAAATATAGGCCAATAGGGTAAAGGAAGGGAAGAAATCAAATGCCATCAAGGAAATATCGAATAGAAAAAACTAAAGCAATTAAAACCAGAAGTGTCACTGTTAGAAGAGTATAGACAAGGGAACAGGAAGAGTGAACAGATGAACAAAAATACTTAGAACGATAGATGTGATAAAAGCAATGTGTAGTATTAGAACAAACCAGGATCTATCATACAGTATTGCAAATAATAAACTAAAGATATCACAGGCAGAAAAGCTTAGAAGATATGCAGCGACATTTAAAGGAAAAGTACAAAGTAATTCATACAGACTGCTGAGAAACAAACAAAAGGAATAGAAACTCCTACAACAAAATGAAGAAATAGATATACTTTGGCGACATCTCTATAAAGACGATTTGAAATATAACAAAGATGCCAAATGGATAAAAGAAACTAAGACGTTCTTATGTACAGGATATGAAATGGGATGAAGTAACGGCCAGAGAAACTGAAACAAAATAAAGAAAGGCTCATAACTGGAAAACCCCAGGCCCAGATGCAGTACCTAACTTCTGGCTAAAAGTATGAACATCTTTACATGGCGATATAGCCCTGAGTAAGGACTAGTTATATGTGCAGTCCACACAGATACTAACCTGGCTAAAGGTAAAAACGATACTCCTTAAGAGTGAACCTGTAAGCCATCCTAAAAACTATAGACCAATAACTTTCCTTCCATTGTTGTACAATCCATATAATAGACTTGATGCTGATAGAGTTTATTAGTCATTTAGAAGAAAACTCAATCATGGCAATAGAATAAAAAGGTAAAAAGAGAAAATCGTATGGAAAATAGGATCATTTGTTGTTAAGTAAAGTCAGAATGCAGGATTGTAAAAAGGGGAATGATCTAAGTATGGCATGGGTAGATTACAAAAAAAAAATTTGCTAGCATCCCACATTCATGGATAAAGGTGTGTCTACAGATGTATAAGATACACCCTACATTGATCAATTACATTACAGTGATCACGAAACTGTGGGAAACCACTTTGCAGCTAAGCCATGATAGAAGACAATTTATTATCACAGGGATAAAAGTTCAAATGGGGGTATTCCAGTATGACTCTGTCATCACTGCTCTTTTGTCTTGCTTTTAAACCATTAAGTTGTCTACTTAACAGATTAGGTCATGGTTAAAATTTGGCTCCCAGAAAATAACAAAGTGTAAAGACTTCTCATCTTCTATTTGTGGATGACTTAAAATTGTATATTATCACATGAGAAGCTGAAAGGACAACTTGAAGTGGTCGAAACATTTTCAGATGATACAACAATGTCATTTTGTCTTGATAATGTGTAAAAGCAACCTTTAAAGCAGGACTGCTGCAGCAACAGGAATGTGATATAAAGGAACTTCAACAGGAGGGAGTATATAAATATTTGAGAACTGATGAAAGATGAACAGTAAAACATCGACAAATGTGAAAAAAACTCAGTAAGGAATATTTTAGAAGACTAAAATTAATACTGAAACAGCGCTGACATTTAGGAACAAAGTCCAAGCTATAAACTAATTTGCGCTATCTATTCTATCTTACAGGGTTGGGTTGACTGACTAGCCTAAAAGACATTGGAACAGTGGGACAGGAAACAAGAAAAATGTTTCATGCTTATCAAATGATGTATAAAAATCAGTGTTTACCAAGATTATATATTCCACATTCTGAATGAGTTATGGGCCTCTTCAAAATTGAAAACATGTATAGATCTGCAATTGTAAAGCTGCATACATATCTGCTGACTTCACAAGATCCAAACATAGTGAAAGTTTTAAAACAAAGAGAACAGGTCTAAGATGATTTCCATGCACGGTTTTGCAGACACATATTAGTGTCAAGCAAGAATGGAAATCAAACTAGAAGTAGACAAAAATCACGCAGCAATTGAATGAGTCAATAAAACAAAAGAAAGAATATAAGGAGAGGGATCAGATGAGAAGCAAGAAAAGGTGGAAAAGGCATAAATACAGTTGCAAACATACAAAAAAACCCTGAACAGCATAATGTTGATTAGGATATGAAGCAGGAATCGTTACGGAGGGATGAATTTAAACCAAAAGATGAAAGGTTAATATTGGCAGCTCAGGACAGTGGACTAAATGCACGTTTGTTTAAAAAGTCCATTGAACATCTGGAGGAAACAGACAACTGCAGGTTCTGTAAAACAGAACTGTAAACATCTTGCTGGTTGTGATACGCTTATGGCAGAGGGCCTGTATACCGAAAGGCATAATAATGTGGTAAGGCTGTTGCACTGGGCATTGTGTAAACATAATATTGAAGTAGCTGAGAAGAATTGCAAACATGGGCCACAAAGCATTATAGAGAATGATAAAGTTTATATCACATGGGATCACCCATTACCAACAGCTCAAAAAATACATGTGAGAAAACCAAATATAGTAGTCTATGAAAAGAAGACAAAAGTAGCATTGAAACAGCTACACCCAGTGACTACAGCATCTTATGTAAAGAAATACATGACAGAGAAATGACAGAGCCATAATCGAAACTCCTAAAGATGTGGACATCCTACAAAAGGGCCTCACTGAGACAGATACCTGGTGTCAAAGCCATGGCCTCAAGCTCAATGCCAAAAAGTGCATTGTCATCCCCTTTGGTTAAAAACTCTGTGCCCATGAACTACAACATAGGCAGTTTAACATAGGCAGTAGTATACTTAACACCGAAAGTGTGATAAGAGACCATGGGACACAGGTGGACAGTAGTCTTTCCTTTGATAATCACATCGCCACAGTAGTCAGGAAATCCTTCTATGTGGCACACTTCATCACAAAAGGTTTCTCATCCAGGAAAAAAGAGAGGTCATCGTTCCCCTCTACTCATCACTCATTAGACCCATTACAGAGTACAGTGCTCCTTTTGGTATGTACCTCACAAGACATCTACAACAACTGGAAAGGCCACAAAAATACCTCACAAAGAGGATTACTGGCCTCAAACAGATGCCCTACACAGACCGTCTCAAAAACTCCAGCTTTACTCTGTCACATATTGCCTACTCAGAGATGATCTCTGCCTAACATACAAAGCTATGTCAAACCCAGAGCTGTTGGACATGCTCCACTTAAAGAAGTCCCAATCCCTCCGAGCTACACACTCTAGGGACCTAAACTTTGTCACCACAATAAACAGAACATGCTGGAGGGATAGATTCCCGTCCCAGAGACTCCCCATACTCTGGAATAAACTACCTACCTATATCAAACAAAGCTCCTTATTAGCACTCTTCAAGAAAAATCTTGATGATTGGATGGGAGATAGGAAATTCACCCCGGGGATCACTTCTGTAGCTCTGCTCGACAGTGGCACAGGAAAATAATTTTCTTGGGTGGCAAAAGCTAGGGTATCTTTTTGGCTGGGCTTGTATAGGCCCTAGGCCAGATAGCCTAGTACCTACCTATGAACCTATACACAAAGTCATAAAATACCAGGATTTGCAGGGAGAAATGAGGACAATGTAGAAGAAGGATACCCAGACAGTTCAAACAGTAGGAGGAGGAATGGGTCTCACAAAAAATGAATTTACAGTCAAATTTAGATATGACATTGATACATGTAACTCCGTATAAATTGCAGGATGTGTAATTTCTGGCCGGGCACACTGCAGGTGCTGCAAACAGCACTTTTGGCTAACATCAAAGACTGAAACAATACTCATTTCACTAACTTTAATCATACTTTTACTTAAGAATGGGGTGACTTGGAGAAATTAAACTGTGAGTAGCTGCTTACTGCAGTCACATATATATTCTCATCAGGCATCCTAAATACCACCCTTAATTATTGTCTTACGTTGGAATACTGCCACATGCACCCCTTCCACCCTTCTGTCCATGTTGCCCACATTCTCGACACCCAATTTTTGGTAGTATTTGATCTCTTTTTCTGTTTTCCTTCCCTATTACTATCATACATTCAACTATTTAGTTCTACCTCCTGAGTCACTAGTTGTAGATAACCTCTTAACCAGAATCATAACAATTCCTCTATGTGCTTATATTCTCCTTCTGCAATCATAAGTTGTATGTAACCTCTTTAACTGACTTATAACTGATTTATAATGAAGGGTCTTCTATGGTCTTATTCTCCCCCAGTTACTAGCTACATGTAACCTCTACCATAATTCATAACAAATCATCTCTCTGCTCTCAGTCTGGCATTTGCTGCTACATAAACCTTTCTCTACAGCTACCTAGAGGTACAGGTACACAGCCAGAGTCATTCTGTCAGTGATCATCCTCTAACTACTATGTTTTATGCACAATCATTCTATTTGCTTTTAAATCTGCTAACCCTTGGGTCAGTCATGGTCACAGGCTATACAGCTTGGGCCATCACACCCTCAAGCTATCTGCATTTGGCCAAAACAATAAATACCGGCTTTACTTTTCCTGTCACTTAACAAAGCAATAGCAAGTACTTGTTAGACTGTGGTATCACAACTCATGACTGATGGGGTCGCAAATCAAAAGTGAAGCTCTAATGACCAAACACAGGAGGAGGGAGAATAAGAATAGGGTGTAAGGGTGTGCGTGGTACAGATGGACCCTGCATGAGTGGCAGCATCTGTACCGCGCACATCTTCATACTATTTAATCCACTTATAAAATGGGCATTTGCATTTTTTGGACAATTACGCAAAATTATATATTTTTTAAAACCTAAAGTTGTCTATCTACAATGCTTGACTAAATAGTTGTATTTGCCCACAACAAGTTCCAGGTTTTCTACATTCAACAAATACACTTTCCCAATCTACAGCTCCATTTTTTAACATCTCCAGCATGTACAACTGTTTTTTATTTTTTGAAATTCTGACTATTTTACAATTAGTATAAAATGTTCTATTAAAGAACTTCAATTTATATATTCTCCAAAATAACAAGGTTGTAGTACATTTAATAGAACATTACATTGATGTTTTTCTTTTAAAGTAAATTGCATTTTTTTTTCAAATAAAAAACAAGTAATCTCCGTGGTATCCCTGAAGTCTCAAACAACCCACTAAACAGGTATAGTGTGTCCAAAAACAAAACAGAAGAAACTTCTCTGTGTGGAAGATTCTTATTCCATATATAGCTAGTTAATCACTATATATTAATCAGATCAGATAATGGTAGTAGAAGTAGCAAACAAACTCATCTTAAGTAAAAAAATAATAAAACATATATAATTTGAAATATTACACAGAATTACTAAGTATTCAAAAATAATCCAAGCAGGGTAGACAGTCTGTTTCTCATCAAAAATCCTTTAGGTACACAGACAAGAGATCCAAGTAAAAAAAATAACAGAGTAATAGTTTGCTCACAAGCTTTCTAACTATATGTATTTTTAAAAGCTTACACTATTCAATACATTTGTCCTCAATCAACCCTCTCCGGAAAAGTGCAACTATACAACAAAATTCCAAATATACATTTTTATGCAACTCTGAGGTGAGATTTGTAAAAAAAAAAAAAAAAAAAAAAAACATTTATATTGATCAGACTGTGTTAAATTAAGTATGTGCCTGTGTGAGTTTTATCGGAAATACCAGTTAGGTAATTAGATATGTATAACTGTACAGCTGTCAAGGTACTTGCTATAAATGTAGATGCTTGAGCAGCGATGGCAAACCTTTTGGGTTTGGTGTGTCAAAAGCTCCTGGCACAAAATAATTAAGTGCACTTCACATGAGCAATGGATGCAAAAGCAGTGTCTTTGGTAATTCGGGTGCTGGAGATCACTGACATATCACCCAAAACGTCATGGCATGTGTCACCTTTGACACACGTGTCATAGGTTTGCCTTCACTGTGCTAGAGTATCTTTACTGTAAGAGTAATAAAGGGATTTCCTGTCCTACAGGAGGCTGAGGTCAGCACAAATACCAGAGACATTTTCCACCCTTTCCAAGGCTCGGTGGACACCTTTGCATCCAAAGTCAGGATGTTGGGAGTATAAAGGGTCACCAGCTGGCATCATTTCCTCAGATCTTTCTTGCACACTGATTGTAGCCCCACCCTCTCAAGGGTAATCAGGCACATGACTTAACCAGAGGTGTCCCCTGAACAAGGAAGTGGGGACCTAACTGAGGGTGGAAGAAAGGTCCTAAGCAGTAGAAGAGAGTACCCACTCTCAAACCTAGATGTTGGGAATGAAATAAAAGGGAGTGGGTGGGATGGAATACATAATGTAAAGACACACAAACATCTACTGTTACAAGTACCTACACAACTGTACTACGTTCTCCATACTTTAATGTTGCATCAGTCACTCTTGGGATGATTCCCAGACTTAGAGAGATAGGAGGATATGCAAATGAAGGGGTAAGGGAGATGAGGACCTACAAAATTGATGATGCAACCCTTAACCTGACCATAGAAGACATAGGCAGATTGTAGTTCTTTGAGAAGGTAGGGACTGAGGACCTGGTGGATGCTTCCAGGATAGAATGGTTAGAAACTCTGCGGGGGAAGGAACTTTTAGCAGCTGTTGCACTAATTCAGTGTATACTGATTCACTCTTCTACTGGCTTCCCATGATGTTTGTAGTAAAAGGCAATGCAACTGGCAACCCACTTAGAGATGGTTAACAGGTTTCCCTTCCTTGTATTTTGCAAAAGGCACACACGTTGATGGATAAGAGTAAAACCCACAGAAAATCAAAGTAAATTCTGAGTTGTCTATGAATGCAGTGTTCTTTCTTCCTGTTTACAGTGTTTCAGAAGAAGACAGGCTGGTTAATGGGTTGGTTCAGGAAAAGGTCAGATACCAATTTATTTATAAAGGAAGGACTGATGTGCAAAGAAACCCTCTCCTTATGTAAAATGAGAAAAGGTTCAGCACACATAAGGGCTTAAAGCTCAGAGGTTCTCCTGGCAGAAGTGAGAGCCAACATCAGGGCAGTTATCCAGGTGGAATATTTTATATCTGTGGAGGTGGCTGTCTCAAAAGGAGGTAGGATTAACTTTTCTAGGATAAAAGTTAGGCCCCAATAAAAAGTGCGGGTTCTTTTTGGTGGTCTCAAATGAATCATATCCTTAAGAAACTGTTTCATGGTGTGATGAGACAAAATTGGGGGAGTATAATAAAGCAAGCTGAGATAGCAAAGGCATTGATTTTTTGAATGATAGAGTAGACAGCAGTTATACAGATCTGTCAAACAGCTTATGGGCTGTGTCAAATGGGCTTCCAGCAGCTGTTACCCATTGGCCAAGCAGCATTTAGGGAATCTTACCCATTTTGAAATGTATGATTTTCTGGTGCTTGATCTCCTGGTTTCTTTGAGGATTTGCAAAATGTTCTTTGAGAATAGATGTGAAGTTGGTATAAGTAACATACTATTTACCCTACCACTAAGAGAGTGTCCAAGGATGATGAAAAGTGGATCCCACGTTCTAGGGGGAGAAGGTTCACTTCCAAAGGCAGCATCCATGATTCTTCCTTGGCCAGGTTGAAGAGAGGGGAGAACCAGAGCTGTCTGTACCTGGATCACACTTGGTCCATCTCACTGATTTCCTGAAGTACCCTGGGGATAAGAAGTAGGGGAGAAAATGCACAGAGAAATAGACCTGCCTATGGGGAGGTGAAGGGATTCTTCCCCAGGCTCCTCTTGAGAAGGACCCTCGAGCAACATTTCTTAAGCTGTACCTTTAGATCTAAGGGGAAAACTTGTGCTTCTGGCTTATGAAACCCGTGTGTCATTTGGGGGAAAATATTACTTTTAAGCATCAGTTTATGAGGCACTGCAGTTGACAGGCTTAGAGAATCTGCCAGACAATTTTCTGTTCCTGGTAGCTGTTGGGCCTGGAGGGTCAGTCCAGTCCTTTGTGCAAATTCCCGAAGCTGCACAGCCATTCAGCACATGGGGATAGGAGTGAATGTCTCACGGTTTGTTGATGAACAGCATCACTGTAACACTGTGTGTTCTTTTCAGTTGTGTCCCTGGTTTCTATTTAGTCATCTAAGCCATTACTGTTTTCTGTACTATAATAATTTCATTTAAGTTCATGCATTTGGTCATGAAAGCAGTGTCCAAGAAGTCCTACACAGTTGTTTTGCCTGAATGTGTTCTGCAGACTAGGTCTGAGGTGTCACGGAAAGGATCAGAAGGGAACTCCCTGATTGCTCTGGCGTGCTTCAGTCCACCCAACATAGTAAAAGTGGAATTGGAGTTTGTAAGGAGTGCAGGTGCTGGCAGCAGGTGTTCTTGAAGTACTATTTTTTTTTAATGTTCATTGCAGCCTGGTTAATGGTATCATTAGAAAGCATGAAGCCACGGCCCCCAAAGCCCTGTGGAATTCCCTAGCAGACACTGATTTTTTTTCCAGAATGCCAAAGTATTGGGTCAGTAACAGGACTTTGTCTATGGAAGGCATTCCTTCTAGTCCCTGGAATCCATTTCATCACCTAAGAAAGTCAGTTTGGTGAAGGGTTGGAGATTGATTTGTTATAGACTAAGACTGAACCATAGGACTGAGAAGCACTCCATGGTTATTTGGAGAGATACTTTCAGTTCCCCTTAGGGAAGTTGCCTGAATGTGGCAATTGTTCAAACATAAGCAAATATGGGCACTCTTTCTTTTCCTCCTGGACCTTTCCTTTTGAGCACCAGCAACAACCTTAAGTAGAACCCTGTCCCTTTGTCTTTTTGCTGAACTGATTCTATGAACCGTTGACCCAGAGGCTCTGAACTTCAGCCTGTGTTTCAATTTACTAGCCTTTTGCAGTGGGGAGAATGCTTGAGAATTTTAGTGCATTTGGAGAGTGTATTCCATACTCTGAATTTCCTAAATTTGGAATGTATCTGTCCTGAGTGATATTTTACCAGTTGTGGTAGAAAAAGAGCTGTCTGCCCCACAGGTATATTGGAAGGGATAAATGGGAAGGTAGGACTGAGTTGGGAGTTTTGTAGGAGACAGGGAGGTGCTGTCTTCAGTCAGAGCTGCTCCCAGCTGAGTCTTGTGGGCCGGGACTCACCAGCCCTTGTCTTGTGGTTGGCTTGCCACTTCCTTGGGAATTTCCGCTTTCGTCATTCTGTTCCTGCCTTTGATTTGAGAGGTTGAAATGTACCATGTTTTAGTTAGGTAGTTTCCACTAAATGTAGGTAGGGGGAACTGCAAAAATTCTGTCACTGTCTGCAGTGTCTTTTGCTCCAGCTTGTTAAACACACTTTAGGCTTGGAGTCCAAACAAGAAATCTTTACTTAAAGGGGTGTCAAGCATTTCCATCTAAACATGCTTTGGCAGAGGCTTTTCTCTTAGCCATGCATATCTCTTAACAATGGACCTCATGGCAGTTGTCCTGCTTGATGCTTCCAATGCAATAAAGTTACATTTAAGTGAATGCCTGATAACCAGGGACCTGTTGCTGCACAGATCCAGCAAATTCTTCTGAAGAGTCTTATTTTTCATCACTTCTACTTTTTGTTTCATCTGTTCCTTGAGGGTCGCTCTCAGTATTTAATCAACGTGAAGCCTTTTTTGACTAATCTATCGAGATCTCTGCTCTCCTTATCATTTGTCAAGGGATTTTTGGAAGTGTGTTCTTTGCTTTCCTTGAAGTCTAAGGAACAACCTCAGGATCAACCACTGGATTCCTTTAATGGTGCTGGCAGGCAGAGCTGGATCCAACACTAGGCCTCCAAAGCAGTCACCTAAGGCCCACTGGCTGAGAGGGGTCCCCATTGGCTGGAGAGGGGCTGCCACATTTACTTTTTAATTAGAAAGTAAAAAAAAAACAAAAAAAAAACTTTTCTTTAAGGGTGTTCTAGAATACCCTTGCATCCCTGAGCGCATGAATCGATGCATTCACATCTACTACATGTAATTCCACACGTGGAATTTAAACCCAACTGCCCTGCTGTACAGATCTGAAGCATAATACATTCCAGGGACTGTGTGTGTGTGTGTGTGTGTGTGTGTGTGTGTGTGTGTGTGTGTGCAATGCCCTATTTAAGAATGCCAAGTTAGTTAATTTAATAAGGCTCAAAACCTGTACTTTGGCTACAGGAAACAAGATCCTGAATACTCTACACCAACCATACCTCTCAACTTCCTAGCACAAGAAATCTGGACAAAGTCTTAAATAATAGGGACACAAACACCCAAAAATAGGGACAGCTTTTAAATATTGCTCTCATTTAGAATGTTGTTAGAATAACACGTTTTATTTTAGCCTGCATTTTCTGCATATGAAGTCTGAAACTGAAATGCATGTCATTATTTAGGGACTTCAATTCTCGGTAGTTTGCCAGAAGAAAAAAAAACAGGTTTTAAGAGAAGCACACCACAAATAAGAGGCAGAAAATCTGGACAGTTAAGAGGTATGATTACACTAACTACCTCAGTACAGTTTCAATGAATTGAGAGTTTTTCAGTGCATTTTCAAGGAATTGTCAGCTTCAGTTCATTTTCAATGTGCAACTGAATTGTTTAGCAAATGGTCAGCACTGTGCTACTGAATGTGAAAGCAGTGTTAGTACAACAGGTGACATACTTGCTTTTAATGCAGAAGGCTGTGGGTTCTAGTTCCACACTATGTAGATGGATTGCTGATACTGCGTTGTACTTTAAGGGGGGGTGTTGCAGTCCTGAGTTTGTCCTCCTTTGGACGAGATGACTAGTAATTATGGACATGTTGTCAGTTTGCCATCCATTTACTATGCAATATTACCTTTTCTAATGTAGCATAGGCACTTTACCCTTCAAGGGAAGCAGGTACTGAATTTTTATATGAAACACTAAAATAAAAAGTTGTTTGTAGGCATCAACCTCTTCATTAGTTACAGATTTTTTTTAATGTGGAATTATTCAGGTGACTTACTTCTGCAGAGATTGTACATTATTGACTAATATTGGTGGACTGCAATGACAGAAGTTTGAGTGGCCTTTATGGGTGAAATGTTTGGAAATGGGCAGTTTTGTCATTCTTGATCGATATGCTTTGTTTCATTGTTTACTAGAAACAAGTGGTGCCGTGTTCTATAAGAAATATAATTTAGTACAATCAGAACATATGCATGCATGGTCCTAAAATGTGTGCAAGGGGCTTATGGACTGAAAACAACCCAAAGTTAAACCTTATCCACCAGGGGCCAGATGCATGTTCTTTGAATGTGAGCTTCAATTTTGTTTCAACGAATATAAGTTTCAAGGGCAGAGAAGTTTACTAAAAATGCCAAGTCTGTTTTCATTGTGAGCCTGTATTGTTTTGTTTAGCAAATGTCTACCAGTATTTATGGTATAACATTTGAAATAAAAGTTTTAAATTAAATTAAAATGCCTGTAATCATTGTAGAACTAAAGTATGTTATACCTGGATCCTCATTACTGGTAGGGGGGTGTGCAGTCCCCTGTATCTGTGGCCCAGCTACATGATTCCAAACCCAATTTTATGCCCAAGCTGCAGAAGTCTAAGAACCCTGTCCTTGACTTGCTCCATAATTTACAGGCCTACCCGGAACTTTTATTTAAGCTTTCACAGGATCTCATGGAATTCATGTGTACAGGCAACTGGACACAAAAAAGTACCTTTCCCCAAGAATCTCTCCTGTACTAAGAAAAAAGAAATACCCCTGCACCCCACACACAGGATTCTCCAGATTTCTATGACTCTGATGAGGCCCAGCTGGCACATGTTGACCAACTTTCTAAAGTTTCAGATGCCAGCTCTGATTTAGATGACACTCTTGCCTCACCCTCACCACTGGAGGATTTTTCCTTCCAATACACACTTCATAAAATGAGTATTTCAGTTAAGAAATTTAGGGATATCACCAGTCCAAGAAAAGACTGATTTTCCTGTTCTTCCTGAGCCCAGAACTGTTTCCATTACTGCAGTGATTTAAGACACATCCTTGCAGCTTGACTCAAACCTGCTTACCCTTAGGAAACCAGACCAGTTTACAAAGTGCTTGCCTATGTCATGCCAGCAGAGCTCGATCATGGTTAACTGAGACCGTAGGCAGGGTAATGGATTGGGGCACCCCATACACACACAGCACCAACACTCCCGCAGCATCTCCCCCACCCTGCAGTATCCCATTACTTGGCTATTTCTCCCCAGTTACCAGAAACACTGTTGAAACCTGTCAGCGTACATAATATTTTCTTCTTTACTTGTACAAAGTTTAGGTGATATGATGGCTGTTGCATTTTTTGTAGGTACTTAGACCTCACAGCTATATCTATGAAACATTCCCATTTTTCAGTCCTGATTTATCTTTACACATAATGCACCTATTTTCAGGCTTAACTGCGTGAAGGAGGTATATTTTCTCAATACTGCTTATCACACATGATTTCTGAAACTGTCAAGTGCATAGAAAAACACACTACATGACCAAAATACTAGTGACACCAATAATTTAATGAAAGAAGCCACACATATTACATCTCTCCTTTTCAGAAGCAAAAAATAAATTATCTTGTCTAGTAGAATTTTGCAATGCTGTTTATTAAAATTTATAGATTTTACACTCTCTCTGATAATGTGCTTGTATGTTTTCCATCATTTTTGTCACACAATGTTTTTTATGCATGTGTTTCTGAGTAGTATCCCGCATTCTTACTGGAAGTGGGAACAGTTATGTGTTATATGGTATTGCAATTTTATGCTAATCAGATGTCCAGATTTTTGGTTGGGAGTACCTACTTTTTAAGGCCTGCTTATATTTGAAAAAGTGTAATATGGTTTGTTGTTTTATTTGTTTCTGTATGTAGTTGTGCTGGCATATATTAAATGCTGGTTTCCTATGTTTTTTCAGTGTTATGGGAATCAATGTTTTGAGTTTTCAGTGTTTTGAATTTTCAAGATTTTGGTCTCAATGTTTTGAATTTCAATGTTATGGGCTTTCAATGTTCTTTCGCTTTAGAACATTGAAAGCCCATATATATTGAAATATATATATATATATATATATATATATATATTCAAAAATATATATATCCATATCAGATCTACGGCAGAACACTTACCAGATCACCAACGCAACACATCACCGACAAAGGTAAGCATAACTACTGCGGAATGGAATGTATTCCCGTTTCTGCACTAAAACAAAAAGAAACATGTATATAGCAGGGGGGGGCAAGCTCCCCTGCATCACCCTACTTAAATATACCAACTCCAAGATTGCACAACGTTGCAGAAATGGGAATGCATCCCGTTCCACACTTATACTTACCATTGTCAGAGATCTGCTCCGTCGGCGATATGGTCTTTGGGCAAGTGTTCTTTCGTGGAACTGATAGGTTCCTAGATATATATATATATATATATATATCTATATATATATATATATATATATATATATATATACACACACACACACACACACACACACACACACACACACACACACATATACAGTGGATATAAAAAGTATTGACACCCCTGTTAAAATGACAGGTTTTTGTGACATAAAAAATGAGACCACAATAATTCATTTCAAAACTTTTCCCACCTTTAATGTGACCTATAACCTGTACAATTCAACTGAAAACAAACAAATCTGTTAGGGGAAAAAAATATAAAAAATAAAAAACATACAATAAGCTGGTTACATAAGTGTGCACACCCTTAAACTAATACTTTGTTGAAGCACCTTTTGATTTAATTACATCATTTAGTCTTCTTGGGTACACACCTGTCATCGATTATTGATTAACCCCAAATAAAGTTCAGCTATCCTAGTATGATTTTCCTAACATTTACTCAGTTGCCTGCTACAGCAAAATCCATGGTTCACAGAGAGCTTACAAAGCATCAAAGAGATCTCATCATTGAAAGATATCAGTCAGGAGAAGGGTACAAAAAAACTTCCACAGCATTGGATATGCCATGGAACACAGTGAAGATGGTCATCAAAAAGTGGAGAAAATATGGGACAACAGTGACAGTACAAAGAAATGGATGTCCCTCCAAAATTGATGAAAAGACAAGACAAAAACTGGCCAGGGAGGTTGCCAAGAGACCTACAGCAACACTGAAGGAGCTGCAGGAATTTCTGGCAGGTACTTGTTGTGTACTACATGTGACAACAATCTCCTATATTCTCCATATGTGTGGACTATGGGGTAGGGTTGCAAGACGGAAGCCTTTTCTTACACAGAAAAATATCCAGGCCCAGCTAAAATTTGCAAAACAATATATCAAGTATCCCAAAAGCATGTGGGAAAATGTGTTATGGTTTTATGAGACCAAGGTTGAACTTTTTGGCCACAATTCCAAAAGGTACGGTTGGCGCCAAAACAACACTTTGCATCACCAAAAGAACACCATCCCCATGGTGAATCATGGTGATGGCAGTATCATGATTTGAGGTTGCTTTTCTTCAGCTGGAACTGGGGCTTTAGTCAAGGTGGAGGGAATTATGAACAGTTCCAAATACCAGTCACTTTTGGCCCAAAACTTTTAGGCATCTGTTAGAAAGCTGAAGATGAAGAGGAATTTCACCTTTCAACATGACAAGGACCCAAAACATACATCCAAATCAACAAAAGAATGGCTTTACCAGAAGAAAATTAAAGTTTTGGAATGGCCTAGCCAGAGCCCAGACATAAATCCAATAAAAAATCTGTGGGGTGACCTGAAGAAGGCTGTGCACAAGAGATGTCCTCACAATCTGACAGATTTGGAGCGTTTTTTGCAAGGAAGAGTGGGCAAACATTGCCAAGTCAAGATGTGCCATGTGGATAGACTCCTACCCAAGAAGATTGAATGCTGTAATTAAATCAAAAGGTGCTTCAACAAAGTATTAGTTTAAGGGTGTGCACACTTACGCAACCAGCGTATTGTATGTTTTTTATTTTTTTATATTTTTCCCCCAACAGATTTGTTTGTTTTTCAGTCGAATTGTACAGGTTATAGGTCACATTAAAGGTGGGAAAAGTTTTGAAATGATTTATTGTGGTCTCATTTTTATATTACAAAAACCTGGCATTTTAACAGGGGTGTGTACACTTTTTATATCCAGTGTGTGTGTGTGTGTGTGTGTGTGTGTGTGTGTGTGTGTATACATATATATATATATATATATATATATATATATATGTACACACACACACACACACACACACACACACACACACACACACACACACACACACACACAAACACACACACACACTGCATTCAATAGTTTTAATCCCTGAAAAAAAATGTTAAAGAAAATGGAAAAATTGTTGTTTTGGCTTTCTTTTTTTTTTGGGTTTAGAAATTAGCCACAGTTGTGGAACTCTGGTCCGCCTGATTGGCAGTAGATTTTGAGAGACTGAGTTACTGGCCACAACCTTCAATGAAGAATGTGAAGCCGCCCATTCACTGTCTCTCACAGAAGACGCTCTAGCTGAGAATCGAACAGGACAACGTCTTACTGTGAAGCGACAATGCTACTGCAGCACCAGCACCACAGTATGTTAACTTCATTCTTATGATATCCTAAAAAGCCGAGAATTGCTCATACATATCATATAAAATTATGTGAATATGGTGTTATTAGCTTCCCAGATGTAGAATCTTATTCTATTGCTGCAAGTTTTAACTCTATTATACTTTGGATAGATTCAACCTACACTAGTCAATGGAAAACCATCCAGGAGCTGACTACACTAAATTTTAATAAGTTTATTAAAGATGATACATTAGAAATATGTAATAATTCTTTCATCTGATCTGAACAAAATTTACCTTAGAAGGAATTTAATTTCAATATTTAGGCTCTGTGTACATGAAATCAATTCTTAAAACAGTTCAAATATGTTTTTTAAAACTCCATTAATATCAAAATGAAAATCTTTGTGTTTTCCTATCTCACATACCTCTAGATTTAAGGAAATAGAACAATGTTAAAATTCATTTACTAAAAAACTCTGGATTAGTATTGTGGTTGGATTTGCTCTGAAAAAAGAAAAGCAAAGTCCCCACAATAGTTAATGAAAGAATATAAGTTGGATGAATCTGCTAACCAGTTAATATTATCCATCAGTAAGAAATTAAATGAATTTGTGGATAATATGAGTGAAGAGGAACAGAACATTATTCCCCCATTATATGAATATACGAATATTGTTATCGAAGATCAACTGACATACAAAGGAAGCTTGTCCAGGTTATATAATTATAAATAATAATAATTTCAATGCAAAATTCTGTAACTTTTTAGATAGTGATGGACTCAATAGATGGTAAGAATAAAGCTTTGATACTTAAATCAGTCAGTCAAACTTCTTCATGTTTATACTGGAAAGTTTCTAAGTGGAAATATATACACAGGATATTTGTTACTACCTGTAAAATCCCTAAGTTTAGTAAAACAACTTCTTCAGTTTGTTGGAGATGTAGTAAAGATGTAAAAACTGACTGGATACATGTTTATGGATTGTGAAAAATTAAATCTATATTGGGTAGAGGTAAGTATATTTTTAAGGGTTATGGTCTGATAATTGTTCTTTAGCTAGCCCAGTAATACTAAATAATGTTCCACTTGTATCTGTAAAAGCCAAAGAGCAAAGACTTGTTTGGACTCTCTTGGCAGCTGCCAGAAAAGTTATTACAAAAAAATGGAAACCAAACTTAGTTCCTATGTTCAAAGAATTTTTAAATTTAACACAAATACTATGTAAACCTGAAAAAGATCAGAATAAGATCTATAAATCATGGTAAGACCTTTAGTTGTTGAGAAAACCTTGAAATGTTGCTATAGAAATATCAAGATTCTTATTGTGTTAATTGTATAAGATTACTCTGATGATTCAATATATTACTGTATAACAATACGTGAAGTTGAATTTCTTCCTTTCTGTGTGTATATTATAAATATGTTAAATTAATAAACAATTTCTTTGTGTGTGTGTGTGTGTGTGTGTGTGTGTGTGTGTGTGTGTGTGTGTGTGGAAGAAGAATAAACAATTTCTTAAAAAAAAAAAGAGTTATAAATGTAATCCACATGTAAAACTTGATTTAGTATTCCTGATTGGGGAACTGTAACTGCATGTCTCATATAACTGAAATTCTTACTTCCTCTGTATCATGCAGTTTGTCCATACATCTCCCTTTTGGGTTTTGCCCAGCAATTCTCTAATCAGAATACCTCTCGATTCAGACTATATTTCAAGGACCACTGCAATTTCCTAGGTGTGCTAATAATTTGCAAAAATATCAAGAGTTTTATTGCTATACCACAAATGATTATGATGGAGTCCCAAACAGCAGTCAAAGTGAATTTCCTGACACTTATTTCCCACAAAATGCATAATAAATTGGTTATGAGCATGGAAGCCTTATCATTTTTCTTTGTAGTACATGAAGCTTTAAGTTCTAAATGTACTACCAGTTACAAGAAAGAAAAATGTAGGAGATAAAGGTGTTTTACAGCTTGTAAGGCTCTGAAGGGAAATTGACTAAGTGTATAATGACCTGCAACAACATCTAGCCTAGTACTTTCCTATAAATTGGGGGCATACCTCTCAACCTCTTAACACAAGAAATATGTACAAAGGGAAAAATAATGGATGGACAAAGGCCGCAAAACAGGGACAGGTTTTAAATATTACTTTTATAAACTTAAAAAAAATAGAATAAGAGGATTTGTGTTAACATGCATTTCCTGAGGGATATAAAGTCTGAAACTGAAATGTCCGGCATTATTTAGTGTCTTCAGTAATCACTGATTTGCCAGAAAACCTCAAATTTTATGAGGAACAGACCAAAAATATGAGGCAAAAATTTGGACATTCGGTGTAAAGCTGGACAGTTGAGGGTTATAATTGGGGAGATGGTTGGCATAATGGTTAAAGGTCTTTACCCAAGACCGACAACGTACAGGGTTTGATGCAGACCTCTGTTTATTGGCTAGGCTTGTAACAGTCTGCAGACTGATAGCCTAGTATTACACACTTAGCACCATTTCCCAGACAGTGGCCAGGAGTAATGTTCACCTCTCATTAGCCAACAGCTTTGAAAGCTGTTACTTACTCTGCCACATTTTTGTTTTTATAGTGAGTGGCAGAGTGAAGTATGTTATACTTTCAAAGCTGTCACGTTCCTCCACTGCGGTTCTTTACTGAATGCTGTCTGTGAAACAGACAGACAGATTCTGCAATACCAACATGAAAAAGTGCTTAACAGTCCTCTTATTCACTTTTCTTACATCACAGCCTCTACTATTGTTCCTTACTGGCTGGCACTATCAGTTGCTACAGTCTGATATCATACTGGAGACTAACAGCACTTGGAGATGTATAAAAATTGTTATGACTAAGTCTTGTGCTAGAGAAGCCCTTAATAAGTTTATCTTTGTCCCAATTACTGAGAGTAATCACACCACTTCTTGCACAACAAAGGTTATCTTTCCAATTTTTGAGCATAATCACTGCACCCCATATAAAACACGAGTTTGTAATAGTCTACTATCAAATGTCAAGGACCTCAATAGTCTGCTGTCACGCACCGGCTATGCAAACCTCAACAATACACGCACCAATGTAACATGGGATATCAAAACTTGTACTTATGATGGTCAGCAAATACAAAAACAAAGTGGTTTTACACAGGAGCAAACATCCCCTTTACTTATATATCCTAACTCCATGGTCATACAACTATTATTAAAGGGTAATCAGCCCAATAAAGAAAATTTGTGTGTATACATAAGTTGAACAAAGTAGGAGTCAACTGAAAGGGAAGCATCAATTCTTGTGTATGAACCGACTTTGACAAAACAACTTTAACCATTTTATATCTCCTTTAACACACATCATACTTTACGCTACATTCCAATTACATGCACAAGTTATTCTGGAGTTTCGTAGTACATCTGTAACCATGAGCAAATACACTTTCTATTGGACACTAAAATGCCCATAGGACACTCTGGATGCACACTTGCCTGTCACTTTTACATATTCTTTTATCCCTATGATTAAGAGACAAACTTCTTCCTCTCATCATGATGCTACATGGAACAAGAAGTCTTGATATTTTTGTATATCTGATGTTGCATTTTGCAGAGAGAATAGATTTGATATGTAGCAAAAACACAAAAACAGGCACCAGAACCAGGAGATTAAAATAAAACGATGTCCACAGCAAGCTTGAAATAAACAGCTCTTTAATCACATAAAAGCACCACTCACTGTAGCGTTTTCAGCCAAAATGGACTTCATCAGATGTAACAAGCTCATAGGCAAAGATTTGATATGTAATCATAGATATGAGTCAGATGGTACTATCCACATTAATAAGTAAAAGTTAGGCAAACATATTAAAACTGTAGTAGATACCACACTTCTCAGATGCCAGAAAACACGATTTTCCTTTTCCCTAGTTCCAAATTTGACATACGAGTTATGAAGTATAAAGGTTTTGCCATGATCCTCCTCTGTAGTCCCCCCTGCCAGAAAGCTGCAGTGCTTCAGAAAAAAAAAACCCTCACCACCTTACCTTGCATCTGTAAAGCTGATCAAAGACAGCTCACAGGGTGACACTGATTTCTTTCTGAATCCCTAATGGGAATGGTTCCCTGAATGAAGGTTTCCTAAATGAAAAAAAGACTAGTACGAGTAGTAACTCCAACGTCCTGGAAATAACAGCACATCACTGGCATAAGTTACTCTGCCCTGGTAGCCTTTTTCCAGGGCATCATAAAGAACACCTCATGCCATCTAGACTATGATCACTTCTCTCCAAAAGACAGATGCTGGATTTCTTAACATCCTAGGATCCTGACTCTGGATACGATGTCTAGGTCCCCAAAGACTTCTTTGGAAGTAATGCCTTGCATCTCTAAATGTGTGTTAGAGTACTCTGCTACCATTCAGAATTATAGGCCATATGAAATGAAACTACCATTGGTGGCATCATTTGTGTAGATGCTATGAAACAAGAAGCTTGTTGGGCTTTTGGGGGATGGCTAGTTATGAACCATGTTCTTAGGATAACACACTGAATGCATCCTCAAAACCCTCAAACCAGTGGAGGAACAGTAGTGGGTACTGGCTCATCCAAGCCTAGAAGGACCAGGCAGCTGTTCTTAGTTTTGAACATCTCAGATTTCCATTTAAAGTGTTTCCTTGCAATACTGAACCTCTCTCCAAAAGAGAGATCTCTGGTGAAGAATAAAAAGAAATGATTCTCTTAGTGAACCCCAAGACATGGTCTCTGTTATGTGATCCATATCTCACCAAAGAAGAGATTTACGAAGGATAAACCAAGAATTTATCCTCCATAAAATGTATCTGATTCACTCTGAATGGATGAGCCTTTCTTCTTTCGAAAGGTTGTGTACCTGCAGCAAAAAGCTAGGTGGAAGAAAGCTGCTAGTTCTACCACAACAAAAACTCCTCCAACAGCTTCCTAAAATACTGCAAGGTAAGGCTTTGCTAATGAACTAGAGTTCTGGGAGTCACAAGTACGAATCTCTAAGGAGTCACAGGTATGAGTCTCTGAGAGACATGCATATGACAAATATACACTGATTGAAAATGCTGGCTTCTGGACAAAGTACATGGCACAGTGCTGCTGATTGATTCACCTGAACCCTTCCAGGGGTGCATTCATAATCCAACCATCTAGCCCAAAAACTGTTCTCATGAACTATTAATGCTTTAAAGAGATTATCTTTTTACTAGATGGAAACAGAATATTGATTTAGATACTGGAGTTAATCACATTAGGTATAGCAGTGGTGCACAATGTCCAGCCTGGGGCCAAATCTGGCTCTTGATGCAAAGCCATCCGGTCCACAGAGAGTAACCAAAATATTTTTAAAAAAGTGAAGACATGCTATGCCTTACTTCCAGTCACGCAAACTTTCCAGCATGTGCTTACTTACGTAACTGACTGCAGTTGCACACATCTCTAATTTTAGCTGCTGAAGTAACTATTCTTTGTTGTTTATAACTTGTAGTCTGTAAACAGTAGCAACTTTCTGCAATAAGTCATGGCTGCAAGTCGAAATAAAGTTAAATGCAAAGTTGATGCAGAAAACAGGCAATTTCATGACTGCTATCTTAAGTAAAAATGCCAGTCGCCTGTACCTATTGTTAACTCGTAATGACTTACTATGTTTTGAGGTGGCCCGCAGATTCAGCACCATTGCTTTATAGCGTACCTGCAACATGAAATGTGGAAAAGGATGACAAGCTGAAAGCTGTTGACAACCTCCAAAGGGGGTAAGAAAGAGGTTGGTAAGCAAAATATACATCAATTCTGGGGTTGTGAAACCACCTGTCACATTACAGCATCCTTGGGCATATATCACATAAAGGGAATGGTCTCCTTTTCCTTGATCGACTTCTTGAATGTTCCCTCACTTTCTTGTACTTCTGACTACCAGTGCTCCTTTTGCTGTCTTTCTTTAACGGGACAAAGATAGGTCCTACTAATGAAAAACTGGTCCAAACCTGTAACTATTAGCTCCTGCCAGGCACAGAGTGGGGCTTTGCTACTTTCTACATCTTGTTGTACTGAAACATGCACAATTCTGGCAGTCTAACATGGGGTACGACTTCCTAAGCAGAAATGACACTTAAAAGCAAATGTTGATACTGGATCTGTGATCTGAAGTTGCAAACTTGTTTTATGACTGCATTATACATGTCATGGGAATACAAAATGCTTCCCTCAAACAGTTCACCTGCAAAACAGCAATATACATAAATAAAAGATTTGTCCAACAAGTCACTTGGCTTTTTATGAATTTGTTGTTGGAAGTTATAGGGTCATAATTGGACTGAGTGACTCTGAACTTTCTAACTCAAACACACAGCCGACAACAAAAGAAGAAAAAGAAATCAGAACAGCAGGGACTGGCTGACCTTTTTAACCTGGATACAGGTGTGCATCTCTGAATTAGGGTGGAGTCAGCTCATGCTGGGACATCCATAGGGCTGTGTGTGTGTTGGGTTAGCAGGTGAATAACCATCTGCAGCTAAGTTCCTATATGCAATAAATATGGGACTGTAATAGTGATCCTGATAATGCCAATCTTGTGTGATCTTTATTATCAGACAGAAGAAAACATGAAGCAAAGGATATGAAGAATTACCCTAAGTGTGGATATGGAAAATGCATATGACAACCTAAACCACAGAAGCAGGATATGTATATTGTAAGTAAATGAAATGGGGTAGAGGAGATTTAGAATAATTCTGAAAAAAGATAATGACTAATTGGAGGAGAATATAAGCTTGAAAAGGCATCATTACTAATACTGTCCCCCTCCGCAACTTTTTCTTTTTGCATGAATAATACTGTGAAGGAATTTTATGTAACAATACAGCCTCTCCGGCATTTGAGAAGTCTACTGTATGAAGACACTTACAGTACTCCCATTTATAGATACTTATTTAATGTCCGCATTACATAAATTATGTGAAGAAAGATGGGAGTGGATAAATTAACATTCATACAGTGGTCATTGTAGCCTTCTGTTACTCGAGTGATATTACAAGTTTCATACTTGGTGGCTGCCTAGTAATGCCCATATGCTGTCATTTTGTTGTCTTCCTTTGTGGTTATTTTTCTTGAAAATGTGTCACCAGCAGTACATTGCTGGTCCTCATAGTTGTTGGGGGACATGCATATTCCTGATTATTGACCAGACTTAAAAGACATTCTGCACAGCATGATAGTCATCTTTGTGGCAGGTTGAGGAAAGGTCAGAAACGTGCGCTGCTGTACAAGTAGGATGCTGTTCAGTCCTTGGTTCCACATGTAGTGTGTTGTGCCAGTCTGTTAGCTCATTAACACCAAATGCAGCATCCATGAGGGGGTGTTACTATGGAAGTGACAGCTGCCTGGGATGTTCCGACCAATTCAGGTTAACACATTTGATACGAAAACTACTGACAGTGCTTTAGCTTTGTTATAAATAAATTTTCATTCTCACTTTGTTGTAATCAGAGCAGTAATTAAGTACAGTGAATTTGAGACAATGACTTCAGCAGTACAAAAAAAAAATGCAAAAAAGCTGCTTTTCTTGTTCAGCTGAACAGATTCTCAAATTTATTTTCTTGTCACTCATAGCAAATGTGATCCAGCCCACTTCTACTCAGGAAAGTAATACCTTATCTGACAGCTGGTAAGTCTTAGTGAGTTAATGGCCACTTTGATACAGGTTCACAAGTGTTTACTGGGCTAACGACTACAAGGTTCTTTTTAAGCCTATCCATGCATCCCAAGTCTCTGATAAGTTCTTGTACCCTTGGTAAGTATAAGCAGGGGTTTGGGAGATGAAACATTTACAAGCAGAGGCATGGGAGATGAACCATTTACCGGTTGCATGTGTCCATTAGAGCTGCAGGTGTCAAACCAAACATTCCTTTTCCCCATCAAATTGTCTGGGCTACACTTGAAATGGGTTAGGGAGGAACTCTGCTTCACATGGATGGGGAGCCTGTTCCAGAGAAGGGGAGTAGTCTGTGGAATACATACCCATCTCTTCAGCAAGTTACAGGCAGAGTTTAAGTCTTTAGAATGGGTAACTCTGATACTGTTTGTTTTGCAGATATGCAGGAAGTCTATCAGGGTTGGTCTGACAATGCCTTGTATGTCAGGCATAGATCCTCCCCTCAACAGCCTGTAGGAGACAGAATACATGGACAGGGTCTTGAGGCAGTCTGTGTAACATGTTAATTACCCCATCTATTCTTTTAGTGAGGAACCTCTGTGGACATTCCAGTTGTTGGATGTGCCTGGTTAGGTCCATCCCAAAGGGGGAATTGTACGCAGTGATTGGTCTGATGAATGCTGAATACAGGGGAACAATGACTTCCTTGGACCTAGATGCCATACCTTTGTTATTAAGTTGCACAACATAGAATGATTTTCTTACTATTATGGACACATTCTGGTCAAAGGCTAGATTACTGTCTATGTATGTCCCCAAGTCCCTGATTACTGGGTCAACTCTTAGGGGGATGTTGTCAATATGACAGTTACCAGAGATAGAGGACTTCCCAAAGGATACCATTATGCATCTCCTGGCATTTAGTTTTAGTTAATGGCTCTGACACCAGTTATTTGTCTGTGTCAGTCCTTCCTGGAGAACATTTGTGTTGGTGGGGGATTCTATCACTGTGCCTAATTTCCAATCATCTGCAAACTTATGCAGCCGGAAAACATTGACACTGACCTTAATTTCAGAGAAGTAAAAGCCAAAAAGGAGTGGTCCCAGGGCTGATCCTTCTTGTGAATGGCCTCTCTGTATAAGTTCTAACTTGCTAGGTTCTGTATGTGAGCCTGTTGGCTATCCAATGAGTGACATAAGGGTTTATATCTAACCTCCTGAGTTTGTCAACAATGCCTGAGTGGGGTATTGTGTCAAATGCCTTAGCCAGGTCCAGGTAGGCAGTGTAAACCATTTTGCCCTCATACATTGCTTTGGTGACCTTTTCAAAGTATTCCACGAGGTTGAGTAGGCATGACCTGCTCTTGACAAATCAAACTGAGTTGAGTTTTTATTTATTTTTATTTATTTATTTAACATTTTGTTAACCGGGAAAGTCCGACTTGGAATGGACCCACTTTTCAGCAGAGGCCTGGACAGAAAGGCTCCAGATACATGTCTTTGTAACATGGGAGGAAACCGGAGCATCCGGAGGAAACCTACATGACCGCAAGGAGGACATGCAGACTACACACAGAAGGCACCCCAGCCGAGAATCAAACCGGAGAACCTCTTGCTGTGAGGCGACAACGCTACTACTGCACCACTACACCATCCAGTGTCTGCAGGGTTCCTATGCCATTAGTGATCACTTCCATGATAATTACTTCCATGACTTTGTATACGAGACTAGTGAGACTTATGGGGATGTACATAGTTTCCAGGGTCTGAAGAAGGTGCTGTTCTCCATTTGTGAGACACAAAGCCTGTTTGGCATCTACAGTTAAATAGCAATTCCAGAGGGCCTGATAGGTCATGTTTCATGCTTTTCAGAAGGCATCCTGAGATATTGCCTAGGTCCATTGATGGCTTTAGAGAGAGCATTATGGAGTTGTACCCTTGTGATAGTAAGGGGGGGGAGTTATATTTAATGGTATTTCCTGAGGGAAGTTTGAGGGGGAGAGAGAGGGATAAAGTTGGAGCAGAGTTTGTCAGCCAATAGGTAATTGCTATATCTTCTGGCTCATTATATCCAAATTAATTCTGCTTCTCACTTGTGTAGTCTTCAAGGAGCTTTCCTTTCATGGTACTACACTGCTTTGTAGGCACTGATTATTGTTCAAGCCTTTCTGATGATAGTGAATGCTACAACATGCTGCATTTATGATGTGTTGCATGCAAAATTGTCAGACGAATGTGGCACTGCAACCTGCCATTAAAGTTGTCTAGTTATATGAAGCTATACTCTGGATGACTAATTATGCATATGAATATAATTTCTGCACTGTGTGCATAACTGAGGGGATATAGCAGTACTTTCCTGACTTGTTCACTGGAAGAAAAAATATATATACATTTTCAGAATAAAGTAGAGATTGCATGAGATAGTTATATTTGTTTTGCAGTTGTCATAAAATTATAATCACTGCTATAGCTGGATTAAAGTTGGCATGCCACCATTCATTAAAAATCTTTGTTAAACTGCATGTTGAATGGCCATACATCACATATTTAAACAATCTAACATGACCCATATTTAATGTACAAAGAGAGCTCATTAGTTAAAGCCCAGTTATGAATGTGTGTTCTACACCAACATACTAATGCCCGGTTATGAATGTGTGTTCTATACCACCATATTAATGCCCGGTTATGAATGTGCATTCTATACCAACATATTAATGCCCAGTTATGAATGTGCATTCTATACAAACATATTAATGCCCAGTTATGAATGTGCATTCTATACCAACATATTAATGCCCAGTTATGAATGCGTGTTCTATACCAACACATTAATGCCCAGTTATGAATGTGCATTCTATACCAACATATTAATGCCCAGTTATGAATGTGTGCTCTATACCAACACATTAATGCCCAGTTATGTGTGTTCTATAATAACATATTAATGCCCAGTTATAAATGTGTGTTCTATACCAACATATTAATGCCCAGATATGAAAATGTGTTCTATACCAACATATTAATGCCCAGTTAAGAATGTGTGTTATATACTAGCATATTCATTAACAGCGTCAGGTTGATACAATTTCTGGAAGTACTGCAGGGTGTTTCTTGTTATGTTTATATACTGTCAGATGAATTTATCAAGGCTTCAATGTGCCAGAGTTGTAAAGCTGCAGAAATATTTATATATGGATGATATATTAAATAAGAAAACATGCTTATTACAAAAGATCATATTGTCATAACTGAGCAAGCATCCAAAGCAGTAAAGTTTGATAAGATGGGTGGGGGGAGTAATGAAATCCCAGATAGTTGGCTGAAAGACTGCCTGCAAGTAATATTTCCACTTGCTGTACAAATATCATAAAATTATGAATTGCTGCTAAAACTAAATTAACACAGACATGACAATGTCCATTCAAAAATCACTGATGACTGCATGGATATAAGGTCAAAACAATATAAACTTAAACAAAATAACATTATCAAAATGAGATGCACACTAACAGAGAAATTCATTCTTCCTGATGAATTATGAATATGTGATACACTCTAATGCAGACTTGAAACAGTAACAGCTTGTCTGACAGTTCTTGTTATCAAACCTCAGGGGTTACCTCAGTGTCACGACAGAACAGAGGCAAAAGCAAAAAAATGCATAGTAGTTTCCTAAAAAAAAAGTGGTAAAAAAAAACTATGGGGGGCTTTTTATAAATGCCCTCGGGCAGATAGCCTAGTATGAACCTATGAACCTAAATGAAAATTTGTTTAATGCCAATTAAAGTTTGTACCTCTATTTGACTTCTACATTATACAACTTCAGAGGCATTCACAGCTGCTTGATTCATGTTGTTGTTGTTGTATCTTTCGGCTTTTCCCGGTTAGGGGTCGCCACAGCGAAACTCCGGTCCGCTAATGATTGGCAGCAGATTTTTACGTACCGAGTTTCCAGCCCTGACGTACAACCTTCAACGAAGGTACGCCCATTCACGCATGTCTCCATACAGAAGACGCTTTAGCTGAGAATCGAACAGGACAACATCTTACTGTGAGGTGACAATGCTGCCGCAGCACCACCACCGCAGTAGCTGCTTGATTCATAAATCATGTAAATAGAAATTATCATGTTTTTGTAAATAACTCCAAAATGAATAAGGTTAATGAAGTGTTTCATGTCAAACTGGAGCTCATGATCCGCGCAAACAAAAATACTACTGACATTAGGGGTCGAACTAATACAGTTACACAGATATTAATGATTATTTGTTTAATTTCACCAAAAGAAAATTTATGTTAATGTACTTCTTAGTATAAAAGCAAATTACAAAAGGATGAAAAAGCAGTACAAACCTCTATGAAGGTAAATGAGTAGTGAACAGGTTTACTATTTGTTTAACTGCATTCTCAGAAAAATATCACAGCTGCCAAATAGGAAACTTTCAGGCAGGAAGTGTGACATTTCACTTCTTCTTGGTTTGAATAAGTTAACAGAAATTCCTATTACTTCCTTTTGTGTTACAATTCCTAAAGTTCAATACATTTTTCCTGTTTTTTAAGATATTACCATTATCAGAAAGAAATGCATCTAATGAATAGCTATAATTAATAAACTGTTTGCTTACCATGGAGATTACATTCAAGACTATCCTTCTGTTTTGCAGTAATTTTTCCATCAACATCCCCTTCTGGCAGCTCTTCGTATGCTTTTAATAGTAGTAATAATTTCTCTGGGGGGATTTCGTACCCTGCACATAAGAATAAAGATATACATTTCTAACTTGGTTTTATTATTCAGGGTGTCCAACTAGGCAAGGCCTGTTTTCTTTTTTTAAATACTTTAGTAAGTTCATACATTTTGAACTTGGGAACACATACAGTTATAGAAATGAAAATAAAAACAATGTAAATATTTTCATTAGATTCAATCATTATACATATGTATTCCTTTTTAATACAAGTATCATTCACCCCAGCATTACACAAATTGCTCATGTCCTGTTCTTCCTTAAATTTTACCCCTCCACCTCTTCCTGCTTGTATCTATGTAATTTATTCCTTCCCTTTTCTGAAGATCTCATCCCCAGTTTTTTTTTTACTTCCTTTACAATACTCAAAACTTCAGTTGCAATTGGATTTGATTTTCATTTTTTGGCAGCCAATAGCGTTAAATTTAGCAAAGCCTTACTATGACTAGACAATCCAGATCTTGTATCCCAGTACAAAAGAATAATTTCTTTAGTTATAACAATTTGCTCCCCCAACATTTCCGACATAATTTGCCAACTCATTACATTCCCAAAAACTAAATTCCCTCTAACTTTTCCATCACATCTGCAGTAACTCCTGTTTAACTGATAAAGAAACACTGAACGTCTTCTCTGGATATAAAAATATTTATACAAACACTTCCATGCAAAAATCGTAAACGTTCTGGATTTTACTGCATATCTGGCAGTCATACAGGTGTACACCCATTACTCCTTTGTATAAGGTAAGGACCATTTTCAGTGGAGGAATAAAGACAAAAGTTTCATAGGCAGATGAGAAGCGTCAAAAACAAGACAACATACAAAATATTTAGGAGAACTTCCAAGATGACTAACACCTTAATTTCAGCTCCCAGAGTGTGAAAACAGAAACTCAGAAAAGACAGCCAGTGAACTTGCCTTTTTGGGTAAATTTCAGTAACCGTGTAGAAAGTGCACTGTCTGGATGGCAGCAAAAAAAGAAATTCAGAGAACCTGAAAGAAAATCAACCAGAAAATATGAGGAGAAAATGCTGACTGGGAAGAATTCTGCAGCTGTTCAGCAAAAAGTAATGCAAGGTCCCACTTTGTTGCAAGGCATGACTTCCAGGAACCTAGAAGAAAAAATAAGTCAAATGCACTCAGAGCTGATTAAAATAAATGGAACACTGAAGGAGTATATCAACTCAAATAATAATAGGCTGGAAAAAAATGGAAGAAAGTTTTAAATAGATATTTAGATGAGGTGATAAAACTACAAAAATCAGAGGTCAAAATGAAGAAAAGGCTGGCTGAATATGAGGCTGCTCTAGAAGAGATGCTTCAAAAAATAATAGAGTTAGAGGACAGAGCATATAGGGAAAACCTGTACCCGGGAAGCTGGAAGGAACAGACTGTATTAATTTTATGAAAGCACAAATAAGCAACTGGACTGGTATTCCACACAGAGTTATTAACTGAAAGGGCACATTGTGTGTATGTTCCAAACCTGGCCATGAAAAAAAAACCTAGAGCTTTAATAGTTAAGATACAATCCTACCAGCAGAAAGAGTTGATTCTGACAAAACTGTGCCAGAAGGACAAAGTACTAAAAGTGGAAGACAGTAGAGTACTTGTGGAAAATGATTACTCACTGTACACCTGGCAGAAGGGACTAAATTTATTCCACTAATCAGAGAATGTCGAGAAGCAGCCATGAGATTCAAGCTACTATATCCAGCTACTTTCAGAAAATTCTTTCCTCGAGGGTCAAAATATGTTTTTGATGCAGAAATGTTGAGGAGGAAAAACAAAAGTTTGCCCAACAAAAAGTGAGGTATGAAACAGAAGGAGATGATGATTCTTGCTGTTCTGGTAATAAAGCCCACAGACAAACCGTGCCAGTGAAACCTTTTTCCAATGTTTCAAATGAAAATGCATGAGAGAGAGAAAAAAGCACAAGAGTTGACTAGAAGAACTGGGAGTATGTTGGAAATGAAGCAGAAACTAGATATGGGAAATGGAGATCAACAGGAAAAAAAACAGTAACTCAGAAATTGACAAATGTATGTGGAATTACAAATCATTAATTATATTTGTAAAACATTGCAGAACTAGAAAACCTGGAACTATTGGACTTTTTTTATTTTATTCAACTTGCAGGGGATTCCAAAGCATATGCCCTACTTCATGCTTTTAATGTTTGGAAAAATATTTAGGAGAGGGAAGAGGAAGGAAAGAGTTAACAGTAAGTAAAACAAAATTTTGTTCTCAACAGTAATATTTTTATAATGCATGACAATCTGAATGCTATAAGGTAAAGCTTTCTGTTATTTTCAAATGTAATAGGGATATCAAAGTAAACAGGTGCCCCTTTTTTCTTCTTCTTTCTCCTTGTTCAGTTTTAAGAAATGTAGGCATTGCAATGTAAAAAAACAGGAAGAAACGTCTGGCCAAAGGAGCATGATACAAGAAAACTTGTGCTTTTTCTCATTCTTGCAATGAAGAATGACTGGATTAAGGCCCTTGGATTGATCTAGTAAAAAGTTTTAAGAGGAATCAAATAAATAAAAAAGAACACTGAATATAATAAAAAGTTTTCCTCAAGCAAACAAATGAGTGCTTGTAGAGGCAACCGTGTACCTGATTCTCATGTCTTCATGGGGCAATCTGATAAGGAACAATAAAAATAGAAAAAATAGAATACTTCTTTCTCTCAATTGCTTTCTTTCAATGGCTAGGAAAAGTGTGGCTGTCAGTCTTGGACAATTATTCCTATTAGGAGGGTTACACTTCAAAATCTGAAGATGTACATAGTTGCGAGTGTTGCTATGAAGTTAATAGGTTTTAGGGGTGCTCCGGGTGTGTGTGTTTTCTTTTTGAGGCTTTCATTAAAACAAAACATTTTATAATATGTGACACAGGTTCAAATGGATATGACAAGAAACAACCATATAAAAGATCAATCTATAAAATGTTAGTGTACACATACAACACACAACCTGGAGCTAGACATTTAAAAAAATGATGTTACCCATAACAGCACAGAATAATAACTTCTTAACATAATGACAAAGCTTTCTATATTATCTTTAAACATAACTGGTCTCAAAGATATATATAAAAAAGAAAAAGTAGTGAACTATATTAAAAATGTAGCGTGCAAAAGCTATGTTACAGGAGACACATTTGGAAAGAACTGCGCAGGTTTTCAGGATGGTTATTTAGCAGAATATTTAGGACAAAGAAAAAGGGAAGTACACAAATCAATTACAAGAGGAGCTCCAATAGTGACAGATGAGAATAAAAAAAGATAATAATGGTAGATTTGTGTACTAAGGGGCTACTGCCAAGGGAGGAGGATTACACTGACATGTATTTATATTCCAGCTAAGACTGCTATAATGAAGCTTAAGAAAATTTTGGGAGAAATAATCAACTTTCAGCAAGGGATATTGCTTATTGGTGGGGACTGAAATTTGATTTGCAGCAGTAAGGATGTGTTGGGGGGGGGGGCAGAAGGGAAACTACAACAAAAGTGTGTAGATTTTTGAAGAAATTTATGACCATATTTGGCATGGCAGATGTGAATTTAGTAGTAGGAGTTCAGAGTGAATTTACATATTATTCCCCAAGATATGAAAAGTGGGCTAGGCTTAGACAGAACTTGCACTTCACAGGAACATGTGCATAAAATTTAAAGTTCTGATATGCGTCCAATAACTAACCATTTCAGATCATGAGCCAATAATAACTAAAATAAAAATGAAGAGTAATAAAATAAAAATGAGACACTTGTTCATTCCTACATATCTGATGAAAAGAAAGGAATTTAAGGAATGGGTAGCAGACATTATTTAGGGGATATATTAGAGAAGACAGATATTTCTTCTGAAAATGTAGCTAAGTGGGATAAAATTAAGGTGGATTTCAAAAATAGGGTGGAAATGGGGAGAGATATGGTTGAGATGCAACAAGAATAAGTTAGAGGGACTAACAAAGGTTAAAGTATTGCTGAATAGGGGAATCTCACAGGACAAGAACAGGAGCAATTGCTGAATGCTAAACAGAAAATAAAGGATTACTTTGATAAGATGCATGAATTTGGAAAGTCTGCTGTTAAGCAACTGTTTTTTTTTTCATAATAACTCCAGAGCGCAAAAACATGTAGCATAACAACTCAGGCAACAGAAAGTAGAAAGTTTGTTGCCAAGCTTGGGGAGCCTATAACAAGAAAGATAAAGGATCCTGTAGAGGTACTAGAAATATTTTGGAATTTTTGTGAAATTCTGTATAAAGCAGAAAAATACGAAAATCAAGAAAAATTACAGAAGGAAATGTTTACAGAAGAATTAAATATGCCATGGCTAGAGGTAGATGAGGCTCAATTACTAAAAGGATAGGAGGAGATGAGATAAAATTGTGATCTATAACCAATCTACAAGAAAGTCTCCAGAAATATATGGTATTCCTGTGGAAGTTTGGAAGCTAGGAGGGGAAAGAACTGAAAGATTTGGAAGGTTTTAACAGCATTTTAAGATAGAGAGAAGCACCAACATCCTAGAAGAAATAAGTGATGGATGTAATAAGTAAAGATTCAGCTTCATATACGCCCATTTTAATTCTAACCCATGATTATAAAGGGTTTATATCTAATTTGACTAAAAGAGTGGCAAAGGTGATGCTGAAATTGATAGATTTAGATCAATGTGGTTTTGTGGAGGGGAGGCAAACATTTGACACCACTAACACAATGACAATGATCCAGAGGGAAGCAGAATGTAAGAACATACTACTTCTGTTGGTAGGTTTTGATGCAAAGAAAGCATTCAATAGAGTAAGCTGGGATTTTATGAGTAGGGCAATGTAAGTGTTTGCATTCCCTGATAAAATTCTGAGGTTGATTGGATATATGAGGGATCAGAGGTGAAAATTAAAGTGGATGGGTTCCTCTTTCATAATTTATGTTTGAGCAGAGAAACTAGGCAGGGGTGTCCTCTTTCCCCTGTTATTTGCTTTATATTTAGAATGACTGGCAAAGAAAATAAGGGACTCAGAAATTCAAAGATATAATCGGTATGGTAGTCAAGAAAAACTGGCTTTATTTGCAGATAATATTATTTTATACCTGATAAAACCATAAAAGGACATTTCAGTGTTGTGGAGCATTTTGAGACAATCTCAGGTCTTTTCAGGATACAAAATTAATAAAGCTAAAAAAAAGAGGTAATAGCTGTAAACTATGTATCCACACATGAATTGTTTCAGAAATATCCATACTTATGGGGACATGATAAAATGAAGTACTTAGGAGTATGGATTAAAACGGATTATATTGTGGCAGCTAAGGATATGTGAGAAGAGACTAAACAAAAGATGATGCAAAAAAATGAAAAATTGAGAGTTTTGTTTTATGGATATAGATAGCAAGATACAATCAGTCAAAATGTTTAGTCCCTTTCGTTTTATACATAGGTCAGGCCTATTTTTATCAACTAGAGGAAATGTTGTGGAAAACAATTAATAAAGAGCTGAAGGATTTTATCTTGGAGGCAAAGATGGCAAAAATCAAGTGGGATAAGATGATTCTTCCAATAGAACAAGGTGGTTTGGGATTACCTCATTTGAATGGGTACTTCAGAACTACACAGTTAAGGCTCCTATGCATAGCACAAGCAGAAAGCTATAATTAAACGTGGAAAGGGATGATGATGAAACAAGGAGAGACTGGAATTTTGGATGCAGATCCTTAAGGAGAATAAGAAGGACCATACAGAATATTATATTCATAAAGTAGAAAGTATTCTAAGAACTAAACCAACACGAGAAAGGAGAATCTGCCAACAGGGATTACTGGAGCTAAGGATACAGACAATCTGTAAATATGTTGTAAGTAATTGCTATGTAAATTGTTAATCAATATGTAATCCAATGTAAATACTGTCTGTTTATTTTAACTGTGGAGCTTTTCTCCCCGGGCCTCCGCTGAAAATGGACCTACGTCCAGTCGGACACTCCCGGTCAACAAATTTAAATAAATAAATAAATAAATAAATAAATAAATAAATAATAGGCAAGAGAAGGCTAGAAGTTATTGGAGAAAACTGGCAATGGAACCAATGTATTGGGATCAAATAACTAATGAAAGAAAGGTAATAGAATGGGAACAGGCCAAGAATTTATTTGGAGTGCAGGCTAGAGATTGCCTTCCCTATCACGGAATAGGGAGATCCTAAGTGAAAGGCCAGCACTGGTAGACTTTTTACTAGAATGTAGAACAGAAATTGCTGTTAAAAAAAGGATAATTAGTACAGCATATAAAATATTACATGATAACTATAAAAATTAATCAGAGGAGGTTAGAAAGGATTAGGAAGAGAGACTGGATAAGCAATTCACAAAGATGGGGGGATATATGTATGTTTCCCAAATATGCAACCAGTCTAGAAGATTTAGGATCTTTACTTGGAAGTATTTTTATATCCCAAGTAGACAAGATTTTTTCCTCAGGTAGACAGCAAATGTTGGAGATGGGAAAGAGAGAGGTAATTGGGAACATTTTTTGGGTGTTTAATGAGTTGTCAGACTTAAAAAATCCCTACAAACTACTGTATCAGAAATACTGGGTAAACAAATTGGTATTACTAGGGAAACAATTTTTTGAGCTATGATATAGAATAGGAATTGCTTAGACACAGTAAGGCCTTGCTGAATCTAATTATGGTGACTGCAAAAAAAACAATTACTAGAAAATGGAAATCAAAGTCTAAACCAACTGTACTAGAAGTAGTGAATATAGTAACAGAGTTAAAACAAATGGAATTGGGATCTTTAGAAAAGGGAAGGAGCAAACTAAATAGGAAAACAATGGGAATTGTGGGAATACATGCAGAATTATGTTTTGGAGCAGGAATGAAGTTTAAAAGAAGGCAGGATTTGAATGGGCTATGTAATGTTTGACTGAGAATGACTAGACATATAGGAAATATATAATGTTTGCAACCAAATATGTCAATGTGGTTTGTTTTCATTTATATAATTGTATGACTGCCTGTGTCATCAGTGATAATCTAATAAATATGTTTCCTGTTTAAAATAACATACAAACATTTAATAAAATACATTCTGACAATTGGCAAAATGAATCACAGTGTAATATTAAGCCTTATAAAGAGAACGGAGAGCAGGAAAAGATCAGAAACTGGTGTAGGGATTGTTAATCTTTACAGATCAGTGTTGGAAACTGTAGGAAATGAACAGAGCAATTTCAAGGATGTTTAAGAGAAAAGCAAGTAGAAGAAATATACATGAGAGATATTAAGTTTTATCATGCATTATCAGCAAGGAAACTACATATGAAAATAAAGTTACTTAGCGCTGCTTGTCAAGAGTGTGAATGGAAAAGAGAAGGGGTAATATGTTAACAGAACAAGTAGGTGGTTACTGTAGAAAAATGACACAGGAAGAATAAATAGCACAAAACATAGCTGTGATTAGTTAAGTATAACAGCATCATGAGTAGAACAGTGGTGTGACGTTAAAATGTGAATGCTAAGGTTAAGAAAGCTTTCTTACTAGAGTATTCAGGAAGCATTAGAATGGGCAAAATCTATAAGGTAAAATGACACAGACATGACATTCTGAAAAGGTTAATCAAACTAGCTGAGCTTTCAAAACACATGGAGCCTGTTCTTTCTGATATACAAACACAGGCACAAATCATTGACAAAACTGCTATAAAGGTATGGAGTTACTGCCATAAAGACAAGTATTAGTGCAAAGTGTCATAATACAAGACAAAATATGCTGTAATACTGGTATCCAATAAATAGGCACTGCAGTGAAAGACCCAAACAAACAAAAGAAGTAACTACAGCCTTAGTAATTTCCCTCCCTCTATCACTGTAAAGGGAGAAAACTTTCAGTAGTTGGTAGGCAACATTAACATTCCTTCATAAAATGCCTTAGAAGTCCAATCAAGACAGTCTTGTCAGCTGTTTTTTTCTTGGTTTAAATAACTTGTAATATATCACCAATTTTTAAGCAAAGCTTTTTTTCTGTGCCATGGTTTGCAATGTTTCAAACAGAGAACACTTATCTGTTGCACAGACTAATCTGAAGGTTGTTATGCCTTGGGTCCCTAGTTGTAAGCTCAAAATAAGTCTTAGTTTGAAAGAAGGCACTGTCAAGACTGACATGGCAAGGGCTTCTCCTCTGAGGTCACTGGGTCCTGCTTTTCTATTTCTTTTATCTTACTGGCAAAAGGTTGAAAATTTTCTTTGATTTCCCATCAAAACAATCACTTGCCCCC
Source organism: Protopterus annectens (assembly GCF_019279795.1). Classification (NCBI taxonomy): domain Eukaryota; kingdom Metazoa; phylum Chordata; order Ceratodontiformes; family Protopteridae; genus Protopterus; species Protopterus annectens. Next base: position 1,651,079,442 of record NC_056744.1, read on the forward strand.
TTCAGTGTCTCCAACAAGTGGGTTTTCACGTGAAGCATCACTTATCAGGTATTCATCCTTCTCCATTACTGACATTTTCAAGCTACTTAAAAAAAATGTCTATTCCAAACAGTCTTGCTTGTTTCATGAATAGTCTGTACAGTGGCATGTTCTAGTGTGGATTCCGAGCAAGACGTACCATCAATAAAATCTGATCTACTGTGTACCACAAATCACAGAAGTTGTACTATTTTGACCTAATTAAGTCCATCTTAACCAGGTTAAGTAAGGCATCCACCTGCACTCACCTGATGGTTGCATGATGACAGAACTGTTTTTATGTGGCATCAATAGTAGGCAAGTCTCATCCCACACAACAGATGTGGTCATGCTCTTCATGGACAAATCAGAAAGGCAGCTTTCAGGTACTGAACAACTGAAGTAGCAATGCTATGTAAGCTATCCCATACAGTACCATCCATATGTAAGGCATGCACTTCAGTGAGGTTACTGCTTCCCTTTAGCCAGAGCAGGACAACAGGGTCAGTGGGTAAATGTTGCCCTCCTGAATTTACATCAGTACAGTAATGCACCCATCAGACCACAAAAAATATTCTAAAGATAACACAACCAACTCACTCCACTTGCCCTAGATGAGAGAGACGTATGCCATATGAAAGTCCCACACATGCAAAAATGTAAAGTCAGTGTCCACAGAATGAACTTTCCAATACTTTTAACAAATTATGTCCAACAGATAATAAAGAGATTCCAGTGCTTGTATTAATGAATATTCTGGAATTTCTTTTTTTTTTTAATTTTTTCAAACCCTCTAGCCAGAAGATGTGCTTTTGGTATTATCCCTTTTGGAAACTCCTTGGAGATGCACATCTGTCCTCCTGGCAGGCATGGATTTTTTGGCCATTACAACTTTCTTCAACGTCATTATTTTTATAGTTCTGTATTTCATCGTGATTTGCTGATTAATACGTTATGCCCTCAGGCAGAGAACATCATGTTCCACAAGTGAGTCAGACAGCTATATTTATTAAGTTCCTGGTTCACTGTGGATTCCTCTACACAAGGCAGGTCAACAGACCCTTTTGCTCCTGAAATATCAGATGGATGTAAAGATTTCAAGTTATACCAGTCCTTGTGTCTTCCTATAACCTTACCAGCCCAGCCTAAGATTTCAGCTGTATGTTCTATCCCCACAAATCTTGTGCTTTGGCGGTTTTTGAGAGTGAGGCTACTATCTCACTGTAACATCTGTGACAGATCCACTTCTTTGGCACTAAAAAGTCTTTCTTACTCTTTTTTGAATTGCCAGCTCATATTCCTTTCCTTTTTTTGAAGTCATTGGTGTCATTTCTAGTTAGTCTCTTACTCCAGCATTGCCAGTTTTAATGAAATACTTGGACTTCTGTTTCTGTCTTGGTTTTATGAAGCCTGGAATGATACATCCTTACACAAATCCCACAACTCGATCATAGCTAATGATGACTTTGGGTTCCTTGGCTTGCACTCAGCACAGCCAGCCATTTTGTAATACACCTTGTGTAGCAAGAGTTATTCAGTGCAGTCTCTTTAGTCCAAGCCTAGTTTATTTACAGTGAAGAACTCACATTCAGATTTCACTTCCTACTTAAAATCAGCATACTCTTACTTCAGACAACTCTGGTTACTTACAATTCAACCTCGGTCCATTTTCAAAGTCTGTCAAAGGAAAGTACAGTTGTGTACACTTGTAGATGTTTGAGTGTACTCACTGTTGCAGTCCTAACAATTGGATTATCCAGCTCCTGGTAGCCCCCGATCGGCCAGAATACCAAAGGCAAGTAAAAATGACATTGGCTGCCATCAGTTGAAAAGGACGTCAGGGCGTCTGGTACATAAGGAGGCAGTCAACGTCACTTCCTCAGTCTTTCTCGTCATAACAGTCAGAAGCCCACAGAAATAAGGCTTAAACCCAATGCAACACTGGCAAATAATATCCAATTTAGCCTGTACCTCAGGAAAAGAAAATATGGGAGGACCAAAAAAGGGGGAAGGAGGGAGGGAAACCAGGACTGCAGCAGCGAATACACTTGAACATCTACATTTATGGTAAGTGTATACAACTGTACTATGTTCGTGTTTTACTGTTGCAGTCCTAACAAATGGGTTGATTACCAAAACCCAGAGAAAAAGGGAGGAACCACTAACAGAATCAAGGGTTGGAGATAATGCACTGCAACACAGCAGTGGCAAACCCTGCCCTGGCTCTGGAAAACAGAGGCAAATTATAATGTTTCATGAAAGTGTGCACAGAAGACCATGTGGCAGCCTCCAAAATATCTTTAGTAGGGGCACTCCTTAAAAAGGCTGCAGAAGTGGAAGCTGCTCTAGTTGAGTGGGTCCTAACCCCTTGAGGAGGAACCTTGCCATGAAAAGAATAACAAAAGGTGATACAATGTGCAATCCACTTGGAAATGGATTGCTTAAAAATAGCCTTGCTCTGAGCTCCAGGGGCAAAACTAACCAATAACTGAGCTGATTTCCGAAGGTTTTTAGTCCTGTCCACGTAAAACCTGAGCTGTCTGTGCACATCAAGAGAATGTAGGATCCTTTCACCTCTATTTTGAGAATTAGGAAAGAAGGTGGGAAGGTGTATGGGACTGATTAAGAGTCAAGCTAGAAACCACCTTAGGCATAAAGGAGGGATTGGTTCTTAAAGAGACCCTTGTCTGCACGGAAAATAAAAAGCTCCACAGCCATCAAAGCCTGCAGCTCTGAAACCCTCCTTGCTGAAGTTATAGCCAAGAGGAAAGCAGTCTTCCAAGAGAGAAACTTTAAATCTGCAGTGGCAGCTGGCTCAAAAGGAGGAAGAGTGAGTTTTTCTAGAACAAAATTAAGATCCCAGGCTGCAGTAGGTGCCCTTCTGGGAGGTTTTAAGTTGCAAGCATCGCTGAGAAACATTTTCATCAGGGGATGAGAGAAAATGGGTTGTTCAAAAGAACAATGAGCAGAAATGGCTGAAGCATGGAGCTTGATAGAGGAAAAAGAAAGACCACCCTGAAGCAACTCAGCCAGGTACTCCAGGATCAGAGGAAGGGTAGGCTGAGAAGAAGATTCACCTCTAGCCTGCATCCAATGAGAGAACCTTTCCCATTTGCCAGCATAGGACGTCCTAGCTATGCCTCCTGGCCTCCCTCAGCACATCAACCACCTGCTGGGAAAGGGAAAAATAAGGAAGGAGTCATACAATGAGCCACGCTGCCAAATGGAGGGACTGAAGATGAGGATGCAGAATGTTTCCCTCTTCCTGAACCAAAAGATCTGGCTTCAGAGGAAGATGCCAAGGAGGAAATTGGGCGAGACTGTGAAGCAGTGGATACCAATGCTGTCTGGGCCAGTTCGGAGTTATGAGAATAGTCCTTGGTCGTTCATCCCTGATCTTCAGTAATACTCTGGGTAGAAGAAGAAGAGGGGGGAAGGCGTAAACTGATAGCAACAACCAAGGGATGGACAGAGCATCCACTCTCCAGGCTCTGCTGTGATGCTGTCTGGTGCAAAAGAGAGGTAGAAGATGGTTGTCTGGGGAGGAGAAAAGATCCACCTGAGGTGTGCCCCAATGTTGAATGATGCTGCAAAAGACTGCTCTGTTCAGCTGCCACTCGTGAGGATCCAGGGTCCACCTGCACAACTGGTCTGCCAAAACATTGAGTCTTCCTGGAAGAAACTGGGCTAGGAGATGCAGGTCCAGGGATGCTGCCATGAACCAAAGATTCATGCTTTGTCTTCACAGGGGGTAAGAGTGAGTCCCACACGACTGTGGTGTTGTCTGTTCTGACAAGCAGGGTCCCTTGACAAAGAAGATGGCTGAAAGCTAGTAAGGCCTGTTGAACTGCAATCAACTCTTTTAGATTTATATGCAGGTGCATCTGATGGGCGTTCCAACATCCCTGTATGCATCTGCCATCCAGGTGTGCTCCCCAGGTGTAATCCAATGCGTCTGTAGTCAGAACTTGAATGTCAGGAGGTGTTCGAAAGGGCATGCCTCTGTTTTGTAGACAGGCGGTTGCCCACCACAGAAACTCCGTCTGCAGAGATGGAAGCAGAGGGATCATAATATTCAGGTCCTGTGTGTGTCGACACCAAATGTTCTTGAGGTACCACTGCAATTTCCTCATATGCAGTCTTGCATATGGAATCATGAGAATACAAGATGCCATGAATCCCAGAGCTTGCAGGTATTTCCTTGCAGGGAGCTGGGACAGGCTTGCCAAGTCCTTGAAGTAAACTGAAAGGGATGTCTGCTTCTCCTGGGTGAGATATATCAGCTGGGTGGCTGTGTTCAGACTTGCTTCCAGGAATGTTATCTCCTTAGATGGTGCCATTTTTGATTTTCCTTCATTGAGAGTGTAACCCAGGGAAGACAGAAGAGTCTTTACAAATTCCAGATTCTTTAGTAGCTGTTCCGGAGAGCTTGTTTGAATCAGACAGTCGTCCAAGTATGGGTACATCTGAATTTTCCTCTGCCTGCAAAAAGCAATGACTGGGGCCAGGCACTTTGTGAAGACTCTGGGAGCAGTAGATAAGCCAAAGGGCAGTGCAGAGAATTGATAATGTTGCTTGCCCACTCTGAAATGAAGATACTGCCTGCAACTTTCCCTGATAGGGATGTGCAGATAAGCCTCTGAGATCCAAGGTTACCAGCCAAGAATCCTTTTCTAGTAGTGGTAGCAACTGATGCAGACTGAGCATTTTAAACTTTGGAATTAATAGAAAAGAGTTCAGAATGGAAATATCTAGGATAGGACGCCAGGTGCCTTCTTTTTCTGGAACTAGGAAAAGCCTGGAATAAAAGCCCTGGCCTACCTGCAGAGCAGGAATTGATTCTATTGCTCCCAGATGAAACAAAGACAAAATTTGTTTTTCTACTTCTGCCCTTTGGTTTGAAGGAATATCCGGGAATCCCTTGGGAGCTGGAAAGGTGGGGAAATAAAACTTGTGCTCCAGGGACACCATTCTGAGCACCCATGATAGAGGCCCAGACATCTGAAAAAAAGGCCAACCTTCCTCCTAAAGGACTCTCCAGGCAAGCAAGAACAGGCAGAAGTTGAAAAAAGTCATTCAGAGGGTTTAGATTGCGATACAGGCTTGGAGCTTTCCACCTTAGAAGTGGAAGCCTACCACCGCTTAGACCTCTGAGGGGTAGTTGCCTGCCCCTTGGAAGATTTGAAACCTCTAGTCCTGGAACAGTTCTGTCTGCTGGTATCAGGAAAAGTCCAACTCTTGGAAGGGTAATTCCTGCTTAAGCGAGGGGGATGAACTTGCAGAAAATCCTTAACAGTTTGCATGGACTTGGCCTTATCCTCTATCTTCTTAAGCACCTCCTCATCTTTGCCGCCAAAAAGATTGTCTTTATGCAAGGGTACATCCAAAGCTTAGTCTTGACAGGTTCTGGAAGAGGCTGTTCTCTGAGCTAAGCATGCCTTCTGATAACAGATCCAGTAGCCGTGGCCCTACTGGAGGCCTCAAGGATGTCAAAACCACAATGCAAAGAATCCTTATTGACCAGAGTGGCTGAATTCAACAAATCCTGCATGTCTTTACTCTCTGCCAAAAGAGATATATTTGCTATCTTAGACTTAATAGCCTCCAAAGTATGCTGCTGGTACTTCAGCATATGAAAAAGGCAATTGGTAGTCCTAATAGCCAGGGTGGCAGAGGTATAAAAACTTTCTTGCACCACCTATCTAGGTTCCTAGACTCAGTGTCAGAGGGAACAACATTCCAGGTAACAGTGGCCTTAACTCCTTTAGGGCCCTGAGAAATAACCTCTGGATCCGCCAACGGGTTCCTGAAAAGAAAAAGATGAGAATCAGGGACTCTGTAGTACCTGTCTGGTTTCCTGGGAGCAGGGGAACCGAATTAGGAGACAAGGAATTATCCAGAAAAACATCATCAACAACTTCCAGCACAGGGGCAATAGCAAGAGGCTTATGCTGAGGTAAATCAAGAAACTCCCTAATCCATTTCTTAGATTGGGGATAATCCTGGCTTTCCCATTGGAAATGTTCCCTGAGGGTATTTAAAGTGTCACCAAAAGAGAAATCCTCTGAAGGAGAGACCAAAGGGATGGACTCCTCTGCATCTGAATCCTTAAAGGGAGAAAAAGCCTGAGAAAATTCCTCTTTATCAGCAGAAATGCTAGTAGAATCAGATCCTGAACAAGACAAAAACCTCAGGAGAAACATCCCTGCTCCTGTTAGAAGGAGGAGGCTGAGAACCCCTAATAAGAGTTAACAAATCATTAGCGATTTTAACCATTTGGGATTGAGGGGAACTAGAAGGAACTGGACCCTGCCTTTTCACAGGCTTATGAATGGAAGGTTTACTAGCAAGCCTGAAGGACTTGGGAGGCCTGGCAACCACCAAAGGAGCAGCAGAAGTCGAAGGAAAAAGTTTGCTGTCAGAGCGCAAAACTGAGGCCTCAGACACTGGAGTCAGCTTAGTGGTTCTGGCTCCAGCAGAAGGGGTGACGGCAACAGGTCAGAAGACAAAACAGAGGCCGCAGGCCTAAGGGACTAGGACTAACTCAAGGCCTGCAGTTGTACATCTGCGGATTGCAGGGACTGTGAAATTGTCTCACTGGCACCCACCTGACGACCAACTTAACCTCATCCGTGGACTTAGTTTTCTGAGGCCTGCCGCGGTCCTTATCCTTACGTTTCTTCGGAATATCTGAAGCCTGAAGACCAGCAGACGCCATACCAATGATCTTATGCCAAACTCCAAAATGCCTAGCCAAAATCCTAGCTCGACGGTGGATAGTACGCGGATTAAAGGAGGCACGGAGATCACAACTGGGAATGTCGTGGTCAAGGCCTAAACAAACAATGCAATAAGAATGGAAATCTCTATGGTGAAATCTGCTTTCCACAGGCAATTATTAACTTTTTCTGACATTCGTTAGGCAAGAAAAAGAGGATCCCCAACTGGGTACTTAGCTGTAGTAGACTTCAACTCTTGTAGTCGGAAACAAACAAAGGTAAACTGCCGACCAGCACTCGTGCATGAAAAGTTTCTGCTTCGGGCTCTGTGACAAGGAAGACTGAGGAAGTGACGTCGGCTGCCTCCTTTTGTACCGGACACCCTGATGTCCTTTACAATCGATGGCAGCCGATGTAATTTTTACTTACCTTTGGTATTCTGGCCGATCGAGGGCTACCGGGAGCCGGATAACCCATTTGTTAGGATTGCAACAGTGAAACACGATGCACATCATTTTATTTATTTATTTATTTATTTTTTTTTTTACAGTCCACAACCAAGATACTCCAGCTTAGGATAAGTAACCACGTAAAATTCTCAGGCATATTCAAAAGCAGGGCTGTAATTCTTCTTCTTCTGTAGTCACCACTAGGTTCCTGGTATTCAGGAAAATCAAAAGACAGGTTCCAGATACTCCTCAGCTTCTTTTATTCCCAGGGTACTCACCACTCTTGGTGGCAGAGTCTCCCACGAGATACAAATACCTGTAATGTTGTGGGCTTTCAGTCCATTTGATCAATGATTTTCAGGTGTTCTGCATTACCTCTACTGTTAAATGCTTTTGCTACCATACTGCACTGATTAAATGTGCAACTAAAAGGTTTTTACCATAACATATAGAATATACAGTATGTTGAAATAAAATTTCTGACCCACTAAACAGCCACTATACCACAGGTACAGGTTATGAACTTGGATTACCCACCACCATTAATGTGACTAATGCAAAGCCTATATCCAGTCATAAAACGAAACAGCTGTAGTTACACAGTTCACTTATATAACCTGGCATTGCATCCTTTGATCATATAACCACTGTAGAGGTGCATGCCCACTTACCAAAGTGAGTCTGGACCTTAATAAAAAACAGCGTAGAGAAATTACTGAACACTTAGGAGCAAGACGTTCTTGCTCTGTTGTGGAGTTTCTTACACCAGCCTGACTTAACCTTCTGCCAAGGTAGCAGAATATGTGATTGTCACCATCTACTTCCCGAGATGCACAGGTCCTAAACCTACATAAAGTCCATCAGTGTACACAAAGGGTTTATTTAAATCAAGGGCAACTAACACTAGCTCTGAACATGAGAGCTTTCAAGTGGATAAAAGCCTCATCAGTTTCTATGGTCCACCTTATTTGCATGGGCACATTACCTTACGTAATATCTGTTAAAGGACAAGCTACAGTAGCAAATTTGGTCACAGACATCCTACACTACCCTGCCAACTCAAAAAAATGCTTCAGTTTGTTTGGTACTAGGTAGAGGTTAGTTTTTGACATCTTTTGTTTTGTCTGTTGAGAGTCCAATTATCTCTCTCCAAATTAGATATCTTAAGTATCTGGCTAGTGTCATACAAAAACTTACTTTTGACAGCATTAACGGTAACCCTTTCCTGTCTTAAAGAATCCAGCATAGCCTATAGTTCGGATAAACATGACTTCTTGACTTCCAATCCAACGAATAAGTTACTATGTCATCAAAGTGTACAGCTTATTACCTGGCATGAGAATTCAGAACCTTTGAAATCCAAAAAGGTATGACAGTAAAATGCAAAACAAGTTAATGGGTGGAGAATGCCATCTAATGTTTGGCTTTAGGGGAGAAGGGAATTTGCCATTGCTCCTTGGTCAACTCTTGGGAGGGGGATTATAAATCTTGCATGTCTAGCCTCACTATGAGTTCATCCAATGACCAAGGAGAGGAGAGTTGAACCAAAAGATAAAAGGTTAATAACGGCAGCTCAGGATAGTGGACTATGTACATGGTGGCTTACAAAGTCCATTGAACATGTGGGAGAAACAGACAAATGTAGGTTCTGTAAAAAAAAAAAAAAAAAATTGGAAACAGTCTCAGTTTTTTACTGGGTGCGATACACTCAAGGCAGAGGGCATGTGCACCGAAAGGTAGAATAATGCGGCAAGACTGTTGCATTGAGAATTATGCAAACACTACAATATAGAAGAAGTTGTGAATCAATGGAAACTTGAACCACAAAGCGTTGTAGAGAATGACAAAGTGTACATCACACGGGATCACCCATTATCAACAATTAAAAAAAAAATAGATGCAAGAAAACCAAATACAGCAGTCATGAAAAAAGGTAAACATAGCATTGATCATTGAAATTGTAACACCTAGTCATTACAGTGTCTTATGTACAGGGACACAAAATCATAAAACATCAGGATTTGCAGACAGAAACAAGAAATATGAAAAAGGACATTCAGACAGTTCCAAAGTAGTAGAAGCAATGGGTCTAATAAAAAAAGAATCTACAGTCACACTTAGATATATGCTACCACATGCAACTCCACACGAATTGAAGAAGGTACTGCAAAAAACACTTTGGCTAAGATCAAAACCTGAAACAATACTTATTTCACGATCTTTAATTATAACAACCTCATTCAATATAAACATTCATGCAACCAGGCAAAACGATTAGTGATTAAAAATAATAAAAAAGAACACTCCCTAAGCCTTCAAGACCAACACAAACTAAACCCAAAGAAATTTTGGAGCACAATCAATTCCCTAACTCCATCCAGGTAAAAATAACAATCCTTGTCCTAATCCAGATAAAACTCCCACTGAGGTAGCCTCGCTCTTCAATTCATAATTTATTGACGCCATAGCTAAACTCACCACTCCCTTTCCACCTGTAGACCCCTGCCCATCTGAACTTCCCACTTAATGCTCCTCTATTACTCCTCTATTCTCATTTTCACCTTTACCAACTTCCACTTTAAAAAACTACTTCATAACCTCAAATCTTGTTCTAACACACCAGACAATTTACCTGCTGAATTTCTACAACTATCTGCAAACTCCGTTGCCTATCCTATCAGCGTACTCCTCAATAGATCTATTCAGGAGTCCAGTATATCAAACATATTGAAGAAAGAATTTGTTCTTCCACTCCATAAAGGTGGCAACAACTCTGATATCTCCAATTTCTGACCCATCGCTATCCTCTCTATCTCCCAAATATTAGAAAAATGTATTCACACTCAACTTCTTAACTATCTTGTCCAAAACCAGATACTTTCTCTCACACAGCATGGCTTCAGGCCAGGTCATAGTACCTGCACTGCACTCAAATCCTTTATGGACACAGTAAACAGGACTTGCAATGCTGGTTACATAGTCTCCTTACTTTTCCTAGATCTCTACCAATGTAGCAAATAGTTGCAAGTGTGTACCCTGCCTGCATGGAGCACTACAGCACTCAGGTTTGTACTTAAATAGAAAAAAAAAAAAAAGAGAGAGATTTTCTTTTTTTTTTTTTACTTTTAAACTGTAGCACAGTAGCAAGCAGTCTGCTACAGTTAAGACCACAAACTGATCATTACAGCACTCGGGTTTGACTGCAAATGAAATATCATCTTTTAAAAGCCGTTATTGCATTCAAGAGATGTGGATTGGCTGACTGCTCTGCCTCAACACTTAACACTTTGTGCCTGGGGTAGTTACCCCTCTTGCCCCACCCTAGCTACAGTACACTGACAGCTAGCCCAGTTATGTCTTTCCAGTTTGTCTTATTTTGTGGCTCATTTTGCTGATTTTCTCTGACACATTAAAGGATCCTTGTTATCTTACTAGGAACTTACTTTCAGCAAAAAGAACTAATAGTAAAACTTTTTCCCATTTTATTGGCCTGGAATTTTTATTGTGCACCTTCTGTTCATCTCTTATGCCTTTTATTTACATTCCTTAACTATTACCATAACAATTTATAGCCTATCAAAACAAGTTTTTTTTAAAGTGTACTATCACACTTTTAAAGAAGGTTTTCTCCTCCTCCTCCGAAGACTCATTTGCTTCATTCAGCAAGAAGCGAATGTCCACCTTATACTAACTCGAATAGGATTAAATCCTGTTTAAGCTTATGGCTAAAAGGTAGCAGGGAATAACTGATCCCAGTTCTTACCTTCATGCTCCATAGCCCTTTTAGCATGGAATTTAGTGAAGCACTTAAAAAAAAAAAAACTTCTAATCTGAGACTGGTACTCTGAAGTTCATAACTCTTACTGGCAAAGCCAATGCCTTAAACAAGAAACAAACACAGGTCCCTGGTCGGTGAATATTTCTTTATGGATTTCTACCATGGAAACAGCTTTTGGCCACTGTATTAGATTTGTACAAATGTATTGCTTCAGGAAACATAGCGGCATACTCAGTAACCACTAGAATGCATTGATAACCATTACTAGATTTTTACCAATGACCCTACAGGATTCACAACCACTTGATCAAATGGGACCTCAGTGAGAGGCATAGATAAAAGTACACTTTTTTTTTCTTTTACTTCTCCAGGACCTTGCCCAACGGAATCTCTGCCATCACTGACTTGATCCATTCAATCTGCAGAAATGGAAGCCAGGTATTCCAAGACTAGGTGACAGCATTATTGGACATTTCTCCCTGCCCAGGATCTCCATGTCAGCCCTCTGGTCACCAGTGAGAGTCAGGCAGTAGGATGTAGCCAAACTTGCTGATCCTGGAGGAGGCCAACATACCCTCTTCCCCTGCTACCACCTCTGTGGCTACAGCCAGCCTGCAATTCATATCGCTTGAGGGGAAGCATGCCTTCACATGCTATATTCCCCTTCACTGCTCATGGCTATGCATTCATGGTAGCATGGGCTAACCTGGCACTGAGCTATACTAAGTGAAAACAGAGAGCATCTACTAAGAGTTGCTCTGTAGTGAACTAGTTCCTCATCCTTCCCCCTGAATGGGCAAGACAGCAATGGCCTCTTAGTCTGATCCTCTATGGCCAGCTCCTACAGATAGCAGAACCACTAGTCTAACTTGACTTACCTGCATTATGGCATATACCTCTATTCCACAGATGTGACTGGTATCAGCAGGCTTCTGAATCCAGTGAGTGGTGCAGCCATTTGACAATCTGAGCATGCTGACTGGAAGTTATTAATAACTTTTCATTAGATGGGTCCAATAAAATCTCAAGCATTGTAGCTTTGGTTTTGTTCATCCTTTAGTATCCACCCAAAATAGGCTATGCACCTCTTTTATCACAAGTTCCCTAGAAGATTTTAAGTCTAGCAGCTGATGCAGTATTTGCTCCTCGTCTCCGTTTACCATGTACGGCAGATTATTCTTCAGCTCAAAAATTGCATATGGAATGAGGCCCTCCTGCTCATCTATTTCTCCTTCTATTATAGCTATATTTTCTCTGGCTCTGCTTAATATGTGGAGTGCCCACTGTTTTTTTTTAAAATGAATCTCATTGCTCACCAGTGTTGTGGAGTATAAGGGAGATAACCCTAACTATGGCCCAGGCAACCAGAGTTCAATTAGTGGTTAGGGTGTCTGAAATGCTGGCATGAAGGGATGGTTGTGTCCATCTGGGGTGGGTGGGCTGTTCTTCAAAAATGCTCTCTGAAGTCCATGGAGTGGGAATAGCCCTCAGATATTCCAATGAACATAGGGTTGGGGAAATAAGGATAGGGCATAACTGCCCTCAACAAGCAGAAGCAATTGCCAGCATCACCCCTTCCTGGAAGCCCTTAAGGACTATGCTGGCCATGCTCACTTGGAGAAGTCCCTGGGGAGGAAAGAGAAGTATGTAGACCTGGTGATGACTAGGGGCACTGAGCAGACAGACAGAATTACACAGGGTAGAGAAGAGAAAAAAAAATATTCCACACTGCTTTTCCACAAATCCACCAAGTCAGGAGCACTTTTGTCACCACACTGACATGAAATCGAGAATGCAGCCTCTTCTGCTATGAATACAGGCATAGGTTCATAGGTTCATAGGATGATACTAGGCTATTGGTCTGGAGGCCCTTATAAGCCTAGCCAAGAATTTCATCCATGTTCCTTCAAACTCAGCACCCGTTTCCCCTTTCTAGCAGGGACACAGGTGGGATCCCAGGGGTGCATTTTCTGTTTTCCATCCAGTCTTCCAGGTTGCTCTTAAAGAGAGCTAGAGAGGTACTCTGCTTGACATGGAGAGGAGTCTATTCCACATATGGGGGTGTCTTTGGGACACAAATCTATCCTGCCAACAAGTTCTATTAATGTCACAGATCAGGTAAAGGCCTTGCATACGGGTTGCATGAGTGGAGTTTGACTTACGGATATGCAGCAACTCCATCAAGGCTGGGTCTGAGATGGTCATGTATGCCAGACACAGGTCACCTCTGAGCAGTCTGTATGAGACTGAGTAGAGGGATAGGGCTTTTAGCCCATCTGTATAGGATAGGTTTTTAAGTCACTGGATTTTCCTGGTCAGGAACCTCTATGGTCTCCCCAGCTGCTGCATGTGTTTGGCATGGTACATGCCGAAGTGGGCATTGTACTCAATAATGGGTCTGATAAGGGAGGAATACAGGGATGTTATGACCTCCTTGTTCTTGGATGAAAATACCCTTATTTATTAGGTGGAACACATAGAAAGCCTTCTGTACAACGGAGGCAATGTGGTGGTCAATGTTGTTATGAATGTGATAATTAGTGGGGATGCAATTTTCCCCAAAGGGGATAATGATGCATTTCTAGGCATTCAGTTTGAGGCCATGCTTCTGGCACCAGTCATTAGTTCAGGTAAGGCCATCTTGGAAGATATTCACATCACTAGGGGAATTTAAGACAGTGCCCAGCTTGCAGTCATCTGCAGACTTGATCAGCCACAGATCATTGGTTTTAGCTTGCACCTCAAAAAAGTATATCCCAAACAGTAGAGCCCCCAAGACTAATCCTTGTGCTACACTGCTCGTTATAGGTCTACTACTAGAGCTGGCTTCCCCTATTTTGAATGAGTGGGTTCTATCAGTGAGCCAGTCAGATACCTATCTGGTAACATATGGGTTGATGCCTAGCTGAGAGAGTATCTATTATGTCCGAGTGGGGAATAGTGTTGAAAGCTTTGGCTAGGTCATCTTCTCCTCGTCCATGGCTTTGGTGACTGTTTTGAAGAAGTTGACCAAGTTGAACAGGCATGATCTCCCTTTGACAAAGCCAAACTGTGTGGGGTCAAGCGTTTGGAGGTTGCAATGTCCTTGTTTATAAGGTCCATGATAATGAATTCCATGGCTTTGCAGATCAGGTTAGTTAGCGGAGGGGCCTATAATTGCCTGGGTCAGTGGACGCTCCACCTTTGTGAAAAGGGATGACAGTGGCCATCCTCCATTTAGCTGGGAAGAAGCTGGTGCTCAAACTTTGGTTGAATAGGGTGCCTAATGGAGCTGACAGCTCACACCTGAGTTCATGTAGGATACAGCCAGGGATGTTATCGGGTCCCATAGAGACTATTTTTTTTTGCCCTTGAGAGGGCATTAAAGACTGAACCTGTCTGCCAGCAGGTTGGCTATATCTATGAGATTTGTGTATGTGGTGTTATTGACCACCAGTTCAGTGTTGATTAGGGGAGTTACCTTTGAGATTACAGACATATGTGAAGAAGGCCTTGTTCTCAGTGGATGTGTCCAATTTGGACTCAAAGTTAGCCTTAGAGGTTTCTTCTTCTCCGCTTATTCATTTGTCTACAAAAGTCAGGTCATGCCACTGACTTCCTTCTGTTTTTGGTTATGGCAGCTCCTTTACTTTTATAAGACTTACTTTTCTCTTTTTTAAATATCTGCTGCTGAGAGTCCTTTTTTGGAGTATCACTATGTTTTGACCTTACAGAGTTTAACCTAGGAATCTCTTTGGGTTCCCTTTCTTCTATTATTTACTTTATTACTGTTTGTGTGTCTGTGTCCCACTGACATCCTTCATGTGCCCCACAGAGAATTTTCATTACCTTTTCCTCAACAACAAAACCTTGAAGGGTACTTAGCTGAGGCAACAGAGATATAAGATTTTTAGAGATGGAAGTCTAGGCCATTATTTATTTATCTTTCATTAGTTTAATATTTAGAATCTTCCAACAAAGGTCCCTACCACATACGACAGGATCTTCCTTCCCGCAAAGTTCCCTACCACATACTACAGGATCTTCCTTCGGACAAAGGTCCCTACCACATACTACAGCATCTTCCTTCCTGCAAAGGTCCCCACCACATACTACATGACCTTCCTCCCAACAATGGTCCCCACCCACATACTACAGGATCTTCCTTCTGACAAAGGTCTCCACTACATACTACAGAATCTTCCTTTTGACAAACGTCCCCACCACATACAGGATCTTCCTTCCGACAAAGGTCCCCACCACACACTACAGGATTTTCCTTACGACAAAGGTCCCCGCCACATACTACAGAATCTTCCTTCCGACAAAGGTCCCCACCACACACTACAGGATCTTCCTTCTGACAAAGGTCCCACCACTCACTACAGGATCTTCCTTCCGATAAAGGTCCCCGCCACACACTACAGGATTTTCCTTCTGACAAAGGTCCCCACTACATACTACAGGATCTTCCTTCCCGCAAATGTCCCTACCACATACTACAGGATCTTCCTTCCCACAAAGTTCCCCGCCACATACTACAGGATCTTCCTTCTGACAAAGGTCCCTCCACAAACTACAGGATCTTCCTCCCGACAAAGGTCTCCACCACATACTACAGGATCTTCCTTCCCGTAAAGGTCCCCACCTCTTACTACAGGATCTTCTTTCCGGCAAAGGTCCCCACCACATACTACAGGATCTTCCTTCTCGCAAAGGTCCCCGCCGCATACTACAGGATCTTCCTTCCGACAAATTTCCCCACCACATACTACAGGATCTTCCTTCTGACAAAGGCCGCCACCACATACAACATGATCTTCCTTCCAACAAAGGTCGCCACCACATACTACTGGATCTTCCTTCCAACAAAGGTCACCACCACATACTACAGGATCTTCCTTCTGACAAAGGTCCCCACCACATACTACAGGATCTTCCTTCTGACAAAGGTCCCCCACGTACTACAGGATCTTCCTTCCGACAAAGGTCACCACCATATACTACAGGATCTTCCTTCCGAAAAAGGTTGCAACCACATACTACAGGATCTTCCTTCGACAAAGGTCACCACCACATACTACACGATCTTCCTTCCGAGAAAGGTCATCACCACATACTACAGGATCGTCCTTCCGATAAATGTCGCCACCACATATTATAGGATCTTCCTTCCAACAAAGGTCACCACCACATACTACAGGATCTTCCTTCCGACAAAGGTCGTCACCACGTACTACAGGATCTTCCTTCTGACAAAGGACCCCACCAGATACTACAGGATCTTCCTTCCGACAAGGGTCCCCACCAGATACTACAGGATCTTCTTTCCGACAAAGGTCCTTACCACATACTACAGAATCCTCCTTCCAACAAAGGTCCCTACCACATACTACAGGATCTTCCTTTCAGCAAAGGTCCCTCTACCACATACTGCAGGATCTTCCCAACTACAAAGGTCCCTAGCACATACTACAGAATCTTCCTTTTCAGTTTCTGCACTGACTTCTTTCACTAACTTAGTAACTAGGGTAATAGGCATCTGAGAACACTCAGGTTCTTCCATACCTTCCAACCAAAGCTAGATTTTCTTTTTGAATTTTTTTCACCCTATCCTTTCTTCTTTATCAAGGCTATGTATTTTTAAAAGCATGTTAGGTTGTTGCCCCCCCCCCCCCCAAATACAAAAATCAACAAAATTATTAGAGGTATATTTGGGTCCATGTTCAGCTACTGAATACGAAAAAACATGAATCATGTAATAATGAATGTAAAAATGGAAATGGTCCAGGGACAATTATCGAGCAATGGCAATGCAGAAAAAATACACTGAATAGCAGATTTGGCCATAAAAAGGAAGTAATGCAATGCGTTAGGTAAGTGAAGGGAAACATTTTCAATTTGCCCTATTCCCCACTGTAGTGAGATCTCGGAGTTGGTATATATAGTTAGGGGGGTGTGAGGGTCACAGCCCACTCACCTTGGTTGTTTGACTATGGGCAATCGGTGTTTTACTTTTTGATGTTACCATTGTTCAATACTTGTGAATTTTGCTGTTTTACTTAAGCTGTTGTGCGGTTCAGGTTTTTTAGCATTCAGTAGCTGAACATAGACCTGGTATATTCACACCACAGAGAATGTGACTGTGCCCCCCCTCATAATTTCTGCAGTATCTTGACCCACAAGAAGTACTGACCAGTTATATCATGTGTTGGACTAGGCACCAAAGTTACAGGATGTAATGCTTTGCCTTATCTCCATGAACATACATTTCCACCAGTCTCTTGTTATACATTCTCTGTTTGCAGACATATGTGTTTTTGCTAAGTGTGACTATCCTTCCAGACTCTACTAGCCCTTTCAATTCCACACTAAAACCATTCATTTAGCTAAATACTGGTGGCACAGAGAAAAAATTGCTGGTTGTACTACTAAAGCCGCTACTCTATCACACTCTACTGCTACTCTGTCATTATCAGCATGTTGGGAAGAAATCCTACATTTGCTAGGCATAAGATTTGTATTATTAATACCAACATGCTTGTGAAAAATCACACTGCATTTATATAGTAATAAGAATGCTGTAACTAACAACATTCAGCAGTGTGCTCCATCTTCTCATAGTTAAAATGCACTATTTCAATTGCTGATAGCTTTTTGTGTGTTCAGAGAAACTTGTGCAATCTTAATTACAGACTTAGGTTGCTAAGTTTTAAACAATGCTGCCTTACCTAGCAGCTTTCCGTCAGCACCAATTTATTAGCACTTTTAGAGTCACTCAGCAAAACTCATTAGCATGCATGACTAACTAAGGCGTGGCACTTCTGAATCTATCGTTGGAACGTCTTATCGTTCTGCTTTTACTCTACTTTTTACTTCTGGCTTCAACTATAAACTTAAAATATTCTTTAGATCAGACACTTATGCTATTACATTTTACTTGTATGAAATGTTCTTTTATGACAGTAAATCAAATGGGACTAAGCCTACCCATTCCAGGGACCTAAATATGGCCTGTGACTTAAACAGGACATGCTGGAAGGAGAGATTTATCTCCCAGCGACTGCCGTGTCTTTGGAACAGGTTACCAATTGATGTGAAACAGAGCACCTCTATGACACTATTCAAGAGGAACCTGGATGAATGGATGGGGCACCGTACATTCTTACCAGGGATAGAGCCCACCCTGCTGGACATGGGCGGTCATCACGAGATGCGATCTTGGGTATTGACTAGCATTTCTATGGTACTACATTGGGATGAAACATCTAGGCTTAAAATGACCTCCGGGTTGATAGCCTAGTAATTTCCTATGATCCCATGAGCCTATGAAATACAACTGGTTACGTCTCAGAAGACACACCGGCAATAGCTAGTAATTTTTTCATCTTTTGACGATTGATGTAATCAATGTACTCAGTAATTTCCATGCTCGTATAGGAGTACAGTGCGTCACTTGTAAGCTGTGTGAATAAAATGTTGGCCCAGTAAGAATGAACAATTTTTTCTGAATGGAATACTTCTCAAAAGCACATAGATATGTTTCAATGGGGTCTATGTCAGACCATCGAATGGCCACACTGTCGAACATATCATCTTGTCGACAATGCAAGCCATCGAACCATTCTGACTGAAATCAAATTACAGTGGGGATCAGGAAATTTGCCGTTTTCCTCACTGTAGTGTGATCTGAGAGTAAGTATATATAATTAGTGAAGTGTGGGTGGTGTGACGGCCCACACTGTCGATGAGATGGCATTTGAAAATGTGGCCATTTGATGGTCTGACATAGACCCATTTCAATGTCATCAGCTACCTTCTGTTTTAGAGGTAGCATTGTCTTTGAGGTGGTCAGTACAGTGGCTATCATATTCAATTGCTCCTCAAGTCTAACTAAATGTTACTAGTAACTGCACTAATTTACTTTCTTGAACAGCCATAATATCTTTCCTTACATTTTTGCTGGTCTGAACTAGAGTATCCATAACTTTCTCCAATTTCTTTGGGAAAGCAAAACAGTTCAGATACAGAACAGAAAAAAAATCTAGTTTATCCATATCTTTTCAGGTGTAGTAAACAATGAAATAGCAACAGTTCTATATTTTCGGGGAGGGCAATTAATTCCAGATTTGTTTTTTTACTTGCAGGTTGTGATGCAGCTTTGAAAAATGCAGTTTGGTATATATTGTCAAATCGACAACCAGCAAAACAACCATTGTTTACTGACACTAAAATTAAATAAAATTCAGACTCCACTTCTTACTTAAGCAAAACCTTGCAGCTTCTCAGAAGACACTGGCAGTTGAGTAACAATGCACAGTACGTGTATACCTAAACCATTAGCACATCTTTCTAACACTAAGATATTCAACACATCAGCTACATGCATTATCCTACCTGTAGATACTGAACTTATAGGTCATACTTCTGTAATGAAAGGAATATTCTCTGGAGTTTTGCAGGTGCTTTTGCAGGTGCTTTATGTAGTAATATTTTAAGTATGTAATGGCATATTATTAAATTCCACTATTATTCCTTGGCTACATATGCAATATTGAAATTTCCTGAAAACAAAAACTACTTGATTAAAGCATAATGTTGTCAGAATTTTTCAAAGCTGTTATCCCACACATTACTGGTCTGCCTTCCTGTAATAAGGCTCACAATGACCATATGTCCTGGTGTTTATCTATATGGAACATAGTAGGTCCGGGCACATCACACTCTTTGTGTTCAGATGGTACACTACCCAGATGCTTTGGCATATGAAACCTCTTGACTTATGCTGCTGACCAAAATATTTGTAGATCAATATCTAGAAGCTTCCTAGTGGTACTGTGACATCTGATAAGTTAGGAATACACTTGGATGAAACAGCTGAATTGTCATGGGTTATTTACATGTTTATGACTGCTCTTCCATTCTTAAAATGTGAATTAAGTCCTTTTGATGACATGATGGCAAAATATGGCTTATGTACTTGAATGAAGTTGCACAAATTTTGCAAATACTTTTTGCATGGTTTTAAACATCTTATTCAATCCAGCTGTTTTACAATTACCTAGAACACATCTGGAGTTGATAAGATTCTAAATGACTACATCAAAAATTTATCTCTGTCAAGAGGTGTACTGGATGTACACAATTTAGAACTAGTTTTATCTAGCTTAACTTACTACTGCACTTGGTTAGTGTTACAGAAACATACCCAGAATTAAACATGGTTGTTACCACTTTTATTGTCTGAAGCACAGAATGCTCCCTTTTGGTCCTCTCTTACATCTTGATGATACAGACACATCAATTTACTCTCTTGTTTTACTGCTGCATTATAATTAATCCATTCAGTTAGGTCACTTTGTTTCACTGGAACTGTAGCTTCCCTGTACTTTAATTCCTCTTCTATTTCTGAGTGTAACAAGAACTTTTCTTGGAGCATAAATTGTAGATCTCATTTCAAGGAGACTCTTAATATGATGCTCAACTTTTAGACAGACAGCTTTCAAATTCCAGTATTTCTGCAAATGTCATCAGCATCTAGTATTACACCTTCAGCATTCTGAGCCTTATGTTTCTGCTTCTACAATGACGTTATAACCATTCTAACCATAAAAAGCCTTTTTACTTCTTCTGAAATTTGCACACCAGCACTTTTATTAACTGGAACAAGTATTCTGTATGAACATCTTGCACTCTGGCATCTAAAGCACTAACTGATTGAATCTGTACTTCACAAACTAAATTACTGTTCGAACTTTTGTCCCCCATGTCCTGGTCATCGAGGTGCAGCATCAGCTGCACATTTGTTCCATGCTAGTTTGGGAGCGGTAGTGCTCATTTATTTCCTCCAGGGCAAGAGCAACTGGGGCCCAAATGGTGCCCCATCAGGCAAGAATTAACCAGGGCTTTGCCATCACACAGGTAGCCATGAAGGGAGTTTGTTTCGTATAACCCTTTATTCTTCCATGTGTGATGACACCAACACCTATGTCATCACAAAAACCATGTATGCCCTTTTACATATGTATGCATTTTACCACGCAGCCCCCCCGTAAGGGCTACCATCAAAAGCTTGGGTGGTCATGCCCATGGCTCCCGTGGTCTCTTGGTTGCTTCAGGAACAGCATGTTTATGCCTTTGCCCCAGAGTGCCAGATTTCATAGGCTGAGAGCCACCAAGCTCCTCACCCAGACAGATGTCCTGGCAGAAGTCATGCTTCTCCTGCTCACTTGGCTGTTCAATCTCCTGGGCCAATAATCAAACTAAGGTCACCTGGGGTGCAGTCAGGGCTTTATCCCTTTGTTCCACAAAGCTGGGGCTGTACTGCTAAAACATCTGAACTAGATGTTTATGTGAATACCATATGTGTGCATGTTCAGATTTTCTCTCTCGTCATCACTAACATGTTGGCATCTCTAATCTATTTATGACTACAGTTTTGGTCATTCAACGCTTATTATTTATTAATGCATGGAATGTTTTAATCATACCAACCTTTTTCAAGATTTCCGTCCTAAAATATTTAGATGCTTTAAGTGGACTTGTAATGACATTTGAAACAACAGACTGCGTGCTTTACATTTGTAGATAGACACAGTCCAGATAGACCTAACTGAAAGGCTTTAAATCATACCTGGAATCAGACAACATCAAACATTAACAGTCTTTACAGTCACAGCTATAAATGTAGGTTTGAAACATGATATTGTAAACAAATGCTGTTACCAAGTTGAATACCAAAGATATACTTTTGGTCATCATTCATTCTATCCAGCATTCATCCCTGCTAGTAACAGAAGTTTTAAAGACATTTACGTAATTATTTATTAGATCTAGCACTGTTAAAAAGAAAGCAGTGCATTCAAAGTGTGCATTTTTACAATGCCAACAAATATTTCTGATTTTTTTTTGTCTGCTGGCATTTAAAATACCATTTTGCTTTTTACAACGTATAGTTATATTATTAGGATATCTAGGTTTATGATTCTGTACATGAATTAGTCTCAGTATATTTCTAAAAAAGAGGATATAAATTCAATTTCTTTGATAAAAGACTAAAGATATTATGGATAATAGATGCAAATGTATTTTTGTTCTTTTTAATTTATTTTTTGCCCCTTGCATCATCCTGTGGCCTCCCTGAACAGTGTCCCACTTCCATGCTTGGTCGACTAGCTTCGTTGATCCTCTAAACTTGCTCTGATTCAGCTGTGGCTGGTCATGGAACCTAAGAGTGTCCTGTGGGTCTTGGTAATTAATGTTTTGGTGCATTTATTTCCATTATATCATACTAGTTATTCCTGCGTCCTAGTTTGGTATCATGGTGACAGTTTACGGGTGGGTGTGGTCAGATCGCCCTGCCTCTGTGGCAGGTTATCCATGCCCACCTCCCTTACTCCTCCTTGAGCTAGGCCTCCTCAATGCAACACCCGCAGCCTCCACCAGGGGTCACCTCAAGGAAATTCCATGACCCCCACATGTCTCACATCCTACTCCATCAGACATCTAAGCTGCTAAGTGAACCTGGGCTAAATGGGATTTATCCCACTACACCCTCAGAGTGGCCAGGGATACAAAGCACACATTTATTTTCTCCACATTTTAATGAATAAAAATGGGAATAGGCACAAGTTTATGTCAGTCAGGAACAACGTTCACGTGTGTTTCTCATGCAAACTAGACATTTCTAGAATTAAGGATATTGTTGTAAACAACAAATTTTAATGCCCAATGAAGCATTGTGGTGATAGGGGATGCAACGCTGTTTATCCATTGTTGATCAAAAGGAGCACTCAACTTGAACAAAATGTTATAAAAAGAAAAATTACAACTTCAAAATGTTAAAAGGATATATAAGCTGGCTAGAACGATCATGTTGTACACACATTAATGAATATACAGTGACATATTTCATTTGCTTAGATAAATTATCTGGCACAAATAAATACTGCATTCACAACAGTGTAGGCATTGTAAATACAAATGATACTCTAGATGTGATGCATTTTATGTTGGCAAAACTATCCGAAAATGCAGCCACTATGTTTACCAACATGTCTTAGCAGTTAAATCAAAAATTGGAATAATGCAGTATATAAGCACACCATTAGAAGCAGGATGTTTTTGTTGTGTGTCAGTGCTAAGTGTTCAAATGGACAGGTGTCGACTCTCTGAAGCAAACATTGAATACTGTGAAATAAAAAAGTCAGTTATTACTTAATGTCAGCCACCATCCCTGTCTCAATGACTACATTAGTATAAAATGTGCTCTGAAATTTCATCACGGAGAGGAACAGTTGTATTTTCGGGACTTAGTTGTCGCTTTACATTTCTAGCCATTGTATTTACAAGATGCTCGGGTTTATGAGATTTTTACTTTTATGAATTTTAAATGATTTGCTTTTTTTGTACATGAATTTTGTTTGAAACTTTGGAAATGGTGTGCATGTGTGTCTTTAACTGCAACACACGTCTATAATTCTAATGTCACAATTTGTTATCCATAGTATTTATTTAGTATGCTAAAACATTTGCTGTTCTGATGAAGTGTCTAACTACAAACTGGAATGGAAATTCAAGGAAACCAAAAGAAATTAAGCATAAACACTTTATTTCTCCACTTTCCGTCAGATAAGACTTTTTCAGAAAACAAGGAATAACATCTCCACAAAACTCTTACATTTAAATACACTCATTCATTACCCAATTACATAGTTAATTAATGCAACCAATTAACAATTAAAGTTAAAACATGATAAATAAATATATATAAAACTTTATTCAATTTCCTCATATGTTTTCACTTTACGTCTTCTATATTTTAGGAAACATTTTATATTAACTACCCCATTCAGCCCTGGATGTTCATCGGCTATGAACTTTATTTGCCAAAAAGTTTCTCTTTTTTCTAATCCATTTCGAAAGTCCCCACCTCTCATATAATTGTTCAAGTACATAAAATAAATATTTGTTGTGATTACGACAATCCAAACTATATTCTTTATTCTATACCACCCTCATATGTTTCTTTATTCTCAAATGTAGTGCCTGGGTAGTCGTTCCAACATAAAAAGCTGTACATACTGTGCAAACACTAATATAAACAACACCAACACTTTTACAATCATATCTGGTGGTACAAAAAATGTGTGAACTATGAATTCCATAGAAGATGGCGAGTTTATTGACACTGTTGAAGAACTGCCTTTTTATCCAGCTAATGAAAATCCATCTGAACATCTTGCTTTACCATCAAAAAGCTTGGGGTCCCTGGTCGACGGACAGGCACAACGGAACAGAACGAGAAGCAGGAACACGCAGAAAAAGGACTAATGCTTAATTCTAATGTGAGTGGACTTTGTAAAATATTTAATCTGTCTAGTTTTACTTTTAATGAAGTGCAGCTAAAAGTTTTTCAGCTTGGTTTGAATTTTGTATCCTCTCAAAGAGCTAGCACTGTGAATAGCATATTAGATTTGAAATGCTTTACTAGGAAACTTAATATGAATTTTTTATGTGATGATATGAAATTGGAAGCATGTTTTGTCAAACCATCTTGTTTTAATCCTGCACTACATAGTACATTGAAAGCCTATGAAAAAAGTTGTGAGAATGATATCAGAAACTTATTAAGTCAGAAAATATCTAATGAATATCGTTTTTATAATTTGAATAACGTTGAAAGGAAAGCTTTGAACAATATTAAAAGTATGCATGGGTTAAGAGCTATGAAAGCTGACAAGGGCGGGGTACTAATATTGATGAATCAAAATGACTATATTGTGGCTATGGAAAACCTTTTGCGTAAAGAAGAAGAATATAAATAGGTTACTTTGATAGATATAAATACTGGGTTCAATTTTATAAAAATGTTTCTATATGAATTTTTAATAAATGGGTTGTTATGATACCCCATACTGACAACCAGTGCAAAAGGCCAAAATTCACTTTTTTACTAAAATAAAAACTCACTCTTGTAGAGTTTGAGTTATTTCCATTGGTTCATATAACATTAAGATGTCTCTGGAGCAAATGAAATCTTTTATACAAAACTATTAGTAGAACATTAGAAAACAACTTTTCTACTGAAATACCATGACATTTGTCATTTTTCATGTTTTTTTTTCCCCACAGGACACAATTGGAGACTTTCTTGCATAGAGAGGGAATGGTGGTAACCTTACAGGGGATGCATCAGGAACACATTTCCTCTTGGAATTATACTCCTCTAGTTCCAAAAAGGAACTCTTGAAAGCAAATAGATTTCTTTACTGATGTAGATGTATTTCTTCACTTATGACACCATGCAACATATAGATGGTCAGTTAATAACACAGAAAGTTGTTTATTCCAAATAATATGTCTAGCCTAAATGCGGTGTACATTCTAACTGTGACTTTAGGAGCTACACATCATGCCATACAAATCAAACAAGCTAATTAGCATTAAAGCTATGTATCTTGCATATAAGTAAGGATGTTTTCTGAATTTATACCTCATGCAGTATTTACTAGTGTCAGTGACTGTACTTCCTGTAATTATTTGTATTTGGTGTGTCCAAGGTCAACAACTCACTATCTAAAAGTGACGATGCACTAGTGAGTCATTCACATCTGTGTTTTTTCACATGACATCTGTATGCTAGTTGACTGTCTTAGTACATCAGCCCCAATGGCTCATGCCATAGCACACAGTTTACCAATTTCCCCATGCACATCTCAGCAATATCATGCATTTTTGTACTACTGTAGAATTTATAATTACCATGCCGTCCTCTGCAAACAGTTGTACATCTGAAAATGCTACAAGATCAGGGAAATTATTAACATATGTAATAAATAAATAATGACTACCTCAAGGCAGATGCAATGTGACAAAACAACACTTGAGGCTAGAGACATACTGCATTTCAAAGCAGAGGGACTCTTAACAAGATGGAAGGGGATTTGCAGCTGTAATTATACACAGAAGATCTACCCAAGTTTTTTTTCCTAGTTGTGAAGAACAGTTGAAGATAAATGCAGATATACACATTTCAGTGTTGGGAGTTGGCATAATGGCTAAGGAGTTTACCTCACAAACAGGGTTTGATTCTCAGTTTTGAAAGGAATATTAACTAAGCTTAAAATAGCCCACAAGGACATCTAGCCTAATATTTACCTATTATCTTACAAATATGACAAAGGAGATTATGTTGTATACGTGTTATGTCTTTCAGACCTGGACTGATTAAGAGACACCCTATTTTAATGTATCTAGGACTATTGAACGAAAGTTCAATAGTATGAATCCACAATAACCAAACGCACTTTAATGAAAGCACTTTCATCGAAAAAGCGCTTTCGTTAAAAACAAAACAATAAATCTTCTTTTATGCAGGAGGGCAAGCCCTCCTGCCCCCCCCCCCACACACCCCCTACTTTTATATTCTCACTCCAAGGTCGTACTACAGTGGGGAAAAGGGAATTTTCCCTTAACTGTACCATGATGTGACCGGCACAACGAGCATACTTATCCAAAAGTGCTGCTTCAGTGAAAAGCACTTTTGGTTAAGTATGTTCGGTGATATCTGCTTCGGCAAACAGTGCCGTTGGGGATCTGTATGGATCCCATTTTAATACTGTGTGATTCTGAACAACTCATTTAAATGAGGAAAAAGACTCTGTTTAATCTTTGAAATGGGGCACAGATGTCTAACAACTCATACCCTGTCAAACTGCACATTAGAAACATACATTAAAGGACTACTTTTTCACGAAGAAATACTGATGGATCACAACGTATACTCCTTGAATAGAGAAGGAGGAAAGGGGTATTAACTACCCTGAGTGGAAAATTTAGTAGTAGGGGTGCTGCCATTTTCATAAAAAAAGAGAGAGAGAGAGAAAACAAATCTGACATAAAATAAAGGAGAACAATTTAGAAAGTGAAAGAAAGCAACATCGTTCAAATTGTGGTGAATTCTCATAGCAAAAAACTAAAATATCTGTAACCAGAGAAGATTTAATGCTTGAAATGTACAAATAAAAAAGACAGAGAAAAGGAGGAAGGGTCACTTGAGACCTTGTTAAATTCATAGACACAGATGTTAACTGTGTCAAGACTATTTGAGATACTGAAGGGCAGACCTTCTTCACCATCCAACCAACTATAAAGTAAGCTTTGGAAATATCCAAAAGCAGCATTTTAATAATACACTTTAAACTCCTAGACTACAGACTTAACGTCATAAAATGGTCTGCACTTACCTACTGAAACCATGGTTTCATAGTTATTTACCATCACTTCCCTGAAAAGCTCCTTATCATGTTTTTTTAACATCTTCCACTCCTCTTCTGTGAATGTGACAACAATGTCCTCAAATGTTTCAGGTTCCTGGAAAAAAAAAAAAAAATTGTACTTCAACTTTTACTGCACTCAACAGAAAATCTGTAGTTTTTTTGTATCAGAATAATTGGCATTCATTGCTAGTTCTGTCTTTACTGCACAAGTGAAATGGAGTCCAAGGACCCCTTCAGCAAAACGTTGGTTACAGAAGGGAAATGTTTTACACACAGTGTGACATTCAGTATTTGATTAGTGAAAAATGCACTTAGCAACAGTCCTTGTGTATTTATTCATACAACAGTTGAGAATTATATAATATACTACACGTTCATCAATAAAATGTTTTTCAGTACTTACAACAATCTAATGCTTTCCAGTACAGACAAGTGTTATTGAGGTAATGTGCACTGCATCTGTGCAACAGAAATGTGGCATCCTTTACATGTTCCTAATGATAAATCTTGACTTGGTTGCAGAAAACTGATTTTGAATTTTTTTGAATTTTCTGTAGTTGTTAAACAATTCATACTTCTTTAGATTTAAGGTTTTGAACTGCTCTCATTTCTTTTTATGGCAGCAAAAGTTATTTTTAGGCCAATGGTTAGACTAGGAAATGACTGTCCTCTAATGCACAGTGTGACTGGGTTTTAAACATTCTGTAATGGCAGACAAATGAATACCACAGAATATTGATCAGGAGTCTGCATGTCCTTCCTGCTGTCATGTGGGTTTCATCTGGGTGCTCTGGTTTCCACCCACATTCCAAAGACATGCTGAAGGTGGATTGGACACTCTAAATTGGCCCTAGGTGTGAGTGTGCACCTTCTGTGGAATGTTGGGTGCCAGGCTGGCAACTCGACACAGTAAAACTCCATTGCCAATCGTTCTGCAGACTGTTGTTCCACTTTGGTGACCCCAAACAGGAAAAGTTGAAAGAAGAAGTGTCACTGCTCGACAGAGGCACAGCAAAATAACGGGTACAGTTCCCCATACTTAAGGGGTGGCGTAAGCCACAAAACGATGGGCTAGGCTTGCAAATGCCCTCGGGCAGATAGCCTAGTATGGACCTATGAACTATAAGTCTGTCTGTGATATAACTAGTTTCCAGTCTACTTTGTTTTGTAAGAGCTTCAAGCTGCCCTTTTGTTAAGAACAACAAAACACACTACCATGCCGAGCCTGGTGTACCATATTTAGATGTTTTGATTTCATGTGACAACAGCCAATATTGTTTTTCTAGTAGAACTTTTAGTAAATCATGTTTTTCCAACAATTATTTACATAGAATAGTTGTGTAAGAACTTAATGTAACCTTAGATGTCCTTCTCTTTCATGTTGCAGTATTCATAATGGTAGGGAGGTGGCTGCCTGCAGCACCGGACATCCGGCCAGTATACCAAAGTCTTAGGATAAGGGGTACATGCAACATTGCATGTCAGAGCCATAAACCGATGTCGGCTATAAAAATGATGTTTGTATGTACCCAACTCAGAACTGACTGCCACATATAGTAGTACCCCTAGGATACAAGAAGAAAAGGAAGCTTTTCAGACCCACATATACCACCAGTCAAGTAGGTAAGTATATTATATAGGCATGTAGCAGCTTTTGTTGTGCCCTGTTTGGATGTAAGGAAGAAAGGGAAATCCTACACAAGAAAGGATAAACAAATGAAAGAGGGGATAAAGGGGGGGTTCTGAATATTTCAACATGGAGGACATCTAAGGTCATGGTAAGTTCTTACACAACTATTCTATGTCCTTCTATTCTCATGTTGCAGTATTCATAACAGTAGGGAGAGTACCAAAGCTTTAGGTAGCATCCTGGGAGGCAGGGTCAATGAGACCTTGTAAAACTGACCTTGCAAACCCAGCTCTGGCTCTAGAATTTAAATCTAGTTTGTAATGCTTGGTAAAAGTATGTACAGAAGGCTAAGTGGCCACCTCCAGGATGGAAGAGTAGTCAACCCCCCCTAAAAAAAGCTGTTGAATAAGCAGCTGCCCTAGTAGAGAGAGCTCTCATATTGGAATTCAATTCCTTTCCATGAAAGGAATAGCAAAAAGAGATTGTCTTAGAAATCCATAAGGTAATTGTCTGTTTTGACACTGCCTAACCAAAGGCCCTAGGGTGAAAGGAGACAAAAAGGTGGTCAGACTTTCTAATGGATGTGGTCTTGTCCAGGTAATACCTTAGTTGCCTATGAACATCCAAGGAATGCAAAGTTTTTTCTGAGTAGTTTGGACGTTGAGGGAAGAAAACAGGTAGATTATTGGTCTGCCTTAAGGACAGCTCATAACCTTAGGCATGAAAGAAGGATTTGCCCTGAGGGAGACCCTGTCCCTATGGAAGATAACGTAAGGAGGAATATACATAAGGGCTTGGATTTCAGAGACCCTCCTGGTGGATGTGAAGGCCACCAGCAGTACTGTTTTCCAAGTACATCGCTTAAGTGATGCTGAGTGAGCTGGTTCAAATGGAGGCTGTGTGAGTTTAACCACAAAATTAAGGTCCCATGATGAAGGGATCGGTCTATGAGGGGTTCTGATGAAGCACCCCCTTATAAGAAGAGTTTTACCTCTAACCTGGATGCCAAAGGAGGTATCAAAGGCTGTTATGACTAACAAATGCACTTTTACAGAAGAGTACTTCAGTCCTGAATGTAGATGCTCACACAAGTAAGAAACAGCCATGGGTACTGGAACAAGAGAAGGGTCCTGTTTGTTCTTGCGACACCACCTGGAGAAATTTATTTTGATACATAATTTCTCCTGGCACTAGGTTTCCTGGCCTCCTGCAGAACATTGAGAACATCCTCTGAATACAGGTTTCTGAAGGGGATCAAAATTCTATCACCCATAGGGTCAGTTTGAGGTTGAGCTCCTGAGGTTGGATGAGGGACCTCCTGTCTTGTGTGAGTAGGTCGAATCAGTGAGGTTACCAATGGTGATTGCCCTTGGCTAACATGTGTAGTAGAAGAAACCAATGCTGTTTTGGCCAAAAGGGAGTCACCAGCAGGATTTTTGGTTTGTCCCTCTGGATCTTCAGAAGGACTTTTTGAATCCATGTGAAGGAGGGGAAAACATATAGAGACATCCTTGCCCAAGAAAAACAGAAGGCATCCACCTTCCAAGCCTGTGGATGTAGGTTTCTGATGCAAAACAGAGGCATCTATCTGTTCTGGGAGGAGGCAAACAGATCTGCCTGAGAAATACCCCACCTGTGAATAAGATCCAAGAACATCTCCCTATAAAGCATCCATTCATGACAGGGTGCTGAGGTTCTGCTGAGGGTGTCTGCCATCACAATCTCTGCTGAAGGAATGTACATAGCTTGCAGTTGAATGTGTAGTTTTGCTGCTAGGGACCAAATCTGAATTGCCAAGGTGCAAAGTGTATAGGACCTTGTCCCTCCCTGCATGTTGATATACCACAGGACAGTCATATTGTCTGTGACTACCATCAAGGTGCCTGGTAGGAGAACTTGCTGGAATGTTTGAAGTGCCAAGAGAAGGGCCCTCAATTCTTTAGTACTGATGTGATCCCTTTGTCTCTGGGTGGACCACTCTCCCTGAACTCTATTTTGGTTGTTGTTGATTTCCAGCACTGCTCCCCAACCCAGATCTGATGCACCTGTGTAGAGGCGTTGTGAGGGTGGAGGAATCTGCAAGAGTGACTGAGGCTGATGGATGAAATCCACCATTCCAGCTATTTTTCAAGCATGGGAGAAGAGGGAGGGAAACATCCAGAGGATGGGAGTGTTGGTTCCACAGATTCTTAAAGACCCACTGGAACTTTCTCATATGCAGCCTTGCCAAGGGCAGCATGGGAATCAAGGATGCCATGTGGCCTAGGATTCTCAGAAATTCCCTGACTGAGATGTTTTGGAGGGAAAGAAGAGTTTGGAAGTAATAGGTGAGGGCTTCCATCTTGTGGCAGGGGATGAAGGCTGCTATATTGCCTGCTCTTATTCTGCACCCTAAGAAGACAAGATATTGGGTAGGTGTCATTTGAGATTTTTGCTGGTTCACTGTGAACCCTAGGTCTGCCAAGGTTTTGCACACCATGTGTAGGTGATGGTAACGGGAGTGGCAGGCCTGGTGTACGATAAACAGGTTATCTAGGTAAGATATATTTGTATGCCCTGCATTCCGCAGTGGGCAACAACTGGAGTCAAACACTTTGTGAATACTCTTGGAGCTGTAGACAGCCCAAAAGGCAATGCAGAAAACTGAAAATGTAAGGAATCTACTGAGAAGCATAGGGATTTCCTGTAGCTGGGGTGAATGGGGATATGAAGGGATACCATGAAGGCTTGGTTGGGGATGAGGGATAAGAGATGATGCAAGGTGAGCATCTTGAAGGTAGGCACCTTGAGAAATAGATTGAGGATAGAACAACCCAGAACTGGTCTCCAAGCACCATCCTTTCTTGGGAACAAAAACATCCTGGAATAGAATAATATCCCTTGTTTGTCTGATCTGGAAGGACTTTTTCTACTGTGTCCCAAGTTAGGAGCTGATCCAAAATTGGAAGAAAGGGGTGAAGCTGGCTTGAAGGGGGGGGGGGGTTGAGGTGTCCCCTGGAAAGGAGGAACGGTCCACCAAGTCATAAAATAACCTTTTTGGATGATGGAAAGGACCCAAGCCTCTGAGGTGATTTTCCGCCATGAGAGTAGGGAGAGGGTGAGTTGGAGGGATGGGGGGGGGTGGAAGTGGGTAATGGGTTAGAGTCACAGTGAAGGACCTCTGTCAGGGTCAGGCTGCCTCTGAAAAGGAGTAGGGGTTGAGGAGGGTCTAGGGTGTCTCAGTCCTTTACACTGTGGAGCAGTAGAGTGAGAACGTTGCCTCCTTACACAACTGGTCCTTTGTGGGTAGTTCCTGTGGTATCTAGGAATGGCCGAAATGAGCAAATGTTTTACAATTTGCAACTCCTTGCCCTTTTCTTGGAGAGATTTAAGGAGCTCTGCTGAAGCAGTGCCAAAAAGGGTTTTATTATCAAATGGTGCATCTAGTAACTTGGCTTGTACATCCATGCGTAGGGGGCTGGAGTCTCACCCAAGAGTACCTTCTCAGGACAGAACCTGATGCTGCGGATTTGGATGATGGCGTGCCTGGTCACCTGAGAAGCGGTAGACAGCAGGGTGGAAAGCTGAGACTTAGTAGGCAAATCTGTCATTAATGCAGAGGCCTTGGACAGGGTATCTACAACAAACCTAGCCATGTGATTTGATAATTAATAGCTCTAATGGCAAGTGTAGAAGAAGTGTAAATTTTCTTTCCCTGTCTATCCATGAATTTGCTATCCTTACCTGTAGGGAATAGGGAAGTGGAAGGCAGCTGTCTGAAGGATTTGTCTGCTGACACCGTAATAACTGCTGGGTCTGCAGGGGGGTTCTTGAACAAGAACTGTACATCCTGGGGGACCTTGTAAAACCTATCAGGACATTTAGTAGCTGGTGGCCGAGAATCTGGGGCCTGAGATGCAGCCTGAAAGGCATCATGAAAAGCTGGAAGAAGAGGAGGAACTGCAGATTGAGAAGGCTGTTCCATCTACAGGAGGTCAAAATATCTCCTTTTGCTCTCAGAAACATCCATGATCTGCCATTTAAAATGCTCTCTCATAAGTGTAATAGTGTCCCAAAGGAGAATTATTCCCCAGGTGAATCAGGACTAATGGTGTCCTCCTCAGGAGTAGTAAAGTCCTTGGGAGAATCAATTTGGGAACAGTAAGTCAGGGATTCATCAGAAGAAGAGAGTTCTTCCTGTGACTCCTCCAAGGCCTGCACCAGCAGTAGGGCTGGTTGGGTGACCTGAGACTGAAGGGCCTGGAAGGCTCTGAACAAGTTCTGGGAAAAGGCTTCCCCACCCAGGTGCTGGTTCTGTAGCTCCGTGTTTTTCTTTTTGTTTCCTCTTAAGAGGAATAGTAGGAGTAGTTGGTTTTGGAGCAGACACCTGGGTGGATGGTAAGGTGGTAGTAGGCCCCTCCGATGCCACAAGCCGTAGTTCCCCCTCACCATCAGGGCCTGCTGGCTGCTCAACCACAATGGATGCACTCTGGGTTTCAGCTAAACCAACCTCCACCACGGTTCTCAGTTCCAGTGGCCAAACCAATTCCCAGTGGGACCCTGGGCTAACATCTGCCTCGAAAGTCTCACTGGACTCCTGAGGTTCAGCATGGGTGCCGGGCCTAACTTTTTTGGCCTTTGGAGGAACCTACCCCACTTTCCATACCTAAAGCCAAACGTTGGAGTCTTTGGTTTTCCAAGTATAATTTTAAAGCAGCCAAGTGGCTATGGAAAGTTTTAGGTACAAAGAACTGGCAGATGTCACAATACTTATAGTCGTGGCCTTCCCCTAAACAAAACAAACACTGATCGTGCATGTCCTTTTGTTAAATTTGTCTTCCACAAGCACACTTTCTCTTCCTAGCTGACATGTATGTCTGGAAATCAAGACGGAATACAAATCAAAAACCCAGAATGGTACTTATCTGCAGCGGACAGCCAAAGTCAAACAAGCAAATGGATTCCTTGTGCTCGCTATCAGAGGTCCGTAGATCACTGTGGCAGAAAAGTTCTGGGTTGGGTATGTGCAGATGTCACTTTTATAGCTGACGCTGGTTTATGGCTCTGACATGCAATGTCACACATACCCCCTATCTTAAGTCTTTGGTATACTGGCTGGATGCCTGGTGCTGCAGGCAGCTACCTTGCTAATGTTATAAATACTGCAACATGGGAACAGAAGGACATTATACTAATACTCATCCCAATTTTATTAAAAATAACATACCTAGAGGGCAGAGGATTAGATTATTTAGGTTAACTACTGATACTGATCTTATAGAAGGGATGAATGAGATATTTAATATGTTTTGTGCTAGAGGTTGCAAACGAAAGATGATGGAATCTGTTGCCAAGGAAATAATATGTAAAACAAAAGCATTTTTTCCTCCTATATCAGTGGTGGGTTTTGTCACTAATTCTTGTAACATCAATAGCAATAAGTCCTTTAGGGAAAGTTTTGTGTTAAGAATTACTGTTGATAATTTAGATATAAAACAATGTTATATTGGAGAATCGGAACATCCTTAGAGGTAATCCTAAGTTATACTCTACTATTAACTACGGTCCGAATTTTGTTTACAAAAAATACAACACTTTTTAGCAGTATTTTGAATTTGAGAACACTAAAGTACAAAGGAATGTACAAATGTGTTTTTTTGTAAGGCATATAATTTTATTATAGAAGGACCCAATATTTCTTTGCTCCAGTTATCTAGAAATATTATGATAAAAGAGTATTTTAATAGCAGTTTCCTAGGTTTAGTCGATATTGCTTTTTGTTTCTCATGTGAAGCATTTTATATTGGTATGACTACACGTATGTTCTCTAGAATCAAAAAGCATTTATACGGTATTGAAGTAAAGGATGAGTGTAACGTTTTATACAAACATTAAAGGTTTGTGTTAGTTTTGGAAAGTTTTACTTCATGGTTTTGGAACGTGTTCCTTTAGGTTAAATATGAGGGGAATACAAAAATATGTTGGAAAAACGGGGAAACCTGTTGGCAAATTTATTTGCAAGCCGATAAATTCCCTGGATTAAATGAAACTATTCAAATCAAATGTTACCTAAAAGACAGTAATTTTATGAGACAGGTGGTTTATCAAAAATGTACATTAATTTGATTTGTTTTGCTATTTTCTGATGAATTTTTTGAATGCCCTTATGTTATACTACACAGTAGGTTACCATTTTCTAGGTGCTTGTAAGTGTAACATTTTATGTGAGAACATGGCAGTTATAGGACAGTGGTCATCAAAGATTATAATCAGACCTCAGATCATGTCAGGGGAGTGAGGAATCAAACTGCTCTGAATGGCACTTAACATTAAGAAAATTATACCTGTTGGCATGGGTCATAGCTTGTCAACTGGTCAAGATGGCTACTGTGCTGCTCGGGTCTATATTAGAACATCGAAGTTTCAAAACTTTGAATGTTCTAATATCAACCCCTATTCATCAAAAGCTGAAAATATCGAAGCAACAGAAAACCAAATTTTTTTTCCTAGGGAAAGAATTTGGTTGTCCGTTTCTGCTACTTCAGTATTTTCAGCGCTGTGGTGGAAAGTTATGGGTCGGGTTCAGGTAAGTGTGCGATTGAGTGCGGGTTAGGTTAGTTAGGGTTAGGGTGCGGGTTAGGTATGTGTGCGATTGTGGGGACGTGAGAGTTAGGGCGGGTTAGGTGAGTTAGGGTTAGGGCACGAGTTAGGTATGTGTGCGATTGTGTGGACGTGAGGGTTGGGGTGGGTTAGGTGATTTAGGGTTTGGGCGCGGGTCAGGTAAGTGTGCGATTATGTGGACATGAGGGTTAGGCCGGGGTAGGTGAGTTAGGGTTAGGCCGCGGGTGAGGAGAGTGTGCGATAGTGACGGACCTTAGGGTTAGGGTTTGGGTTAAGGTAAGTGGATAGTTAGTGGTGTGTGTATAGTTTAGTGTAGGGTTAGGTGTAAGATTTTAGGTGTGTGTGTGGATTGCTGTTTGTTTGGTGTGCTTGTGTTGTGTGTATGTGTTTTGGAACAGCAAATTTTTTCCCTAGGAAAAAATTCTCTGTTCTGTATGTTCGATGTTTTCACCTTTTGCTGAATAGGGATCGATGTAAGAACATTCGAAGTTTTGAAACTTCGATATTCTAATACAGACCCTGTTGCTCAATATGCATGAGCAAAGAGACTCCCAAAGTAAGGTCTTGCAAGACAGCAAGAATGTACCTTTAAAAGCAGAGGGATTTCTGTATTTTAACAAACTCCTTCTAAAGATAGTGGGAAGGATTATAGACTAGGATGGTGTTGAACTTTATGTGACTTTCTAAGTTATAATCACAAATTAATAATTATGGGATGTGGGTTGGCGATGCTTGGAGATACTGGAGTCAGAATAGATAGAATATAATTTTGCAGAACCAGGACACCACTCCCTAAGCTTATACTTGGTGTATGGCTTTGCAGTGAAGAAAGAGGTTACATGGTTTCATCCATGACTTTGTTACACATGCACAACCTGGGATGCTTGTCTAAAGCTGTTTCTAATACAGTTTAAATTACTGCATATGTTATCTGTATTGGAAGTTCCTACTTTTAGGCCCTTCTGTTTTGTAAACATGGTGGAGTT
The DNA here is from genome assembly GCF_019279795.1 of Protopterus annectens. Taxonomy (NCBI): domain Eukaryota; kingdom Metazoa; phylum Chordata; order Ceratodontiformes; family Protopteridae; genus Protopterus; species Protopterus annectens. The sequence continues at coordinate 1,651,115,881 of NC_056744.1, forward strand.
TAACATCCCAAACTAGGATTAGGAATATCAATACAAATGGACAGCGTGTTTTGTCTTCTGGTATTATTATGCCCATATGTGTATGTCTTAGAATGCATCCTAATGGTATTTTATATTTTTGGATCAACATAGGCATTAGCAGTTGTCAATCACCACATCACTTCTTGGTAGAGGCATGCATAAGTTTCCAAGTATAATATTGGAATTTGTTATATAGGACCCCAAAAGAATATAAGAAGGAAAGCTGGTCCAATGCTGCACAATTAGATTTGTGCTGGCATTTTGGCAGAAATGTCTGAACAAACAACAGCAGGGTCACCATGACAAAACGCAAAGTGCTTTCGGAAAACAATTTCCTTCATTAGATACTACTATTAACACTGACATGCATATGTGTTGGGTGTGTGTGTGGATATATATATATATATATATATATATATATATATATATATATATATATATATATATATATATGGGTCTACTTCATATGAACGACAGCTCATATGAGACAACCAAAACACTGACACTAAAACACTGAAAGCTCATATATCGACAGCTCACATGGTCGACACATAAATCCAAAGCATTATGCCCTTTCCCCACTGTAGCATGACCCTGGAGTAGGAATAAATAGATAGGGGGGTGTGGGGGCATAGCTCCCACACATTATTTACATGAATATAGTCAATTCAGTTAAAAGTATCCATATGTATGTTTTAAATTTATGACATATGCGGGGGGCTGTGCCCCCCACCCCCCCCTATTTATTCCTACTCCAGGGTCGCACTACAGTGGGGAAAGGGCATAATGCTATGGATTTATGTATCATGAGCTTTCAGTGTTTTGAGCTTTCAATGTTTTGGTGTCAGTCAAACGGTTGACGATCATATGAGCTTTCAGTCATATGAAGTAGACCCATATATATATATATATATATATATATATATATATATATATATGTGTGTGTGTGTAAAATCTATCTATAAATATACTGCATTTAAAATGTCATAAGCCAATCAGCAAAACCCAAACGGCCTATGTAACTTCCTGGTGAATCACAGAACATCAAGTGTCATTTCCCGATAGTTCACAGAATGCATCTCAAAACAATAAAAATATGTATGTGTGTGTGTGTGTGTGTGTGTGTGTGTGTGTGTGTGTGTGTGTGTGTGTATATATATATATATATATATATATATATATATATATACACATACACACACACACACATACATATATATATATATGCATAACAAATTGTGTGCAACTGCATAAATATGTTTAACACTACCAAATTACAGTCTACAAGCTTTCAACACCGGTTTTAAAGGGATGAAGGCATTTAAACCTGGCAAAACAGGCACACGCAATTCTGCTGTCCAATATGTTTCCTGTACCTCGGTGGCATTATGTAAATCTCCACCCCTGATATTGCTATTGATGGTATCTGTAACCATAAAGGAAAAGCTGTAATCAGAGTGAAGCGCTACATGTTGAAACAAGGCATTATGTTCTAAACTCTTGCGTATAGCATAATGATGTTGTAATATACGTTGTTTAAACATCTGGTTTGTTTTGCCTACATAAAAACTAGTGCAATGCTTGCACTTGGCAATATATATCACATTTGTGGTAGTGCATGTAGCATACCCTTTATAAAAATAATCTTTGTGTACTTGGATGTGAAAATTTATTCAAAGTATTTATAAGTGGACATGCTTTGCATCTCTTACAAGGGTATTTGCCTTTTTTATCAGACAGTAATCTAAAACTACGTATGTTAGTTGGTCTGTGGCATAATAAATTCTTCAGGTTACTGTTCCTTTTGTAGCAAAAACGAGGTACAGAGCCAACTATTTTTCCTATCTGTTCATCCACTAAGAGCATATTCCAGTTGTCACATATGATATTGCAAATATATCTGCTGTCACTGTTAAATGTATGGTAGAAGCTCCCCTCACTTGTTGATTGTTGGCATATTTGCCAGCAGAGAACCAGGGTTTCCCCTTATTCCTACGTAACTCGTCTAAATCACCAGTACATGCATGTATTTCTTGTTCCTTATACCTACACACTATCAAATTCTGGACTGTCTTGTCTTTCTGTGACAGAAAAAGATCTAGGAGACTCTCTGTTTCTCTGATACCCTCACTGTGACACGCCTTGTTGAAGTTTTCAGTAGTTTATTCGGTGTCTTAGAAGCATGCATTTCCTCAAGATATACAGCCTGTATATTTAAGTTGTAGGTAGCATGGTAGCATAGAGAAATGCTTTCCCCCTGCAAAACTGATTTAACACTGAAACAGTATGTTTCATTGATGATTGTTTCACTTGCAGTTCAATATTTTGTGATCTCATTTCAGTCAATAAATACATAGGAAACATTAGTTATGGAGATGACAGATACACTTATGTACACAACAAAAGAGTGTTTGTACAATATTATTTTTCAGTTACTTGTAAACAATTATATATTAATGGCAGACATTCTTTTATAAAATATTTGTTTCTGTCACAGCCACAGAACAAATAAAGTAAATGCAAAACTCAGAATGAAGCACGTTACATTGTACCATTTAGACTGCCATGCTGTTATCTTGTCTCTTTTGTCATCATGGCAACTGGCAGACAATTATTCTACTTTCCAATATAAAAGTTAAAAAAAAAATGCAGAAATGAAAAGCATACTTACTGTTAGCAAATGCTTAGGTTCAGATTTGAGTTTCACGTGACTGTTAAATGTTTCCGGAGTGGCCATAGTATCACTTTCAGTGGCTTCAGACTTCACTTCCATCACTTTCACAATCATCACTTCCTTATGCTTGCGCTCCAAGGCAGCATCGGATACTGACATTCGGGAAGCAATAATATCATGTTTAATGCAATTGAGATGTCCTTCTGTATCATTCAGATTGTTTGTGTCTTCTTTCTTAAGCTGTTGGGTGAGTTTTTGTTCATTTTCGTGCAGAAACTGGTGCAGTTTGGTAAATTCTTGTTTAATGTATTGTTCCAAAGTGCATTCCTAGGAAACAAGTACAAAAACAGATCGTGTTGAACAGCTCGCCTTATACTATCAGTTGAATCGATGGATTTTCCTTATATAACAAAATGAACAGAAATCAGCCGTCTAACAAACAGACAAGCCGTCTTTCTGGATCACTGATCACCTAGTGCTGGGATCAAGACTGACCCAATCAGTATGAATGGAAGGGACAGAGGGTCCACCGGCCTACAATGATCTCCTCCCAGAAATAGTTGCGGATACATACCCAGTGCAAAGATGACCCTTACAGTACAGCAGGATTAGCTCCAATGTGGTGGCTTCACATTTACGTATATAAAGCTTCGAAGACTGGAAGAAAATGTCAAGAACAGAGAAGGTAGATACCTAACTGGATGACGTGTCTGAGTTTTATTTTTCTGTTTGCAAACCACGTAGAGTCTAGGTTGAGGACACTTTTCTGATATGACATAGTCCATTAGGCATAGATAGTCTAGGCTGAGGACACTTTTCTGATAATGACATAGTCCATTAGGCACAGTGGAAAAATACAGTGTGATGTCTGTAATTTATAAAAGTGAATTGAAACAAACACAAAAAATTAAATAAATGAATGGTCTGCACTTACCATAATGATACATTGTTATGCATGTCCGTCCAGTTCAAAAGGCAGGATGAGTTGTTGTAGGCACTAGTGTGTTCAGGAAATGTAAACTTTCGCAAGCTTTAGCTCCTCCCCTTCTCCCATAATGCACTGCTGACCCTTTTTTTCTCCAGATCTAATTGTGCCCCTGAAGAGGGAGCACTAACATACCATAGATTATATAAACTATACACAGCAACAAACGGAAAATTAAAAAAAAACACGAAATACGGACCAAAAATTCCACTTTAATGCCGCCACAAATATGATAAGATCTCTCAAAAACTAAGCGCTTTCACCAAACAACTTGGCATCTTCAGAGTTAATGTGAGTGAAAAAACAAAAGTATATATATCTATATATATATATATATATATATATATATATATATATATATATATACACATATATATATATATATATATATATATATATATATATATATATATATACATACACATATACACTTAATCTCGTTCATTTTGACTAATCAGGTAAATAACTAAACAATCGCCTAGCAACCATCAAGTACAAAATTATTCTAATGATGTTATGCTGTTTAAAAAGGCAGATTGAAAGCTTTGAGCGAGATTGTAAGAAATACAGGACACTTCAGCTTGATAATGCATTTCTTACTAAATCTTTGGCACTTAAACAAGTGCCTAAAGGTCTGCAGTTGTGGCAACTACCTATGGGTATTGAAGGAGGGAGTAAGGCTTACCAGGAACTGACAGAATTATTCAACAGATCTGGCCTAGACATGATGGACATCATCATTAAAAATAATGCAAGTAAGTTGATATCTTTGGAGAAAGAAATAGTTTCTATGAATAAATACATTATTAATGATTTATTTTTTGTACAACATGAAAACAACTATCATAAGGTTATTAAGAAGATTTTATTAAGAAAAATGTGGAAGTGAAATCCAAAAAATTAGCCCGGGACCTGAATGATTACAAAAATAAACAAGCATACCTTCCCGGTGCAACATTAGGTAATTCATTTACATCAACAGATACGGAGGATACACAAGCTACAATAGTTAATCAGGAATCTGATTTTGGCAACTATAAAAACATTAATAGGACACAAAACAATATTGGTCATTTTTTAGACTCACTTCAACAAGTGAGGAGGTCAGAATGACTGATGAACAGGGGGGAACAGGGGCACAAGAACCAGTTTTATGGAGCTTATCAACAGCTCCAAATGCAGAACACCAGGAAATGCCAATGGTCAAAGAACAGGTGATATTAAATTGTCTAGATAACCAGATTGGTGATTCTGACAATGTTAATGCAGAACTTTATTTCGATAATGAATAAGTGACATTTGATTTTTTTGGCGATGATGCAGTTGACTTAGGGGACTTTAATAATGTGACTGGTGGATCATTTAATTGTTTTAATAAAATTAATGGTATACCCCAGTGTGATATTTTGTAAAAGGATGGTTTCACTATTTACAATTTTACTGCTTTGATTATTAATGAAACACACCGTAAGGTTCTTAGCAAAGGTATTACTTTTGTTCCATCTTTTCATCTTGATTTTGTTGATGTGTTTACAAGTTTGAAATTGTTTACAAGGAAACTTAATCTGAGTTTATTTTTTTATGACAGGGACAGGAGTGAGAACACAACTAGGGAGCCTTTGGATCTTACAAGGAAACGCACGTTTATACCCCCTAACTGTAATGAGGTCACATTGTTTGAAAAAATGTGTGTTAAAGAAATGAGAAAGGTTGTGTCACATCATGGCAAAAATGTTAGAAAGGACAACCTTAGTTATGATGAGAGAAAGGTGTTATTTGATTTGGCAGGTAATAAAGAATTATAAATATTGTAACCTGACAAGGGAGGGGGAGTTGTGATCATGGCTCATTTAGATTATGTGTCCCAAATGCAGCAGGTGTTAAATTATGAAAATACGTATCAAAGGGCTTCAAAGAACAAAATGAATATAGCCTATAATAAAATTGATTTGTATTTGATGGACGGCCTTTTTCAGGGAATGCTTGATGAAAATGAATTCAGATTTTGAAAGCTGATCATCCAACAACTCTGGTTATTTTTGGAATCCTCAAGATCCACAAAAATGTCAATAATCCACCATTTAGATCGATTGTCTAAGACTGAGCCTCTAGCAGCATTTGTGGATTTGGGGATACAGCAGATAGTGAAGGGGACAGGTCACATATTGAAGAGACTCATTGCATTGTCTTGAACGTTTAAAAACCACAAAATGTCTGGAGGAATTCACCTTTTTGACTATTGATTTGGATAATTTATTTACAGCAATCCCACAGTGAGGGTTTGACATTTTTTAGTGAGTAAAATGTTAAGTATGACAAAAATCAACATTTTAGTAGATTTCATGGAAATTGTTTTAAAAAACAATTATCTTATGTTTGAAGGTGAATTGTTTCACAAAATTTCAGGCGTCCATGGGGGCAAAATGTGCCCCAGTGTTTACTAATCTTGTGTTACTACACTGGGAGGAACGATTTATTTTTCAGTCTGATTTCAAAGAAAAAAATTGGATTATATAACCATTTTTTGGATAATATTCTCATTTTATGGAAAGGGGATGAGAATAATCCCAAATTATTTGCTGACTATTTGAACCACACTACCCCCTTCTTTAAATTTACTCATCAACTGGGACTCTGATAAGATTGAGTTCTTGCATATTCAACTCACAAAAACTGATAAGGGTTACAGAGTAATATAGGAAGGTGATGTACTCTAACTCCTTACTGCATTATGATAGTTGCCACCCATTTCACCAGAGAAAAAAGTGTAATACAGGGACAAATGGTGAGATTGTCACATTTGGTTAGCGACAACATCGCATACCGAAAAGAATTGTATACCCTGATTGGAATGTTCTTGGAAAGAGGTTACCCTTTGAAATTGCTCTTGAAAGAACATGAGGAGGTAACAAGATAAATATTTTTTTTCAACCTATATTGTGGAGCAAGGATGTTTTTTTTGCAAGATAAAAAAATGAAGGAAAATAGGGAATCATTTATATTGAGATATAACCATCAGGCACCTCAGCTGGTTGAGGTGATCAATAGGTCATGGGATATATGTTTTATTGATGAAATCAAAAGGAAGGTTGGTAAAACACCATGAGTAATCTTTAGCAGAGGTATGAACATTAAAAATATATTGGGGAGACCTAAGATAAAAAAAAAAAAAAATTCACATATGTATAAATGTGGGGCATGTAAAAATTGCAACTATATCAATGATGGACCCTACGTTTCTGTGCAAGGTTATGAAAGGACTATACCATGCATATGTAGCAAGAGTTGCAATACATCCATGGCAGTTTACATTGCAACTTGCACAACTTGCCCAAGTTTTTACGTGGGTAAAAGGGTCCATAGGTTGAAAATGGTCCATAGGTTGAAAGACAGGATAACTGAACATTTAAGAGCCATCAAAAACAAGGACGAACATAGGGTCATTCTAAGTGAAAGGGGTGGCAACGATTGGCTAAGGGTAGAAGAAAAAGAATACAGATGGCATGCAGGCTTAAAGCCACAAGTCCCCCATGTCTAAACGACAATATATCTATCATGCCAGTTTTAAAGCAGAGAGCATGCAACATTTAGGAAGCCTGTAGTGGGCTCATTAAGTTTATTTTGTTAATTTTATAACTTCATAATCGATATTTTAACATTTATATTATTTATTTACTAAAGTTTAACACAACAGTTTTCTAAATGTACAACGTGTTTTCATTGTGGATTATTATTGTTTTAATACAAAATAAGGTGTAAGGAGCATAACATCATGAGAAGGATTTTGTACTTGATGGTTGCTAAGTGATTGTTTCATTATTTAGCTGTTTGGTCAAAATTAATGAAATTAAGTATATATATATATATATATATATATATATATATATATATATATATATATATATATATATACATATACATATACACACTTTTATTTTTTCACTCTCATTAACTCTGAAGAAGCCAAGTTGTTTGGTGAAAGCGCTTAGTTTTTAAGAGATCTTATTGTACTCGTGGCATTAAAGTGGAATTTTCAGTCCGTATTTCGTGTTTTTTTTTTATTTTCCATTTATCAGTTGTTTGCCCTTTTGGGTTTCTTTACGTTTATTAGTATACACAATAATCTCCTTGCACTCCTGGTCCCAAGCAGCAAGAACAGTGGAAAGTGGGAGGGGCAAGGTTGTAGTGGATACACGTGGATTTTAAAGACCGACAGTTAGGTTAAGTACATAAATTTCATATATTACATAATCTAATCATTTCACTTCAACAAAGTCCATAACTCACAATCCTGGGGTGGCATCAAGACAAAAATCCCTTTGATGACTCTGGATCCAAAGGCAGACCTGAACCTTGAGATCACATGCAATTTATAATGCCTTGAGAAAATATGCAGAGAAGCCCAGGTCACAGCAGAGAAGGTAGTGCAATGAGGAAGCTATCTGGATAACATTACTGTTGATATTTTCTGTTCCAATTTAGGATATGCATGGGACACAAATAATTGGTTGTCTTGCTTTGCCTAGGTAAAAACATATCTGCCTGTATATATCTACAGAATGCAAAAGATGTTTCCCAAGTATGACAATATTGTGGGAAAACACAGGCAAATGAATGGCATAATTCAGCTGATTTCTATGCCTACCTTTGGCAATAACATTAGACCATTGCAGAAGGTCTCTCATTTTTTGAAGATCTTGAGATCTGAGATTCAGACGCTCCCCCTGGTGGATTAGCCACCAAGAAAAAAAGTTGGGAGAGGTGAGATGGTCACAGCTCTTTACTCCTCCCCCTTTCTACCTGGCTCCTCCAGTGCAGGGGGGCCACTAACTGAATCCTAAATGCCTGGTTCACAGTCAGAGATCTATCCTTTTCTGGCCTCATGGAACCGTGTTAGGAAGGAGACTGCTAATGCAAGCAATAAAATTAGCTGTGATGATGTTCTGTTTTTATAGCATAAGGAATGAAAATGCCCAATTTATTCTTTTCATTGAATCTCCTTCTTATATTATGTTAAGAGCATTTTTATTTAAATATAGGAATATTTTGCATCAGAGACTCATTCACTCACTAGTTTATCTACAACTGTATTAATGACACCTAAAAATTCATGCAAAGTAAAGGAAATGTTGGGAAACATCTGCAGAGACAGAAATACTATTAGGATCTAAAATCTCAAAAGGTTACCTGATTTACAAGCTGAAAACACAGTAATAAAAAAGGTTGGGAAAGCCCATAAACTGAAGCTTAACTGAAAAAAACAACTGAAACAAAGTCCACTGTTGTTCATGGGGTCTTTGGAAAAAGATGTACAGGAGGCATAGCAAAGCATTCCCCCAAACATAACTAGATTACATTAGATGGCACATTTGTGGGATAATACCCACTTATACCACTGTGTTGCTTAGAGAATATTCCACCAAATATAGAATATTCCACCAAATATAAATACATTAAAATGGATGGTACCTTTCTGGGATAACACCACAGTACATTGCCGTGCCAGTTAAAGAGCAATCCCCCAGAAATAAATTACACTAGCAGTACCCTTGTGGGATAGTAAATACCAGTGTATATGTGCTGCTTACAGAACATTTCCCCAGACAGAAATAAATTACACACTGGTTGGCACCCCTAATGGGTAAAACCCATGTACTTATCTGTGCTGCTTATAGAGCATTCCACCAGACACATACAGCATTTCACCAGACATACTGTAGCAAAAGAGAGTAAAATCCCATGAGTGGAGGAGCTCCCTGATCAGCTTCAGTAAGAAGCTGAGATACCTTATAAGATCCTCCAAAGCTAGCTACGAAAAAGTACAGTTGTGTACATTTACCATAAATGTAGATGTTCGAGTGTGTTCACTGTTGCAGTCATTACATTTGGGTAATCTGCTGGCAGGTTGCCCTCAGTCGGCCTGATTAACAAAGTCTTGGGTCCTGCGTCAGTTGCTGTCCCTTCTTCCTTGACGTCAGGGTATAAAACATGCAGCCGAAGCCATTACATCAGTTTTTCTTGCCCCAGATGTCAGGTGCCCCCCAAATGGGGAGCAAACTATATAAGTAATTAAAAACACAAAAATATACATCCAAACAAAATCAAATACACCAAAAAGGCTTTTAAGTACAGTAAAAGAAAGTAGAGGTATAGTAAGAGAAAACAGGGGGCTGGAGGGAGGGTAACCAGGACTGCAACAGTGAATACATTCGAACATCTACATTTATGGTAAGTGCACACAACTGTACTATGTTCTTCGTGTTTTACTGTTGCAGTCATTACATTTGGGTAGATTCCCGAAGCTATGGTTGGGAGGATGGATTTATACAACATTAGGACCGGCTATAAGGCCCTGCAAAACAGCAGTGGCAAAGCCAGATCTGGATTTAGAGAAAATTGGTTAAGTGATAATGCTTAGTGAAAGTATGAACTGAACTCCAGGTAGCAGCTTCTAGAATATCCTTGGTAGGAACACCTCTGAGAAAGGCTGTAGAAGTATATGCAGCCCTGGTGGAATGAGATCTGATCCCCTGGGGGATAGGTTTTCCATGGTGCTTATAACAGAAATTAATACAATGGCTTATCCATTTAGAAATGGTTTGCTTTGAAATAGCCTTCCCCTCTGCCCCTGCAGCAAATGCTACCAGCAGCTGTTCAGATTTTCTTCGAGATTTAGTCCAGTCCAAGTAAAATCGTTGTCTGTGTACATCCAATGAATGCAGAATCTGCTCCCCCTTGTTCTGTGGATTGGGAAAGAAAGTTTGCAAATGAATGGACTGATTAATAGCCACACTGGATACCACCTTGGGCATGAAGGATGGATTGGTCCTGAGTGACACCCTATCCGCATGAAAGATGATGAAAGGCTCCACTGCCATAAGGGCCTGTAATTCAGAAATCCTTCTAGCTGAAGTGATTGCTAAAAGGAAGGCTGCTTTCCAGGAAAGAAATTTTAAGTCTGCAGTAGCAGCTGGCTCGAAAGGAGGTAGAGAGAGTTTCTCGAGTACAAAGTTAAGGTCACAGTCAGGGGTTGGAGCTCTCCTGGGTGGTCTCAAGTTTTTGGCCCCTCTGAGATACTGCTTTAGCAGAGGATGAGAAAAGAGAGGGGGTTCTGTGTTGTAATGTACTGAAATGGTTGAGGCATGGATTTTTATGGAAGAAAAATACAGACCCTTGTGAAGCATCTCAGTTAAGTACTGCAAAATCTGAGGTAAATTGGGCTCTGCTGTGCTCATCCCTTGAGATTGATTCCAGGCACAGAATATTTTCCCTTTGTCAGCATAAGATTTTCTAGTACTAGGTCTTCTCGCCTCCAAAATGACATCCATCACAGGGATGCTAAGGGGGAATTTAAATGATTAGCCAAGCTGCAAGATTCAATTTTTGGAGCTGAGGGTGTAGAATTTAGTTCTCCTGCTGGGACAGTAAGGAAGGTGTCTGAGGCAGGTGCCATGGAGAAATTTGTGACAGACTTCACAGGAGTGGGAACCAGTGTTGGTGAGGCCAGTCTGGAGCAATCAAAATCATTTTTGGTTTGTCCTGTTTGACTTTTAGTAGAACTTTGGAGAGCAGAGGCAGAGGGGAAAAGGCATAGACTGGTAGGTATTTCCATCTGAAGGACAAGAGCATCCTCTTTCCAGGCTTTTTTGTGAGGAGTTACTGTGCAAAAGTTGCCCAACTGGTAGTTCTGGGGTGAGGCAAAAAGATCTATGTCTGGGCTCCCCCATTTGTGTGTCAACACATTGAAAATCCGTGGTTCCAGTTTCCATTCGTGTGGGTCCATGATATTTCTGGTTAGTTCATCTGCCAGAATATTCAGCTTTCCTGGCAGGAATTGAGCTTGTAGTTGTACTTGGTATCCCAAGGCCATGTTCCACAATGCCATGGCTAGTCTGCAGAGGGGGTAGGAATGTGTACCCCCCTGCTTGTTTATGTACCACATAACCATGGTGTTGTCCGTCTTTACCATTAGTTGTCCTGGATGAAGGTAGTCCTTGAAGGCTGTCTTTTTTGATTGATATGAAGGTGCATTTGATTTGGGCTCCATTTGCCCTGAATGCACTGAATGCACTTCCCTGCCAGATGAGCCCCCCATGCGTAGTCTGATGCATCTGTAGTTAGGGTTTGGGCAGCAGGGGTGGTGTGAATGGCAGTCCCTTGTTTTGGTGGCAGGTCTCTGCCCACCATAGGAGCTCTAGGCGCAGGCAAGGTATGATAGGAATCATTGTTTCCAGGCTGTGACAATGATGACTCCATAAACTTTTTAAGTACCACTGAAGTTTCCTCAAATGCAGTCTTGCATATGGAATTAAAAGAATGCATATGGAATTAAAAGAATGCAGGAGGCCATGAACCCCAAGGCTTGCAGTATTTGTTTTGCAGATAGCAGGGTTTTTGTGGTCACCTGTTTGAAGTAAGACACCAAATGAATTTGCTTTTCTGATGTAAAGAAAGCCATCTGGGCAGTTGAATTCAAGCTTGCACCCAGGAATGTAATTTTTTGAGAGGGTACCAGTTGTGATTTATTTTCGTTTATTTTGTACCCTAGACAAGTTAGAACCCTTTTTTACAAATGCCAGATGTTTTAGAAGAATGGCCTGGTTTTCTGCCTGAATTAGACAATCGTCCAGGTATGAATATATCTGAATATTTATTTGTCTGCAAAATGCAATTACTGGAGCCAGGCACTTTGTAAATACCCTGGGTGCAGTAGACAAGCCAAAGGGCAGTGCAGAGAACTAATAATGCAAGTAGCCTGCTTTGAAGCGTAGGTATCTTCTGCAAGATTCCCTGATTGGGATATGCAGGTAAGCCTCTTTTAAATCTAGAATTGTCAACCAGGCATCCTTGCCTAGCATAGGAAGTAACTGGTGAAGAGTCAGCATCTTGAATTATGGAATGTCCAGAAAGGTGTTTAGAGTAGACCGGTCCAGAATTGGACACCATGATTTGTCTTTTCTGGGTACCAGGAAAAGTCTGGAATAGAACCCTTGTCCCTTTTCCTCTTCTGGTACCGGGTGAATAACCCCCATGTTTAAGAGGGAAAGTACTTGTTTCTGAGCCTCTGCCCACTGATTTGGGGGCAGGTCTGGCCATCCGTTTGGAGTTGGCAATGTGTGGAAATGAAATCTGTATCCCTGGGACACTATATTTAAAACCCATTTGTCCTGGGTTATAAGTTACCAGTTTTTTGCATGAAGAGCCAGTTTTCCCCCCAAAGGGGCGGCTAAGAGGCAAGTGCTTGGTAATTTTAAAGGAAAGTCATTGAGACTGTTTACCATAGGGTGGTGTCTTGTTATTTCCGATTTGGAAGTGGAGGCACCCCATTGCTTAGTTCTGAAAGTCCCTTGGGACTGAAACCTGGTGCTTTTGGAATGTCTGAGTTTGGCTTGAGTGGCTCTGGAAGGAGCTAAAAAGGACCAGTTCTTAGTAGGCCAGTGCCTACTAAATCTTAGAGGTTGTACTTGTAAGAAATATTTCACAGTTTGCATAGTTTTAGCTTTATCTTCCATCTTTTTTAGAACTTCTAAAGCCTTATTGCCAAACAGACGGTCCTGCTGCAAAGGAGCATCCAACAGTTTTGCTTTAACATGATCAGGCATAGATTGCTCCTTAAGCCAAGCATGCCTTCTAAGCACAGACCCAGTAACAGCAGCCCTGAAAGAGGCCTCCAAAGAATCAAAACCAAATTGCAAAGTATGTTTTCCAACTTGTTCAGCTGAATGCAATAAATCCTGTAATTCCTTATTTTCCACACAGTCAGAAATCAACATCATTTTCTGTTTAAGCAGTCCCATGATATGCTGTTGATATTTTAGCATATGGAATTGGCAGTTTAAAGCCCTGATTGCCAAGGTTGCAGAAGTATAAACCTTTTAACCCCATCTATCCAGCGCCCTGGAGTCTCTATCAGAAGGAGTAGGATTTTTAGCAGTAGACGCCTTAATGCCCTTGGGCCCCTGAGAAATGGTTTCAGGGTCCACAACAGGATTTTTGAAAAGGAATGTATGGGACTAAGGAACCCTGTAGTATCTGTCTGGTTTACAAGGGGCCGGAGGCAGGGAATCAGGGGCCATACTGGATAACGAAAACACATCATCAGCAATGTCTAGTACAGGAGGTATAGACAAAGGCCTATGCTGAGGAAGAAGGAAATCCCTAAGCCTCGTTTTGGATTCAGAAAAATCCTGACTTTCCCAGTGGAAATGCTCCCTTAAGGTATGTCAAGTTTCCCCAAAAGAAAATTCCTCAGGAGAAGAGGCAGAAGGAATGGAATCCTCTGCATCAGAGTCCCCATAAGTAGGTCTGGACAAATCCAGCTCATTAGACGAGTCAGAAGAAACAGAGTCCTGTTCAGAAGCTTCATAGTCAAGTTCAGCCCTAGGCCTCTTAGAAGGGGGGGAGGTTGACTACCCCTGATTAGAGTAATTAAATCTTCAGCCATTTATCATTTGTTTTTTTAGGCATAGGGGCCTGAACATGTGGTCTGGGCGCTGTTTTTTTAGACATAGATTGAGATTTAGGCCTTAGTATTGAAGGTGTAGTCGGTTTAATATGCAGATCTGTAGGCCTGAATACACCCTCAGAAGCCGGTGCCTGCACAGCATCTCCAGACCCATCCAAGGTATTGACATCCGTGGGTTCCATAGGTGAAGCATTTCGCTGCATCCGAATGGGTCTCAGTAGAGGCCTGTGAATCTGAAGTAGCGGGTATCAGGGGCTGCGAAAGTGCCTCACTGAGTAACGGCGAACTGGCGACTGGCTTAGGAGAAGCATCGTCGGCAGTTTTGGACCTCAACGGCCCATCTCTGTCTTTTTCTTTGCGTTTTTTTGGGATTCCGGTAGTCGGATGGCTAACTGATGTCATTTCTGGATAATTAAACTGAGAACCGAAATATTTAGAAGCATAAATGTACAGACAACGGATTGTGCACTGATTAAATAAAGCACAAAACTGACAGCAAGGTACGTTGTGGTCAGGGCCTAGGCAAGGAATACAGTACAAATGAAAATCCTTATGAGGTTTTTACTTCCCAAACGTAATACAATTTTTAACTTTTACTGACATCGGTAAGGAGCAAGAAAAAGTTTCCCCAGTGGGGTACTTAGCTTTTAGATGAAGACTTTGGTTCTGAAACTCAAAAATGAACATTTCAGGAGTCGGCCGACTGGCACTTGCGAACTGCTTCTGCTTTGGGCACCGTGCGGCAAGAAAGACTGATGTAATGGCGTTGGTTGCATGTTTTATACCCCTAACAACCTGATGTCATGGAAGAAGGGACAGCAACCAACGCAGGACCCAAGACTTTGTTAATCAGGCCAACTGAGGGCAGCCTGCCAGCAGATTAACCAAATGTAATGACTGCAATAGTGAAACACGAAGAACATCAAAATCGCCACTGATTCTAAGGGCAACCACAAAGCATTCTCTAGCTATGTCAAGAATCTCAATAGCAATACCCAGATCTGCTCCGAGTTACAGCACAAAGGCACGAAAATTACAGAACCAACTGATATTGCCAACATCCTGGCAGATAGGTTCCGTGCTAACTTTACCCCCTCTCACCCCCTAAAGGGCCCATATCTACACAGGAAGAATGCAGAGTCCCTGTAATCACATCTATGCAGGTAAAAGCTGCACTTTCTAAAACCAAAAACACAGCATCCATGGGACTGGACAACATCCCAGGCCACGTTTTACACAAACTTCAGAACAAACTGGTTCCCCACCTAAGCACCATGTTCAATCATAGTCTCACGTCAGGCTTTGTGCCCACTGAATGGTGCACAGCAACTGTTATCCCACTCCACAAATGCCTGATGAGCCTGGTCTGCAAGGCCATGGAATGTATCATCATGGAACTCATAAACAAAAAGACATTGGTAACCTCCAAACTCTGGACCCCACCCAGTTCGGGTTTGTGAAAAAGGCAGATCATGCCTCCTGAACCTGATCGACTTCTTTGAGGCAGTCAACAAAGCCATAGACGAGGGTAACGTGGTTCACACAGCCTATCTTGACCTCGCCAAGGCTTTCAACACCATCCCCCATTCTGGAATTATAGCTAAACTCACTAAACTAGATATAAATCCCTACATCACAAGATGGGTTGCCATCTGGCTCACTGACAGAACCCACACTGTAAAAGTTACAGACTCCAAATCTGACTTCAAACCAGTGACAAGTGGAATATCACATGGTTCAGTCCTGGGACCTCTCCTCTTTGATATCTACCTCTTTGAAGTACAGGCTAACACAGAAGACCGCTGGCTAATGAAGTTCACAGATGACTGCAAACTAGGAACTAGAGCAGAGTCCCCCGAATGAGGTGAACATCCTACAGAAGGGCCTTACTGAGACAGATGCTTGGTGTCAGAGGCATGGCCTCAAGTTCAGTGGCAAGAAGTGCATTGTCATCCCCTTTGGTAAAAACTCTGTACCCATGAGCTACCACATAAATGGCAGTCTACTTAACGCCGAATGTGTGATAAGAGACCTTGGGACCCAGGTGGAGAGTAGTCTCTCCTTTGATAATCACATCGCCACAGTAGTCAGGAAATCCTTCTATGTGGCACACCTCATCACAAAAGGGTTCTCATCCAGGGAAAAAGAGGTCATTGTTCCCCTCTACTCGGCACTCATTAGACCCATTATAGAGTATGATGCCCCTTTTGGAATGTACCTCAAGACATCTGCAGCAGCTTGAAAGGCCATAGAAGTACCTCCCAAAGAGGATTACTGGCCTCAAACAGATGCCCTACACTGAGCATCTCAAAAAACTCCAGCTTTACTCTGTAGCATATCGCCTACTCCGAGATGATCTCTGCCTAACATATAAAGCTATGTCAAACCCAGAGTTGTTGGACATGCTACACCTAAAGAAATCCCAATCCCTCCATGCTACACTCTCTAGGGACCTAAACCTTGTCACCATGATAAACAGGACATGCTGGATTGACAGATTCCTGTCCCAGAGACTTCCTATACTCTGGAACAAGCTACCCATCTATGTCAAGCAAAGTTCCTCATTACAACTCTTCAAGAAAAATCTTAATGAGTGGATGGGAAATAGGATATACACCATGGGGATCACTTCTGTGGCTCTGCTTGACAGGGGCACAGGAAATTAACTTTCTTGGGTGATGTAAGCCAGAGAACCTTGTTAGCTAGGCTTACTTAGGCTCTTGAGCCGATAGCCTAGTACCTACCTATGAACCTATATACAGCATTCCACCAGACATATATTATACTTATGGTAGCCTTGTTCAATAATATTGCTTACAGAGCATTCCTGAAACAAAAATAAATTCCATTGGTTGGTGCCCAAATGGAAGTGCCCTCACTTTACACACAGTTGGCTACTGTCTAGCCTTTAAATAATTTATAAAAACATGACTGCAAGCGTAACTAATAAATGGTACTCCATTCTAACAAGTCAGTCCTCTAAGTGTAAAAGAATGCTCCACATGATACGTTTAGAGAAGGCAGGGTTTAGGGCATTGCTATCAATTGTCATGGAGTTCAAGAAAAAGAAGTTATGTCTTACCATAACGTTCAGTCTGTATTGTTGATCTTTGTTCAGTCATTACACATGGGTATCGGTTCCGAGCTCGGAACCGAGCCGGCCATTTTCCAAGCTTGCGTCAGCTTCAAACTCTCGAGCTAAACTCTTACCCACAATTCCCCTCTCCTTGTTACCTCAGATTGAGTTTGCAAGTTAAAGAAGGTAGAGGCTACCTCTGGTCAAATAACCTAAGAGAACTGGATGGTGTGATCCACTAGAAACCACAGGAGGGGGAAGGAGTGAGGGTCGTAATGACTGAATGAGGATCAACAATACAGATGGAATGTTATGGTAAGACATAACTTCTTTATCTGATATTGTTAATCCTCGTTCATTCCTTACACATGGGATAGAGTCCCCAACTACCTCTATTCCTGGGAGGCTCTCATGGAAGGACATTCCTAAGCACCATAGAACCGAAAGATGCTCTTCCCCTGGAGGCCAAATCCAATTTGTAATGATTGATGAAGGTAAGAGGCGTAGCCCAAGTTGCAGCTGCACAGATGCCATGTAAAGAAGCTCTGGCATGGAAGGCAGCAGAAGTTGCCACCGACCTTGCTGAATGAGCTTTCATGGTAGTAGGCAACAAAATATTACGTTGCATGTAAATAAAAGTCACACAGTCCTTCAACCATCTAGCTAATGTGACCTTGGCAACAGCCGATCCTAATCTAGATCCAGAAAAGGCCAAAAATAACTGGTCAGATTTATGAAAGGGTTTAGTCCTGTTTAAGTAAAAACAGATTTGCCTGTGTATATCAAGGGTATGTAGGCAATACTCTCCTCTGTTTGAATGGTTGGGAAAGAAAACTGGCAATTCAATGGCTTGATTAATGGACATTTCAGAGATCACTTTAGGCAGAAATGGATTAGTTCTCAGAGACACTCTATCTCTATGAAAAATCAAGTATGGAGTCTTGATACATAAAGCTTGAAGTTTCAGAAATACGTCTGGCAGAAGTAATAGCGACCAAAAACAAGGTTTTCCATGACAAATACTTGCGGTCACAAGAAGAGGCTGGTTCAAAAGGAGCCATTGTCATAGCTTATAGAACTAATGATAAATCCCATGGTTGAATAGGTTCTCTAAAAGGTGGCTTCAGATGATTCACACCTTTTATGAAGGTCTTGCACAATTTATGGGACATAAGAAAGGAATCTTGGACACCCTCATGAAAATTAGAAATTGCAGCCAAGTGAACTCTAATGGTAGAGACCGATAGACCCAATTGAAACAGATTGGCCAGATAGTCTAGTATTATCGACACTGGTGCTGAAAAGGGGTCTACTTGCTTATCTTTCAGCCAACAGGCAAATCTTTTCCACTTGCTCAGATAAGTAATTCTAGTGGAAGACTTATGAGAAGCAATGAGAATATCACGTACTGGTAAAGAAAGATCATTCTGCCTGGCAATCAAGGGAATTGGAGTAGCCAAGCCGTGAGCTTCAGGCTAAGTTGGGATGAATCAGGTTCTGTGGATGTGAGATCAACTCCGGGGTTGGATGGAGAATCCATGGTCGATCTAGTAGGTGAGGCCAAAGGAATGGGAACCAAATCTGTCATGGCCAATATGGTGCTATGAGGATTACCTTGCTCTTCAACTGCCGGGCTTTCTTCAGAAACTGGGGAATGAGAGGAAAGGGAGGAAATGAGTAGAGAAGACCTGAGGGCCAATCGTGTACTACAGCGTCCCTACATGACTGTCCTGGAGGGGGAATCAGGGCGAAGTAGTTGCTGCATTTGTAGTTGGTCGAGGATGCAAAGAGGTTGCAACAAGGACGGCCCCAGTGGTGGAAGATCTCCGCCGCAATCAAGGGATTCAGGGACCACTCATGAGGTTGTAGAATGCACCTGCTGAGTCTGTCTACTATCACGTTGGACTCCTGGGAATGTGCATTGCTAGAAGAAAATGGTTAGTAGCCATCGCCCATTGCCATATCCTCATGGCCTCTCGACAAAGGGGGTAAGATTTGGTTCCACCTTGCTTGTTGATGTACCAGACCACCGCCATGTTGTCTGATTGAATCGCAATTGTCCCAGACGGCAGCAGGGGATGGAATGCTTGCAATGCCAGAAGCACCACCCTCAGCTCTAGAACATTTATATGCAGATGGGCCTCCAGTTGGGACCAAGTGCCTTGGACTGTCTGTCCCTGACATAGCCCCCCCACCCCATCAGGGAGGCATCTGTGGTCACTGTGGCCTTGGGTTGCTGGGGGGAAAAGGGGCGAGACCATTGTGAGAGATTGTGTATCATCCACCAATTTAAATCCTGTTTGCACCTGTGGGTTACTTGAATCATGGCTGAAAGAGGATGCTGAAAAGGATACCATTGGGTGAGCAGTAGCCATTGTAAAAGCCTCATGTGAAACCTGGCCAGGGGAACAATGGTGATGGAGGCTGCCATGGAACCCAACAGCTGTAGAACCGAGTGAGCCGTGGATTTTTCCTTTGAAAGGATTGGAATTAGTTGTTGCTTTATCCTTAAAATTCTGTGCTCTGGAATAGCAGCTCTGCAGTTTTTTGTGTCCAAGATAACCCCTATGAATTCTGTCGACTGAGATGGGGTAAGATTGGATTTCTGCCAGTTTATGGTTATGCCTAACCTTTGAGCAGCGAGGAGAGAGTATGCCAGGGCTTTTTCCAGTAGATGTCTGGTGGGGGCGGAAATGAGCCAGTCATCTAGGTATGGAAACACCTGGAATCCTTGAAGTTGCAAGTGAGCTGTGACAACTGCCATGCACTTTGTGAACACTCTGGGGGCTGTATAGAGTCCGAAGGGCAGTACTCTGAACTGGTAGTGACTGGCTCCAGCACAAAAGCGCAGAAATCTTCTTGATGGCCTGTCCACCTTTATGTGGTAGTACGCATCTTGAAGATCTATAGAGCACATCCAATCATCTTTTTCCAAAAGTGGGAGGATAGACTGTATAGTGACCATCCTGAATTTTTGTACTCTCACAAACTTGTTCAATACACGGAGATCCAAAATTGGTCTCCAGTCCCCGGTTTTCTTTGGCACCAAAAATAGTCTTGAGTAGAATCTGGATCCTATCTGGTCTGGAGGGACTATTTGGATGACTCTCTTTTTTAGCAGCTTTTCTATCTCTAGTGCTGCTTCTTCCCTTTGACTGAGTGGAACGTCGGGAAGGTTTTGTGAAGGGACGGGACAAAGATCGAAGGGGATATGATAACCTCTGGTTATGATCCTTTGTACCCAAGAATCGGTGGTGATGGTTAGCCAGGCAGAAGGGTACAAGGAGAAACTTCCCCCAACCTCCAGAGGAAAGGAGTTGGGCCGCTCTCCAGGAGCGCTGGTAGGATTGACCAGGGAAAGAATCCCTGGAACCCTGGTTACGCAGTCTGCCCCAAAAGGAGAGTCTTCCCTGTGAGTTTCCCCTCTGCCTCTGGGGGAGAACTCAGCCTGTGTGTCACGGAAAGGACCCTGAGATTTCTTGAACCACATCTTCCCACTCTTTTGGTTTCGGGAGAAAGCACATTGAGGGGAAGAATAATGGACACCTATGGCAGAAAGGGTCTTACCGTCTTGTTCACATCTGACCAGTGTGCTTTTACTTTGGACCCAATCAACGAGGAGGGCTCAATGGGGGCATTAATAAAGGAAGACTTAAAATGTTCCACGAAGTTGCACAAGCGCATCCAGGTGCGTCGTCTCAAGACTGCAACTGAACCCGCCGCTCTAGCTGCTCCTTCTGATGAGTGAGATATCAATTGCATAGAGGAGTTTGATATAGACTCAATGGTGGCCAGCTGAGAGGTCACTTTGTCACGGACCTCATCAGACACTGCACCAGCCAAGGTTTCAGAGAGCTCAGAAACCAGATCCCTTTGAAGCCTGGTAAAATGTGCCATATAATTCAGGGACCTGATAGCGAAGGTCGCTGAAGTAAAAGTGAGCTTCCCTATTCTGTCCAGGGCCCAGGACTCTCAGTTAGGTGGATGGACAGTCTGGCTTTCTTCTTCTGCCAGATCCTTTTTTGTTGTGGCCATCATCAGCAAAGCATCTACAGGAAGACCTTTGGACCAATGGGGATCTGATGCAGGAGGGGACAAGATCTTATCTGGCCTCCGGGGAATAGCTTCAACAGTATCGGGGGCCTTCCAAGCACGCTGCACGATGAACTTGACAAGTTCATCGGCAGGTGGAGTAACTCAGGAGGTAGGGGGCCAGGTGCGAAAGGCCTGCAGGAACAAAGATTCCTCAGGGGTTGGATTAGAGAGCTGCCAGTCACCTCTCTTTCAGGATTTCAGTGATATCGCCAAAGGATACCTCAGAGGGAGACCGAGGGGATCCTTCCCCCTCATCGAAATTTGTGTCTTTGGTGAGGGACTGCTATGTGGAGTCCATGTGCTTCCTCTTACACAAACTTTTCCGGTGGACCTCCTCAGCAGGAGAAGCTGGGGAAGACAACGGAAAAGGGGATTCCTGAGGGAATATGTCCTGAGGCCCATGCACCCGGTGTCCGCTAGGTGCGACTTGTGAAACCAGTGTACCAGAGGAGGGTGGAGGTATAGACACAGTCCAGTATCACCAGCAGCAGCGAAAGCCTTCTCCATCAGTTGGAAGGCTGGCCCACCTGGAGAGGAGTGTATGTCAAGGAAAGGGGGCACTCCTCCCCTAAGTGGCTCAGCTTGCCGACACGGAGTCCCTGGATGGCTGTCGAGCAGCAAGCTATGTGTGTCACAGCTGACATCCTGGGTCATAGCAAAACTTTCCTGCCATGAAGGCAACTGCGGTTCCTTAGTGAGATCCATAAAGAGAACCGCAGAAGGGGAAGACTGTACTATATCCATGGACTTCAAAGGCAATGAAGGAGGAGAATAAGAAGGTGTCTTTGGAGATGGGTGATCACCTCCCAAGGAAGGATAGCTCCTGGGGGGTAGAATACCTCTGGCCAAGAATGCCTGGTCCACAAGACGCAACACATCATGTTCAGAAAGACTTCTAGTGGACCTCAAAAGAGACTGAGGGAGAAACAGGCCTGTCCACAAAAGAGGCAAACTCGGTGCCCATCTCATCTGACTGCACAGAGGACAATGGTGCCAAGAAAGACTGAACTACTGTAGTCTGCACCGAATAAGTCATCGGTGCCGATGTCATTGTCTGCACCGACACAGGGATCGGTGCCGAAGTGGTTGCCAGTGCCGAAGCTGGAACTGACAAAACTGGAGTCAACAATAAAGGCCTCGGTTCCGAGGAAGATCTCGGAGCCGACACGGTCAAGGTCTGCACCGACTGAATGCTCGGTGCTGATACAGTGGTAATGGTCTGAACCAAGGAGCTCCTTGGTTCCGATATGTAGAAGGCTGCAGGAGAGGACGGAGCCAAAATCACTAATGGAGCCGAAGGCCTTGGTGCCGAAAGTCTGGGCACCGAAAGCACTGGGGCTGACAGAGAGCTCCGGAGCCAAAATTTTAGCCTTTTTAGATTTTGGTTGGTGAGTCCCCAGCCGGGGACGAAGGCAAGGATTTAGCCTTAGTAGAAACACCCATTTTCTTATGGGCTTTAGGAGGGGTTGAGACCTCTGACCCGGAAATAGCCTCTGAAAAGGGAGATTTTAGAAGTCCCATCAGTATCAGCTTATTTTTCCTTTCTAACAAAGTTCTATTAGAAAAGTTTTCACAAATGGTACAGGATGGTTCAACAGATAAATGGGAAGCTCCCAAACAATAAACACATAAAGAGTGTGCATCAGAAGTAGGCAGTTTGTGTCCACAATCAGAACACCACATAAACCCCAGACTACCCTTTTTATCTGCCATATTAACAAATAGAAAAGTACCAACAATGGTACAAGACAGCACCCGAAGGTATGAAAGAGAAAGGGAAAAGGATTACCAATGATGGTAAGGAGAAAATGACCTCGTAGTAAAAAGGAAAGGACAGAAAAAAACCTGAGGAAATTATGAACGCTAGATGCGATAGGGCAAGAGACAATAAAAGATCAACTTTTCTGACAGAAAAGTAATTTGTAAAGCAATTAAACAACAATTGACTGTACTTAGCTCAAGAGAAGTAGCTTGACACTACCGGATGGCAACGTGGCAAACGAAATCTGAGGTAACAGGGAGAGGGGAATTGTGGGTAAGAGTTTAGCTCGAGAGTTAGAAGGTGACGCGAGCTTGGAAAATGGCCGGCTCTGTTCCGAGCTCGGAACTGATGCCCATGCGCAAGGAATGAACGAGGATTAACAATATCAGATTGCCGACTTCATCTGTTCCTCATAAAAGCTGCTTTTTTTTTTTTTTTTTTTTTTTGCAAATCATTGAGGTCTATGGCCATTAGATAATGACAGACACTTGAGTTTCAGAAAATGTGTGCTAATGCAAAAACCTGTTATTTTATCAACTTTCAAAGCATCTAGAAGTAATATTTTAAATCTATCCCTGAACTTGGGCATTTGTTTCATTTACATTTATGGCTTTGCTCCAGTTCTTGAGCTAACATGCTTACAGGAATGGAGCAGCGCACTTGTGTGTCCCACCAGCTACCATGGAGCCACGGTAGGAAATTAACCAAAAGCACGGACTGTGGCAACATAATGAAAAGGACCGAGTACCACTGAGCACAGCCTGTAGAAGAAGTCCATTCTGCTGTATGTCAATGTATCATAACAAGAAAAAAAAAAGTGTGTGTGTGTGTATATATATATTACGGCACACATCTTTGAGGCTTGCCATTTACCAACTGACTAATGGTGTAAATAGCCCTGTTTATGTAGAAGTTCTGGCAAATTAAAAAGGAAAAAAACAACTGGAGAGAATAAACTATGTTTTTGAATGTGATAAAATGACTGGTACAGAAAAATAAGTAGGTTTGACAACTTAAATTGGAAACAGAAGTATGTTTATCTCAATACTTAAGAGACATCCTAGCAGTTGGCACAGAGGATTAAGCCTGTGAGCTGTAGCACCTTTGATACAATGTTTGATTCCCATAATCCCCATCCATCCACTATGTGACCTTGAGCACGTTACTTAATCAGACACTGCTCCCGGATCAACCTTACTTAATCAGACACTGCTCCCGGATCAACCTTACTTAATCAGACACTGCTCCCGGATCAACCTTACTTAATCAGACACTGCTCCCGGATCAACCTTACTTAATCAGACACTGCTCCCGGATCAACCTTACTTAATCAGACACTGCTCCCGGATCAACCTTACTTAATCAGACACTGCTCCCGGATCAACCTTCAAAAGGGACTGTGTGCCCAGTAAGCTTACCTGGTTAACAAATGGGTATTTAATTGCACTATGCATAAAAAAAAAAATATGCACATGGATAACAAATGAAACATCATGCTGTCCTGAAATTATATGAAATGGTCTTTAAGTACTTTAATCAAAGCCAAAACAGAAAGATTGACATTTGGCAAAAGCAACTGTTGCTGAAGATTCCCAGCTTCAAACATATAGCATAATACACAGCGGCAGGAGAAAGGTAAAGTTTTAAGGTACAACATAAGCCACCAACTAACTACAACTTTCCCTGATGCACTACAACCTCAGAGCTGTTGCATTAAAACAGGGAGACTGTGGTGACCACTGCTCCCCAGTGAGGGCATTTGTTGGGCAGTCCCCATCATTAGCATGCTTCAAATCCATGACATACCTCCGCGGTTTTTCTGAATCGTATTTCTTTCATCATATTTCAGTAAGAAATACCCTGTCCAACTGAAGTTTAAGATTATATAAGTTCATCATAATGCAACAGTAAAAAGTAGATGTGTGCTATGTATTTCTTTCAGTTGCTTATCAGAATAAATCAGAGGCAAGTTAATTTCTAAATACAATGTTTGACATATCCACAAGGACCAAATAAAAAAGAGAATGAGTAATTATAATTAAACGTATTACTTTGCAAGTTCAAACTGTTGGTATATCCTTATTACAAATGTTAACTCATCTTTGCAGCCAAGCATTATTTTAATTTCCAAAAGAAAAGCTGTACAAAATGAGAAAATAAAAGCATGCTTACTATTAGCAAACCAACCTGATGTACAAGCTCCAAGTCAATGTTTAAGATCTTCCCAGTGGTCATGATATCATTTTCAGTGTTTCTGTCTTTATCTTCCATCTCATTCAGAACTTCAGTAATAAGTCCTTCTTCATTCTTAAGCTGTTGAATAAGTTTTTGTTCCTTATCTTGGAGAAACTGGTGCAGTTTTTCAAAGGTTTGTTTAATGTATTGTTCCAAACTAACAGCATCTTCCTAAAAAAACAAGGAATATAGAGACAATATAGCACATCACACTTGTTGACATAAAACAACAGAGACCAGCCCACTACCACTGTAGAAAGACAAGTCACCAAGGCCAGGGACTCAGGCTATGCCTTGAGAGATGGACAACCTCCTAGGATGCTGTCCTCTTTGGGAGAGTAGTTAGATATACAACCAGCATAAGGATGACTCCTAGGCTATAGCAAAAATCATGTCAATTTGGCGACTACAAACTCTGAAAAAGGAGAAAGACAAGAGAAAGAATGAAGGAGGAAAGGGATTTCCAAGATGGCTGCACAATGTTCAAGAAATGGTTTCCAGTAATCTAGAGGGAAAAAAAATCAACCAAATATACTCAGAAGTAATTAAAATAAATTAAACATTGAAGGAATATAGCACTTCAAACAACAAAAAGCTGGAAAAAAAATAGAAGAAGCTTTAACTAGCTATTCAGATGAACTGATAAAACTGCAAACACCAGAGGGTGAAATGAAGAAAAGGCTGGCTGAGTATGGGACTTCTCTCATGAAGAGTTGTTTCAAAAAATAGTTGAGTTAGATGACTGAGAGCACAAAGAAAGGCGAAGATTTTCCGCTGTACCAGAGTAACTGGAGGAACAGGCTGTATTCATTTTATGAAAGCACAAATAAGATATAGGACTGTTGCTCCACAGCAGGATTTGGTAACCGAAACGGCACATAGAGTGATACGTTTCAAACCAGATTTATTTTACATGATCGAACAACCACTTCAACAAACCACACATCGAGAAGAAAGCATTAAAGACTTGTAACAGTGACCATTAACTACTTTGAATCTGGACTCATCGAATCGTCCAGAGTATTTTTCCTAAAACATTTTTTCATGCAGAACAAGCCAAGGAGAAACAAATCTTCAGTTCAAAAGGGGGATGTGGGACTAGTCCCACTGGAAAAATGTGTATCTTTGGTGGGCTGGAGGTTAGAGGAAATTATATTGTTTGTGCCATGAGCCATAGTGACAGAGGAAAGCCATAACCGCACGATCACGTTATTACAGATGAATGAAAAAGTGGGGCTGTTGAATCTAAGGTTCAACTCTGAAGTGTAAAAATTAGCACTTGCAGGACCAAAATATCTGTTACCATTCAATAACATCATCCTCTAGGGATTAGTAAATCAAAATTAACTACAAATTATGCAACAGTTCAGTGTTAGGTCTACATATGAAGTCTGGATGTAGTCATGTCAGGTCTAGTTCATAATGGAGGATATACGATGTTCTAGCAGTTCGTGCTTGTAAAATTATGACATTTTGTCTCGCTGTTCTGACACTTGACAAACTGTGGGTCGATGTTATGAAGGGGACCTGCCATGTGATATGGAAGGATTTTGTGTGGGTCTCTGGTATTAGAGAACACTTCTGGGATAGATGGATTCAAGAAAATCTGAGACATAAAAAAATCACATCTGTCTAGGAGTTCAGAAACAAATCTGTAATATTTAATCATTCTCTGGGGTCTAAAGTGATGGAGGACAGATCTGTCATACTGATCGGTATGTGTGACCATAAGGGGGGTCAGGGAATGCATTTATATACTGTAAGTTTAATGAAGACACCAAAAGCAGGGCAAACAAACCACAGGTTTATTCAATAACCCATAAATTAAATTATTGCCTGTTTTGTTTTGTAACTCAAAATAAAATAAAATAAAAAAAACACAGTGCCTTCATAACCCAGTGCAATCCACACAGCTCTTTCAGTTTACAGGCTGTTTCTTAAGTAAACTGAACATCAATGATTCTAAGCCTTTTCCAGACATAACTTTCAGCTCTAGAAAGAGGTACTTCTACAAGGTAAAATTACCAGACTGCATCCCACAGATTAGACCTGACTGTGCTTTCTCTCACTTCACCCTTTCAGGTCTCCCTTTCACCTGAAACTCTGTGAGAAAGGCTAACTTTCTGATTTTAACCCTTCAGACTACTCTCTTTAATGTCACAGTAAGTGGCAATTAAGACTGTGAATATTCCCACACTCCATTTGAAGAATGGATTCAGAGTACACATTTAAAGTCCCTTACACAGATTCCACAACCATTTGTAGCCTACATGCTACAACTACTGCCCTTACAGAAAAAAAAAAACAAGATACTTTGGAATCATAACGATGGGTTTTGAGCTCTGGGCAACATAGGAGCATTTCTGATGGTTACAGTGGGTCTGTGTCAGTATAAATCCTCAGTCTTGATACATACTGTATCTGTGCATCAGTATATATTGAAAGGGCTGTAGGTACCCAAAGGAGCCACTTAGTATTACTGTAAGTTTGCCTACGTAGCCACAGCTGAAGGGCAAGATCTGTTACCAAAGTGAAGTGCTTGCCTTATAAACAGTATTTCAACGAACAGAAAGTCGACCTTATTGCTAGACACTCTTTTAGTAGCCGAGTATCTCCTTCCTGCATTGCTCTGCATCCTAGTAATATGGCACATAGGGTTCTCTTCACCTAGAATGTCTTAGATAACACTGTCCCAAATTTACCTCTGACAGATTTGTATAGGAGGTAAACTTTTTGTAAAATGAAGAGTTACTATTAAAGGAACGGAAAGTACACTTCTGTTAGGAATTTATTATAAATGTCGACGTTGAAGTAAATTCAGTGCTGCAGTCCTGGTTTGTGAGATATCCATCCTGCAGATAGCATAGAACTGGCCAAACTTCCAGAGCTATACCTTTTCCCTGTGGCTTCAGTAGACCTCCCTCCCTTCCTCTGCAACACTAAGGTCAATGGTAGTATAAAAGGGGCTTCAGCCAGTGCCATTTCTTGCCATGACTGCACTAGCAGCTTGGCCCTGACACCACAGCATGAATGGACAATGTAGGTGCTACCCCAATTGTCAGATCGTCCCCAAGCCTCCCTTGGAAATATGGCAAGATCGAAGAGGGAAAGTGCCTGCTAGGGGGGGATAAGGTAAGACACACCCCAATCTTACGGATGGCAAAGAAGAGAACAAAAGGGAAATTAGTGTTGAGGATATAGCCTGCAACACTGAAAGTACTCAAACATTATCATGTGTGATAAATTCCTAAAACACCTGCACTATGTTCACCATACTATTCGGTAATGCAGTTATTTTTCATGCGATGACTCCCAAAACATGAAGACAACAGGGTAGTTGGTAAGGTGTAGGGTGCAGACATTCTAGAACAGCAGACCTTGTAAAATGGCAAAGGCAAAACCTATCTTTGCAATGGATGCCAACGCTAAATTGTAATGCATAGGAATTGTGTCAACTTAGGCCCCTATTGAAACACAACCAAGACAATTGGATGGAAGACCATAAATCCACCCTGGGGTTGGCACCCATGTCCCTCATGGACTAGGGCAATCAGTTCTGATCATACACTCACTCTGCAAATAACGACCTTCTAACCAATGTCAATTGGGAACACAGGTATAAAATGGCTAGGCTTGTAAAGGGCATAGGGCCATTAGCCTAGTAACCTGCTATGAACCTATGAATCTATAAATGATTCTAGGATGAACTGAGCCTCCCTTTTAGGAATCCTATGGTGGCTCTTGTAATTGTAGTTATGGGGGATGGGCTTTCAGTGGTCTAGGGACTGGTTTACCATGAGCTGAACAACAAACAAATGCAATATGCAAACCATTTTGACACTGTCTGTTGGACTGCTTTTAATTCCAGGATCACGAAGGTTTCCCTTTTCAATAGGTAATCGTTTAAAATTTTGGTACCCACACTGTAGAATCCCAAAATGTTGAGCAGAAAGGTCAAAAATCCAGATTTACAAACATACAATAAATCAGAGACTACCATTTCTTGGAATATTCTTTTTTCTCCGTGTCATGACTATGTCACAGTTGGTACACATAAGTTCAGAGTGTGTGGGGGCATGCCCACCCCCTCCCAGCAAAAAACAAGTTTAAAGGACAAGAACAATGTTGAAATGCAATGCATAGGAAAAGGTGTGAACTGAGGACCAGATGCTGCTTCTAGGATAGACTGAGTACCCGCTTCTTGTAGGACTGCTGTGATGGCTGCTGTAGCTTTTGGGAAATGGGCTTTTATCTGGCGAGGGCCTGGTGTACCATGCGTTGAATAATAAACAACAGCAAATTGCAAGCCATTTTGACACTGTTTGTTTATTTACTGTTTTCTTCTCTTCATCCTTTGCAAAACTAAATTTTTCTTATATTCTTAGCTCTGTTCAAGTACAACGTCCTGTATTTTTTTTGCTTCTTGGGACTCAGCTATCAGTCTGGAGATTTCAGTAGGGAGCTGTCCAAGTCTGTGTAGTTCTATCCAACATATTCTCAGCCCATCTGGTAAGACATTCTCCTGAAAAGGAATGGAGGTCACCCTGGGAGTCGGGCCCAACTCCTGGAGCACCTATCACACCTGCATAACTAATCTGCACAGGATATGTAGGAGTGCCTTCCACTTGCTTTCTGGCTATCCTACCAGTGATTACCAACGTCATGTGTTTCTAATATGAAATGTTATGTCATGGTAAGTTTCACCTACAGTGTATTCTCTATTGTGCAAGCTGATGCATTTTATGGGGTTTTCTTCTTTTTCTCCACTATGGCATGACCATGGAGATGGTGTATACAGTTTTGGGGGTGCTTGCCCCCACCCCCACACACATCAGGGAGCACAGGGGACTTGCCTCCTGCAACACATTTTTTTTCTATTTTTATTGTTTTTTTCTACTTGCTGTTTTTTGAAATTACATTTTCAGTAAACTGGAAGCTGAAAAATGTATCTTCGACATCTTACAGGTAAACCTTGCTTTTTGATGTAGCACATAACAGTGGTGTCGGCTGTAAGGATTTGAAGAGTCCCCTATGTTAAAATCTGGTGCAGAACTTTTAATGCCTGACTTATGTGTTTTTTTTTTCATACCTTTGTCCTACATGCCCTGGACTTTCAGATGCGCAGCAATAGTCACTTTAGGCTTTTCTAAATAATATGTGGTTAGAATCTTAGGAGGTTGTATGTGTTTGAAAAGTACCTCCAAGTTGAGGTACACTTGTATTTTCCACCATAACAGTACCTTCTTTATGAAGCACAGGAGAAACATGGGAATTTCTAAGGACAGTGAGCTCTGGTATGATCTTTTCCTGAGGTATCACTAATTTCCTTGTACACAACCTTGCTAGGATTGCCATAGTGACTGCATGACATCACATAAACCAGCATCAAGAGGAATTCTCGTACTTCCTTCTCTAGTTGACTCTGGATAAAGAGGGCAAACACAGCATACCTTATCCTCCAGGAGGAACTGCTTCTGAAAGTGTCCAGAAGTGCCTTCAGAAAAAAAAAACAATTCTCTTTCTTGGGGTGAGCTTTGATATGTGCATGTTGACAGTGAGCTCCGGATCTTGGAAGCATGTAAGAGTAAAATGCAAGGAATTCTTAATCACTTCCAGGGAGTCTGCTTGTAGCAACCAATCATCCAAGAATGGGCATATGCAGACACCCTTTCTCCAGCAAAAGCCTATCACTAGAGCCAAGTACTTTCTAAAAACCTTGATTATTTGATTTATGTTTGCTTGAATTTATTTCCTGGGGTACAACACTGATCTCAAGCTTTCCAGGGCTGAGGCTGAAATTACAGACTGATAATATATTTGGACAAAGAGAACTACAATGTAACAAGTGCAAATATAAAATTTCATATTATACAAACAACAAAAGAATATACTTATAATATACATCACAGACGCACACACTAGATTATGCAGCTAAAATGTACAATTATATGCATAAGAGTTGCTGAAATGCTGGAAAAAGCTATGCAATCAGAGTACATTTGGAAGAGAGTTGGTGGGTTAAGATGTGTGTTAAGAGGTACTGCATTGGCATTTTACTGTTTGCTGGTGATGAACTTTTAGTTTGTGCACAGAAATTAAGTAGGAAAATGCATCTTTTAGGTGTGCAGATAGAGAGTTTAAGCCAGTAACAGAAGAACCATGACCCGAACATTGGAATTTTGTTTTAGGAGCTTGAAGTGAGGGGTGCCGAGTGGACAAGATTTCTGAGGATGTAGCGTGGGGTCCTATTATTAATTTGTCTGCTAGGGGAGTGAATTTGTATTTGTGTTGAAGCCTGAATAGTTGTGAGCAAAACATTATTTCAGCCCTTTGTTTGACTGGTAGCCATTTTGCCTTTTGTAGGGTTTTTTCAGTGGTATTCTTCTTTTGATGAGAAGTTATAATCGCAAAGTAAATGAGGCTCTGGATTTTTAATTTTTTTGTGGAAGTACTGTTATGTAGAGGATTTTTTAATCTGTCTATAGGGTGGGAGGCTAGGCCACAGCCAAGTGTAGGGATTTATTGTGTTATGAGGGTATGTTGACAAGTAACCATTTTGGGACAGAGTGGATTAGCTTGAGTTACAAGTTACACCTTCAGATATGATTTAAAAAGTAGGACATTTCTACCTCTATTTCTTTCTCTTGGACCAGCATCTAGGTGGCATTTATAATTGAGAAATAAATGTTTAACTGAGTTATCACTTTTACATCCATAATTCTGTGGTTGATGGAATATTTGGGCTTTATTATAAGATGAGGGTGTAAACCTGTCTGTCTTTTTTTCCTGGTAGGGTACACTTGGCCCATTTTGTTTCATAGATTTTGGGCATTAATTAGGAACCGTGTTAGGCAGTGGGGCTTGTGCTAGAATTTTCCATGCAATAATAGAATATGAAGGATGGGCTGTACTTTTACAGTGACTGGGGAGTTTTAGTAGGTTATCTAGAGTGGTGAGTAATATGTTGAGGGTTTAATGGGCATGCATGGGAGATTCTGAAGAGTAAGTGCAGTTGAATGGATGCATTATAGGAATTTTAGGTGATAATGTAATGCTAGTAGAGGACAGGTGAAGTATACAGTGGAATTAGTAAATGTTAGAGATAACGGTGTAAGGTTTTGTGCATGTTGCGTGGGGGATGTATATTTTGTTATTGTGGAGTGGAAAAACAGAGTAATACTATTTTGTAAGTGAAGCTTAAATGAGTCATTAGGGGAGAATGAGTGTGAATTAATGTGCATGTCAGAAGTATACGCAGGGTGACGTGATTAGATACTTTGTGGGTGTCTATTACATGAATACCATGCTCAGCTTTCAAAGGAACCGGTAATTTAAATTTGTTTCTTTAGCACTTTCTTCTATAACAATATCATTGACTTCATCAGAATAAACAGTGTAAAACCCTCCACTTTTAAATAAGAACAAAAGACATCACATGGTCATGTCATGTGACATATGTAGTCATTGCAGTATTTTAAAACTAAAAGCAGCAAGATTGCGGCAAACGTATACTATGTTTATTATGTTTTTTTATGTGATATATGTTTACATAAGTCATATGTTAATGCTGTTTTGTGACATTTATAACAGTATAGGTGTTTAATGTATTAATGAAGGTCACATAACATGACCATGTGATTTTTTTTTTTGGCTCATTTAAAAGTGGAAGGTTTTGCACTATTTTTATTCTGATGAAGTCTATGACATTGCTACGGATGAAAGCACTAAATAATTACTATTTTGGATTACTGGTTCCTTGTTGATTGCTATGACAGCAGAGCTGGTTTGCCTGTATTGGTTTTACTTTTACACATTCTGGTGCCGACAGTATGGGTGTCTGTCAGGTAAAGTGCAAGGGGAGATGTTTAGGTGCTGGATTATAATGAGTTTCAGTCTGAAATTTATAGCAGCTGCAGTAATGGGTGGCTTTGAATAAAGAATAGCAAAGAAATGAGTATTGTTTATATTATTATTAGGTCGGAGAGTTAGACTGGTGCTAGTGATGAGATAATGCATAGGTGTTCTATAGAGAGGCTAGTTAATAAATGAGGAGTATTGTCTGTGTTCTTAAGTTAACAAGTTACACTGGTTCTAGTACTAAGACAACATGTACTTGTTATGCTGACAGGCTAAGCTTCTGGTGTCATTCAAAGGGGATCCAGTATTTGTCTGCCTGGGAAGACATGATCGACAAACCACGATGCTTTGCCAGAGATGGTATGCACCTGTTACCCCTGGGATTCAGGTTACTGGCTAAAGCTCTTGCCACCCCTATAGTGACTTTTTTAGGCAAAGTTCAAAGGATAAAACCACCATCGTAACAGATACAAGCATGCAAAAGCTGAAGGTAATGCTACTCAATGCTAGAAGTCTAAACCTCAAAATGTACTCTCTCGAGGAACTCCTAAAAATGGAGAACATCGATATCTGTGCAGTAACTGAGACCTGGTTCAAGGCTCCAGAGAGCACCCCTGCAATACCAAGTTACAATTCTTACCACACTTTCTGGCCACAAAACTAAGACCGAAACACTAAAGGTGGAGGAGTGTCCATATTCACCAAGGATATTCACACCTCCAGACTAGTTGCCCAACACAATGCATCTGAAATTTTCCAGGTGCAACTAACACTAGGTAAGACTGCAATCCAAACTGTAGCTTGCTACAGGATCCCCCACCATGCCCCAAGATTCTCACTACACCTTTCTAAACATACTGGAAAATATTAAGATACAACCAAACACCCTAATACTGGGTGATTTCAACTACCCTGCCATTAATTGGGAAAACTACTTTGGTACCAACTCCTTTTCCCAATGGTTCTTGGAATTCATAAATTCCAATGCCCTGGATCAACTAATCCATTGTTCCACCAGGGGCTCCAATATCCTAGACCTGGTCATTACCAACATGGGAGAGAGATGCTCCACACCAGTGGTCACCCCATCATTGGTCAGGTCTGACCATAAGCAAATCACCTTTGACATCCACATCCCACCCCCACCCCCCAGTAAGGATACCTCCTTAAAAAACTTCTCCAAAGCCACCTTTATGCTACTGAAGTCAGAACTGACAAACTTCACAACACCCACGCAGATGGGATCTGGAAGTTCGACTGCAGAATCCTACACTAAGGCACTGTACGTGCGCATCCAATCGTGCATGAATTGTGCCATCCAAAATAGAACCAAGATGCTCCTCTCCAAAAAAAGGAAGCCAATCTGGTGGTCCCCTGCTATAAACAAACTATACAACAGAAGGAAGAAACTGTTGCAGAAAAGAGGAAAATCTCAGGATGCAAAAAACTCCCTCACCAGCTTCAGTAAGAAGCTGAGATCCCTCATAAAATCCTCAAAAGCTAGTTACGAAAATAAAATTGCCAAAGATTCCAAAGACAACCACAAGGCATTCTATAGTTATGTCAAGAATCTAAATGGCAATGCTCAGATCTGCTCTGAGCTACAACAGAATGGCATTAAATATACTGATCCCAAGGATATTGCAAATATCCTGGAAGATCGATTTAGTGCCAACTTCATCCCCCTCTCACCCCCTAAAGGGCCCATCTCAATACCAAAAGATTGCCAAATTCCGATAATCACAGCCACAAAGGTAGAAACCGCACTCTCCTAAGCTAAGAATACAGCATCCATGGGACCAGATGACATCCCAGGCTGTGTACTACATGAACTACAAAATGAACTGGCACCTCACCTAAGTGTCATGTTTAATCATAGCCTCACCTCAGGCTTCATGCCCACTGAGTGGTGCACAGCTACAGTTATCCCGCTCCACAAGGCAGGATCCACCTTGGATCCCTGGAATTACCGTCCCATCAGTCTGACAAGCCTGATCTGCAAGGGCATGGAACGCATTATCATGGAACTTATAAACAAAGACATTGGCAACCTTCAAACACTGGACCCCACCCAGTTTGGGTTTATGAAGGGATGATCTTGTCTCCTGAATCTGATTGATTTCTTCGAGTCAGTCTCCAGAGCTGTGGACGAGGGCAAGGGGGTCTACACAGCCTATCTGGACCTCGCCAAGGCCTTCGACACCATCCCCCACTCTGGAATCATAGATAAACTTACTAAGCTGGGCATAAATCCCTACGTCACCTGATGGGTTGCCAACTGGCTTACTGACAGAACCCAGACTGTAAAAGTAGCTGACTCCAAATCCAGCTCCAGACAAGTGACAAGTGGAGTACCTCAGTGTTCAGTCCTGGGACCACTCTTGTTTGGCATCTACTTCTCTGAAGTACAGGCCAACACTAAGGGACTCTGGCTAACAAAATTTACAGATGACTGCAAACTGGGAGCCATTACTAAATTCCCAA
Source organism: Protopterus annectens (assembly GCF_019279795.1). Taxonomy (NCBI): domain Eukaryota; kingdom Metazoa; phylum Chordata; order Ceratodontiformes; family Protopteridae; genus Protopterus; species Protopterus annectens. Next base: position 1,651,151,535 of record NC_056744.1, read on the forward strand.
ATGATGTGGATATTCTACAAAAGAGCCTTACAGAAACAGATGCCTAGTGCCACAGCCATGGGATCAAGCTTAATGCCAAGAAATGTATAGTTATCCCCTTTAGAAAAAAAACATGTACCCATGAATTACCACATAGGTGGCAGGACACTAAACATCAAAAGTGTGATGACAGACTTAAGGACACAGGTGGACAGTGGTCTCACTTTCGATAACCACATCGCCACAACAGTCAGGAAATCCTTCTATGTGGCACACCTCATCACTAAAGGCTTTTCATCCAGAAAAAAGGAGGTCATTGTCCCACTGTACTCATCCCTCATTAGACCCATTATAGAGTATAATGCTCCGTTTGGTATGTACCTCACAAGACATCTGCAACAGCTGGAAAGGCCACAGAAATACCTCACTAAAAGAATCACAGGCCTAAAGCAGATGCCATATGCTGACCGTCTAAAAAAACTCCAGCTATACCCTGTGGCATATCGTCTACTCAGAGGCGATCTCTGCTTAACATACAAGGCCATGTCAAACCCTGAGCTGTTGGACATGCTCCACTTAAAGAAATCCCAATCCGTCAGAGCCACATGCTCCAGGGATCTACACCTTGTCACCACAATGAACAAAACATGCCGGAGGGATGGGTTCCTGACCCAGAGACTCCCCATACCCTGGAATAGACTGCCCACACATGTCAAGCAGAGTCTCCTTGGCCCTCTTCAAAAGGAACCTTGATGATTGGATGGGAGATAGGAAATTCACCCTGGGGATCATGTCAGTCACCCTGCTAGACAGGGGTCCAGAGAAGTAAATATTGTGGGAAGAAATATCCAGGGAATTGTTATGGCTAGGCTTGCATAGGCCCTAGGGCCGATAGCCTAGTACCAACCTATGAACCTATGAATCAGATTGCTGTTTCTTTCCTGAATTTGAAATGGATAGTTTTTGTTAGGTTTTTATATGACTGCATGGTTTTAAGAAGTATGTGGAGGATGACGTTATATCAGTGGGGAGCAGTTAATATAAAATGTACTGATATGGGAGTGGCTGTGGAGTGAAGTCAGCACATGTTCTGAGTCAGTGCCAGGAAATGAGTGCTTGCATGTGCAGCATTCTTACACTGATCCCTATATCAGTATAACAGGTAACTGTTGGTTGCTCTGCTTAGGTTTAACCATAAACAATGTTAGCAAAAAAGGAAAATTAATCTTTTTTTCCCAGTATGGACAATCATTAGATGGAAATCACAAAGGACCTAAATGTCACAGTGCTGCAGTTTGTGACTTACTGCACACACGTGTTGAAGTGTATAATATTGCTTTATCTCGAATTTAATTAAGTCATGCATCTTTTCACTTATTTGTGTACTTTCACTTACTTGCTTATCTACATTAAAAGTCTTGTTTTGAAACTTTATTGAATGCAAACCTGAGATCCTTCTCAGTTCTGAACTATCATACCTGTCAACCTCTTAGAGCAAGAAATCTGGACAAAGCCATAGGTACAAGTGGGACAAAGGCCCAGAATAGGGGCATTTTAAATTATTGCTCTTACAAACTTAGAAAGTTGATAGAATAAAAGAGGTTATACTTCATATGAATTTTCTGAAGGGTATGAAGTCTGAAACTTGATGTCTTGATTTTCTGACTTCAATCTTCAGTGAGGTGCTACTAAGCTGCCAGAAAACCACAATTTTATGAAAAAATGGACCAAAAATATGAAGCAAAAAATCTGGATAATCTGTGAAAAACTGTACAGTTGAGAGATATGCCTAGGATTCTTTCTGACTTTTAGTGCAACTGCACTGTAACATTCACAAATGTATACATGTGCAAGAAATCATTAAGCTGTTCCAGCCAACTTGGAGTGTGAACCATAACTGAATGTGAATTATATAATTGCATTATTTCAAAAATATAAGGCATATCATTTTAAAATAATGCCACTGTGTAATGGTAATACACCATTACAGGACTCTGGGTAAAACAAGAATTGCTATTTTGTGCCACTGTAAATTCTCATAACATAGAACATCTTGTGTAAACCATATTTTAATCATTTTTTATTTATTTACATTCTTTTAAATCACGTTAGTCCCAACAGGGAAATGGCCTATTTTGGGGAAACCCAAGATGGTATTCATATTTACTAGGAGAAATCTGGCCACAACACTGGGGAACTTCCCCCACAATTTTCAGTCTAAGCCACTAGAACTGTTATGAGGCTCAGACACATCCAAAGTGGTGGAGGACAGCAGTCATAAAGGTAAGAAGCAATCATGACTAATTTTAATGTGAAAGATTTGATCCAGTGGGAGTCAAAGGCTGGAGATAAGTTTGAACAAAACCTGTAAATGGTTCATCTCCCAGGCCCATGCTTGCACTTATCAAGGGTATCAGAACTTGTCAGAGATTTGGGATGCATGGCTAGGCTTAAAAAGGCCCTTGTGGTTGTTAGTCTAGTAAACACCTATGAATCTATGAACCTATAAGGTGGAATGAGAAAATATGAAGGTGGAATGAGTGTTACAAGAAGAGGAAAATTCTGAAAATGCTGGTCAAAAGCTGTGAGACAAACAAATGTTGGGATTGATGGTATAAATCTGGGTATATCTGTTTGGTTAATACAGAAGCCAGTTTTAAGAACATATACTAGCAACAAGGTGAAGTGAGCAGAAGTGTTACAAAACACAGAATAAGTGCAAAGACTTGTGTTGAAATTTAAGTCAGACAGTCAGAAGAAGCATGGAGGAAAGGGTCTGCAAAGGAACACAGAGACTGAAGGTGCAGATTAAAACACTGGTAAGAATCTGAAAAAAAAAACGATGCAATTAAGTATGACATGATGAATAATACTATTTTGTCAATGGGTTCTGATTTAAAAGATAAGAGCAGTAATTCACTTAGGTAATGTAGATGTTTGTGAAGTAACATTTGAAACTTATTTTTCAACAGAACACTTTATGAACGAAACAAAGAGAAAACTCATGCTATCACTGTGGAAAGACGGTTTCAGAATTTAAACACAGAATTAAAAAAAACATTAAATGCACAGGTCAGAACACAAGCTGTAGAAAAAATGAGTTAAGAATATTTTTCCTGTCTATTTATAATAAAGTATATGATATTATGAAAGTTGGCCGAACTCATAAAAAAATGATTCAATGGCAGCCCTACTTCTGTAATTTTGCATGAAGACATGTAGCAGAATGGTATGATGTCTTTGTGACTTTGCTGCATACTACTGAGGTAGACTGAAGGCGAGCCTTGTGGTCTCCCCTTGAACTGCATGCAGTAAGGCATTTACGCAATCATGTAATCAGAGAATCACTTGGCTATGTAAAGTAGCATGGCTGCTCCTAGCTGCTCATGGTAATGACGGTGCTGGGGAGTTTAGTCGAAAGGTAACATTAGGAGATTTGTGCATAAATATATGTGAGAGGCTCCATGTTTGTGTGTTTATGTTCGCCTGGGGGGTAGTGGTACAGGAGTTAGTTTGGCAGTAAGTTAATATGTGTGAGAAAATGAAGGTGTGTGTGTCTGGGAGAGTGACTGGGTTGGGAGGGGGTTGGTGTGTGGGCTACCATACTTCCACATACCCCTAGACTAATGAGTAGAGCCTACAATATTGAGTGGGAGGAATCACTACCCAACAGGGATATTTCTTTAAACTCATGCCTGAGTGGCACATAAACAGAATGAGGATTGGGGTGAGGGGGGGGGCAATCAATGACCAGAATACCTCTTTAAACTTGTGCCTGAGTGGCACATAGGACAGATACTGAGGAACCACTAACCACCAGGTATATCTATTTAAACTTATTTTAGAGTGCAGATTAAACAGAATGAGGATGGGATGGGGAAACAACCAGCCACCAGGGATACCTCTTTAAACTTATGCCCGAGTGGCACACAAAGTTGGGGGGACACAAGTTACCACGAATTCCTATGCATAACTTGCCTGAAAGGCACTTAAGTGCAATGTGAGTCATGGTGGGGAACATCAGGCATTAAGAATACTCTTCATTGGATGCCTTAAAAGCATGTATTTAAAAAAAAAAAAAAAAAAAAAAAGAATGTGGTGCTGGGGACCACTAGAAATCATGGATAACTACTAAAAAGGCACTAAAACAGACCCTATATCCTAAACCATCCTACTTCCTACAGAGGACATTTGTCCTGTGTGCCATCACTTGACAGCAATAATATCATGTTAAAAAAAATTAAGTGAGAAAAAAAAAACAGAGTACAAGGTGGGGGAAGAGATTTGAACCCTGCAGCCTTGACAAGCGAGACCCCAACCTTAATCCATTGCACATACTGATTAAAAAAAACTGCTTCACTATTTTTTTTTTTTTTTAACATATATTGAGGATCTCCGGCATTATGTAATGCCTCCAACAGTTTGTAACTTATAAAGGAGAGGGACAGGCAACGTTAAGTATAATTCCCGACCTCATAGTACAAAACATTAGAACAGAAGCCATAATTAATGCTGGGACAAAATTTTGGAGGAAATTTTTAAGTATTTCTCCAACAAGCAAAGAAAGTTGCTAGGATACCAACTTTTGCACTACCATGCATTTACTGAAGGGTATGAAGTATGATTCTCATATGTTTACTATTAAGGACTGACTGTAATAAATTGTGAATTACCAGGGCAGGGGAAAAAGAGGTATCATGAATGTTCTGTCAACAGGAACATGTATGGGGTATGTGGTGTGTAAACGCTTGTGTGTGGGAGACTGACTGGGGGAGTGCCTGTGCCAACACGGTGATCACCACTGTTAACTACTGCAGGAAAGTGCTGAACTGCACTCACGGTAATTAACGGTGATTCAGAGACATGCAAATTAGCCAATAATAAGGTATTTCTTCATTACAGCTAATCTGCCCCTGAATCACAAATCTTCACATCACGGAAACAGGGCTTTTTCTGCAGCCCTTAACAGGATCATTGGAGTACATTATGAATCCCTTGCAGTGAGTGCTGAAAGATGTCTTCTCTAGTTAATGGCTCAAACAAGAATGAGGAAAGCAGACCTACTTGCCTAGTTACCCTTGTAAATCTAAATACTTTTAGACAGCGCCCCACCACACATCAACCTAGCTTGAGCTAACAGGGCTTGAACATACAGAACAGGAATTTTTAAAGCTGAAACATACATATTATGTTATATATTCAATTATACAATGACTTCTCATTAGTATTAAAAAATGAGCATGCTGATTGGATAGCCCAACCAGTGTGCCTGCTGTAAATTGAGCATACACCACTTGAAAAAAGACTGGCTGAAGTACCATTGAGTGGGCCAGGCTTTCTACTGGTATATGCTGAGGGACAAAGCAAAATACGAGAAATTCAGGTAGTTCTGCAGAACTATACAATTAGAAACATACCAGAGTTTCCCTGTATTTCTACCCTGTCTCTTGGAAAACCTCAGCAGCTAAAAAAAAGTAAAACAAAAAATACGAAAAAACAGCAATGGAGATGCTCTCTTGTCCATTAATTCTCCTGCACTGTACTGATGTACTGTGCAAGTGTGGGAACTCAAGTCCCATATGCATGCTCAGGTATATCAGTAAACAAGGAAAAACATGGAGGAACACTACAGTGCCATTATGCAAAGACATTTAAGTAAAGTAAGTAATTTCTTTTTTAAATAATGTCATTGTATAATAGCATTAATCCACTTCTGGGTGTGGGTATATCAGGATTTACCTACTGTTGTCTTTGTTTGATCATTTGGGATTCACCCTCATGATCAAACCACACCAACTTGGGTAAATCCTGAAGAAAACACACAGTCTGGATTATTGCTTAAATATATGAAGGAAGTGGTACGGTGGAAATGGCTAAATATTCAGATCATATAGCAGTATAGGCCATAATAGAAGATGAGAGAGAAAGAATAAATGAAAGAAAAGGAATAAAAAGGATAACTGGTGGGGTTAGCAAAAATATGGAATAAAGGAATAACATGGAAAATTATGGAAAGAACATATGCTAATGATAAAGCACTATGAATGTTGGAAATATGGTTAGGTAGTGTATAAGGAAAAGTATAATTTTTTTTCAGAAGTTGAGAACAGGATGAAAAGTGGCAAAATCGAATATGAAGAAACACTGCCAAGGTATGAGAGAGAGAAAACAATGTAGAGACAAAATATGAATAATGGAAAAAGAACTGTATGAAAAAAATATTAAGCAAACTCAATGTGAAGAAAAAAGTCTCTTTGAAAGGGAAAAAAAAGAGGTTTACCATTTTGGGGAAAGAAAGTAAGACAAGAAAATAAATGATGGGTATAACATTAGACAAAAGGAAAAATTATGGAGGCGGTTGAAAAAAATTTAAGCAGCTTCTAATAAAAAGCAGTAGAAGAAGAAGAATTGAAGGTGAAAATTATATTTGCAAATGTAAAGAAATATTTAAAGGAGAAATTAAAATGGTGGAATTAGAGGAAACTGTAAGGGAGGGAAGGGGGGATCCATACCAGGAATGGATAGGCCAAGTTACAGATATTATAAAGGAGTGGATAGAAGTGATAAAGGGTGTTCATTAAAATATTAAATGAGTGGTTGAAGAAAGGTACAAAATAATGAGAGAGAGGTGGAGGGTGATTCAATTTATTTGGAAAAATTATAAAGAATATACAAAAAGAACTGGAGGCGAACAATACTAGGAAAAACAGGTTATAACATTTTATGAAAATAATGCAAAACAGTTATGCAGAAAGTATTGTCAGGGGCAGTGATTTTTTAGTTTTTTTTTAAAAATGAAATTCTGTTTTCATGAGATGAAATCCAAGAAAATGATTTTAAATGCAATTTCCAGTCATTATACCGATTTCATTATAATTTACTTCTGCATCAAGACATATTGAAAATTAAAATGGATTCTAGGTACAGATCACTCAATACACAAGTTAACAAGGTTATAAATAATAAATTTCAGCAGAACTTAAACTTGTGATGAATTAGTTGTCTGGCCAAAAATGACAAATTCCATGAAAATCTTGTGGGTTTTTAATTCTTAGACAGTCCAAATTTGGGAGTTACCATTTTTTCCCAGAAAAAAAATGAAAATCAGTGTTCCTGCGTATGGGACAAAGTTATGGGTTTTAGTGTAAAATAAATGCCAGTAATGGTAAAATAAGTGGTAGAAATTATTTTGAAAGAAAAAGATGGTAAGATTAGTAACGGGACGTAGAAAAAAAAAACTGACAGGGTGAGCCATTACAGGCTTTACATTACAGGCATATGGGATTGGAGAAAAATCAATGAATGTAAGCATGTGTTATGAAAAATCTTTGATGAAACTTATTGCAAACTGATGGATGGATGGGTGTAAAGAAACATAAGAAATAAGAGAAGTAAAACAAAGATGCCCCTTAATCCTTACCATTAGTTTCTCTACAAACTGTCTAAAATGTCTCTAAATGTTAAAAGATTGCCATATAACTTGTATTGATTTTTAACCAATCATTTTATATAATGTCTATATTTGTTACAATTTAAACTGCAGATGTTTTTTTTTTTATTTTTGAAGATTCTAAAATTATTGATTTTAAAATATTTTATAATAATTTGGAGCTTTTCTCCCCAGGTCTCCACTAAAAATGGGCTTCTACTCATTTGGACTTTCATGGTAATCAAGTGCCAATAAATTAATAAAGCCTGCGCTTTTTTGTATTGGCGTTGAATATAATATTACAGATATGCAAGTGTGGCATACCAGAATCAAGATGGGAGATGTAGAGAAAAAACTGTAATACCTATGATTTTGCCACATGCAGATAATGTAGTTAGGATAAAAAAAATAGCTTTAAAAATATGTATTACAGTTAAACAGTTTGAAGAGTAAGGGATTTGGTGAAGTTAAAAAAATGAATGGCATATATTGCACCAGAAAAGGAAATAACTGTATACAGGGAGTGCAATATGGAGAGTATGAGAGTATAAAAAGATAAGAAAGAGTGGAAGAAATTAACACAAAAAGTTATTAATTTGGTTGAAGTTTGTATCACTTGAGTAAGAAGTATATATATATATATATATATATATATATATATATATATATATATATATATATATATATATAGGGAAAACTAGCATACTTGGGGTAGAAATGTTTCCAACTAAGATGGACAAAGAACAGTTACATGGATTTTTTTTCAGTGGGCCAAGATTGATCCCAGCTAAAAGAATGGTGATATATGATAAAAATAAGAAGGGAGGTTTGAATTAAAAAGTAGTATATTTAGCGTATATGCATCTAATTTTTGAGTAATAAAGAAAGTAAAACAAAGGGAGAAAGCAAACAAAATTGACAGGAAAGGTGATATGTGAAATATAACACAGTATGGAACAATGAAGGCGAGGGAGAAAAGTAGTAGTTAATCAGGAAAAGATGGAATGGAAACAATTTGAAAATAAAGTTAAGTTATGGAAGTTAAAATCTGAAACTGGTAGAAATAGAAAGGAATAGTATAATATGGTCATGACAATTACTGTTTGGTGTATCCATGTAAAGAATTAAAGGGGGGGGGTAAAGAATGCTAAAAAAATAGAAGGAAACTGTTTGATATGTTTTATGAGGCAAGGAATTTTCTGTGAAAAATTTTCCTGAATAAATTACCAGTACAGTCATCCCTCTCCATCAACTACAGACCCTGGGAATTATAGCCCCATTAGCCTTACAAGTCTGATATGTAAAGATATGGAGTGCATCATCATGGACCTGATTAACAAAGATATAGGAAATCTCCAAACTCTAGACCCCACGCAATTTGGCTTTATGAAACGGGGATCATGCCTGTTCAACCTGGTTGACTTCTTCGAGTCAGTCACCAGGAATGTGGATGAAGGTAAGGCAGGTCATACAGCCCACCTTGATCTGGCCAAGGCCTTTGATGCCACTCCTCATTCGGGAATTATTGATAAACTCACCAAACTAGGCATCAACCCCTATATCACTAGGTGCATTGCAAATTGGCTCACAGATAGAACACACAGTGTGAAAGTAGTAGACTGCCAACCAATCATGAGTGGAGTCCCACAGGGATTTGTCCTGGGTCCTCTCCTGCTTGGCATTTACTTCTCAGAAGTTCAGGCCAACACAAAGGGACTCTGGCTGACCAAGCTCACAGAGGACTGTAAGCTGAGAGCCACTATTAACTCCCCAAGTGATGCAGACATCCTACAGAAAGACCTCACTGATACCAATAACTGGTGTCAAAACCATGGACTTAAGCTTAATGCCAACAAATGAGTCTCCATCCCCTTTGGTAAAAACTTAGTTCCCACTAATTACCACATCGATGGGAGCCCACTGAACACTGAAGGCATTATAGAGATCTGGGGAAGCAGATTGACAGCAACCTCTCCTTCGACCGCCACATTGCCACTGTGGTCAGAAAGTCCTTCTATGTGGCACATCTCTTTACCAAGAGTTTTGCATACAGGAAGAAAGAGGTCATTGTCTTTCTCTACTCTTCCCTCATTTGACCTATCATTGAGTATAATGCCCCATTTGGCATGTATCTCACTAGACACCTCCAACAGCTGGAGAGGCCACAGAAGTACCTCATGAAGAGGAACCTAGGCATTAAACACGTCCTACATGGGCAGACTCAAAAGACTCCAACTATTTTTTTGTCTCATATCGCCTTAGAGGGGGATCTTCTCTTGACTTACAAAGCCATGTCTGACCCAGCTCTGTTAGAAATGCTACATCTAAAGAAATCCCAATCCCTCTGTACCACATGCTTCAGAGACCTCAACCTCATTATCACAATCAACAGAACATGATAGAGTGACGGTTTTCTCACCCAGAGACTGCCCATGCTCTGGAATAGACTTCCCATATATGTCAAACAGAGCACCTCGCTGCCCCTCTTCAACAGAGATCTTGATGAGTAGATGGGTAATAGAAAGTTCACCCTGATGATCACTCCAGTGGCTCTACTTGATAGAGGTACTGGGAACTAATGTCGGGCAACACAATGTCAGGGCACTTCTATGGGCTAGGCTTGTAAAGGCTCCAAGGCCATTAGCCTAGTACACACCTATGAACCTATACAAAGTAATATGAAATATAAAGTAATATGGGAAAGAAATGTAATGAAGGAAAAACAATAATTATTTTTTCACCTTTGTTTTTTGCAGGGGGGCAAGCCTCTCTGCACCTCCCCACACCCCTGCAAATTAAATATACTAACTCCAAGATCACACTACATTGATGAAAAGAGTAAACTATGAATAGACAATTAATATTCATGCCGCCATCGGTATGAATATTATTTAAGTTTACGAAGACGTCACTGTTTGCTGGACAGTGGGCGGGTTTTAGGTAGGACTTGGTAATGTTCATCCTGCGAGGTACTATACTAATACAAAGCTGAAAAATGTAAAAGATCAGGACATATTGTAAATCAGAGAGGAATTTCTATTACTAGAAATATTATTATGAAGTACAAGCAGCTTAATATTGAAGCAGGGAAATACTTGAGAAACAAAGGAAAAAAATGAGAAATTAATGCTATTGTGCAGGTTTAGAAAGAAAGCCTTCATGCTGACTTAAAAAAAAAGAATGCTGTAAATAAAACTGTTTTGTAAACAAATGCATCTTTTAAAGTGATGTGAATACAAGACTAAATCGAATAAGAGGATTTATATAATAAAAAGGAAAATTGTGGATTACGTTTGATAAATCCACAAATACAGAATATGTTAAAAAAAAAACCCTTACAAAGTACTTATGAGACTGTAACAAAACATTCTCTCGAATCTTTAAGGAGTTCAGAACAGTTCTATTTTCCTACATCACTACCCATATGACTACGTCATATTACTTTCTCATGACAACAGGATTCTCTCAAATAAATTTCACTGATAAACACTGCAGCTTACATGCCATAGAATTACTTGTAACAGCAACATAAGCTAGACCAAAAAAAGTACAATAGGTTAACTTCCTTTTAGCGCTTTGCATTCCAGATATGTAGAACCAATCATGCATCTTTTACCTGTATACCTATGGCTTCTTTCTCTTGCTCGTTTCGTAAATACTTCAGTTCTTTCACTTTTGATTCTAGAAGTATTAAAGCTGTTTTCAACTTGTCCTGTGGATTTGTAAAAAAATATTAAAATCAAGGCAGTAGGCTGCAAAATACAATGACCACTTTACATAAGGGCAGTGCAAACACACACACACACACACGAAATAAGAACAAGCCAGATGGCAAAGTACGGACTGCCCCAGATGGAAAAGCCAGCACTACCACTGTATTAAAATCACCATGTACTTTTATTGACAAAAATAATAAAATGGTAAGTGCTTTCGCTTAAAACAGTGCTAAACTTCATCAGACAATGAACATTACTTTGTCCCAATTTAAATAATGCATCTTTCATTCTGATTGGATCTCATCATTTAACATGTCACACACAATTTAAATAATGCATCTTTCATTCTGATTAGATCTCATCATTTAACGTCACACACTTAATCACTCATCTTATGTGAATTATGAAGCCACAACACCTTAAGAAAAAAGCCTTACAACTCTATTTAAGAAAACATACTTTAACCTTGCTATTATTATAAACTTTTTCTAAACTTGATATTCCAGTATTGTCTATTATTTTATTTTGTCCCTTTTTAGTACTTTTAATTTAAGGATTGGGGCTATTGAGCTGCGTTCATTTATACCAGGCCAGCTATCTGCCTGTAGCCTTACTTGCCATTGTAATTCTTATAGCTCTAAAAACACTCCCCAAGCCTTTCTATTATCTATAAATACATTATCAGCAATAGTATAACTAAATTGATATCATCCATTATGTGTTTTGCTAAAGCATTATTTGCATTATGCTCCTGACAGGGTACTCATGCTCATTTATTTTCTGAGAGAATTTCCTCTCAGTTTGGCCGATGTAAAAGGCTGAGCATGAGTTACACTTCGCAAGGTATACCACTGCTTTCAAACTGCAACAGTATTTCCCTTTTATTTGATATTTCCTATTATTAATAATAATTCTTCTCCTATTACTACTTTGTGACACCAATTACATATTCCACATCTCTTCATTCCTCGAGACGTGTTGATAGGATTCTCATTATGATACTTAAGTAGATCTTTCAAGTTTTTTCCATTTTGGTAGGCAGTTAATGGTCTGTCACCTATTACATTCCTAATGAAACCATCTCCATTCAAGATTGGCCAATTTTTCTCAAATACCCATTTTATTAACCTAAAATCTTCACTGTATGTTAAGATTAACGCCTAGACGGCCACGGTGGTGCAGTGGTTAGCATTGCTGCCTTACAGCAAGAGGATCTCTGGTTCAATCCTTGGCTGGGGTGCCTTCTGTGCAGAGTCTGCATGTCCTCCCTGTGGTCATGTGGGTTTGCTCCAGTTTCCTCCAACATCCCAAAGACATGCTGTAGGTGGATTGGATAATCTAAATTGGCCCTAGGCATGAGTGCATGCGTGTGTGTACCTTTTGTGGAAGGTTGGGCGCCGGGCTGGCTACTAGACACCATAAAACTCCACTGCCAATCATGAGCGGACAGATGATCCACTGTGGTGACCCCTAACCGGGAAAAGCCGAAAGAAGAAGAAGATGTTAAGATTAACGCTTCTGAAAACTTCTTCTCATTTCTTTTTTTTTTATTAATGGCACTTCCATTAATTGGCTTTCTCCTTCCAAACTTATTGCAGTTTCTACTGACTCCTGATGAAATGTAATGTCTAGTCTATTCCCCTTATTTAAAATTGGTCTAAAATAACCTTTTTCTCTTTTAGTTTTTACTTCATGAATCAATTCATCTACCAATTCTGTGGATATGCCCTTGTGCAAAACATGAATCGTAACTTGGCACATTCATCCATAAAATCTTGCTCTCTTGTCATCATATGGGCAGCCCTAACTAGCTGCCCTTTTAAGACAGATCTTTTTTGGTGCACAGGATGTGAGCTCGTATAATGTAATAAACCACTGGAATACATTTCGTTCTGTATATGGTAGCTATACATCTTTCTTCTACCTTGTCCTTTGATAATCTTATGTCTAAATATTCCATATAATTTAAATTTACCTTCTATGTAAACCTTAGGAAAGACGTCCCATTTATATATGCTAGAAATTCGAGCATATCTTCTGTGCCTTTCCAAATAATGCTTATATCGTCTTGAAATCTATTATAAGATTTTATGTGTTCATTAAACTGTGACATTATTAGGTTTCACATATGCTCCCCCACATGATGACCCATGGCAATACCTTTTTTCTGCATGTAATAATAATTATTAAAGAAAACAAAATTGTTATTCAAAATTATTTCTAAAAGTTCTATCAAAAGGTTCACCTTATCTTGAGATATCTTATTTATAAATAAAATTTCAGTGACCCATTCAACTTCTACCTCTTGGGGAATGACTGTATATAAGTCACATACATCTACTGTTACTAATATATCATGATCACTGTATTGTATTTCATTCATAGATTGTAAGAAAAAACAAGAGTCTTTCATATTTGTTTTTCTTTTTCCAGAATACTCTCAAATTCAAAATCTAAATATTTAGCACAGGTAGATGTTATAGAATCCCTTCCATCTACTAAAGGGTGCATAGGTGGATCCCTTATAGATTTATGAATTTTTGGAGTTCCAAAGAATACTGGGACTTGTGGTGAAGTTACATTCAAGTAATTATACAAGTCAATGTCTATCTTTCTTTCTAAAAACATATAATTTAACTGCATATATATTTTTCTGTATGCCCCATTTAATTCATTCAGTGATACTTTTTGATATGTTTCTGTATCCAAAATTCTTTGTACCCTATTGCTGTAATCATGTATGTTCATAATTACTGCCCCTCCCCCTTTGTCTGGTTTCATAATACAGACTTTTTCCCCCACTCTGATATTTTAATAGGTTTTGTTTCTGTTAATTCAAGTTATTACTGTTGTTCTCATTTCTGGTTCGATCCTCGGCTGGGGTGCCTTCTGTGCGGAGTCTGCATGTCCTCCCTGTGGTCGCGTGGGTTTCCTCCGGGTGCTCCGGTTTCCTCCCACATCCCAAAGACATGCTGCAGGTGGATTGGACACTCTAAATTGGCCCTAGGTATGTGTGTGTGAGTGTGCCTTCTGTGGAGGGTTGGGCGCCGGGCTGGCAACTCGACACTGTAAAACTCCACTGCCATTCAATGTGCGGACAAGGTGATCCGCTGTGGCGACCCCTAACCGGGAAAAAGCCGAAAGAAGAAGAAGAAGAAGAAGAAGAAGACTGTTGTTCTCATTTCTCCTATATGTATGCAAGTTTTTCAAATCTAATTCACATATTTTCTCATACGTCAATAATCAGGGATGCAGGGGTGGGTTGTATATACTACTAATACTATACTACTCTTAAAACTCCTATTCTGATATAACAGTTTCAAGTTCAACTTTAAGTATAATTTCAAATCTAAAATTGTATTAGTAAAGTTTGATTTACTTGCAGGAACAAATGTCATTCCTTTTGCTAATAAATCTGCTGCTTTCACATCAATGAAAACATTTGAAAAATGATACACCTTAAAATCTGCTTCTGTGTTCTCTACCACAAAACATTGAGCAGTTCCAACATCATTTTCATTCACATTATTATAATTATTTACACTTAAATCATCAGTTTCATTACATTCACCATATTCATTATTGAAGGCTTTGTTTGGGTGGCTGTGGTGGTGCAGCGGTTAGTGTTGCTGCCTCAAAGCAAGAGGTTCTCCAGTTCGATTCTCGGCTGGGGTGCCTACTGTGCAGAGTCTGCATGTCCTCCCTGTGGTCGCGTGGGTTTCCTCCCACATACATGCAGTAGGCGGATTGGGCACTCTACATTGGCCCTGGTGTCTGTGTCTGTGTGTGTGTCTTCTGTGGAAGGTTGGGCTGGCAACTCTACACCGTAAAACTTACTGCCAATCATGAGCAGACAGATGATCCGCTGTGGTGACCCCTAACCAGGAAAAAGCCGAAAAAAGAAGATGATTATTGAAGGCTTCATTTAAGTCCTCCACTGTTTGGTTTTGGGGCTCGCCCCTTGAAACCCCGCTTGTTGGTAATAACCATTGTTTGAAGGAGTCCCTCTATTTTTAATTCTTTACGATCTCCTTAGTTCGGGGAAGTTTTTTTCATATGCATGCTGTATTTTGTCATTTCCAGGCCCCCCTCCTCGCTAGTACCATTTTCATTCATATTACTGTTTGTGGAACTTCTGTATCTGTTACGGACCTGGAAGTTGGGGGCCTAGCATAAGCTACCCAATTAGCATAATCATTAATATCTCTTTCAGGTTTGGTAATTTTCCCCCACTTTCAGTTTATCAATATGTTGATCAATGCTATTGTATATCTGCATTCACTCACACATGACTCTCGCTTTCCTTCTCTAGATCTCTTTCTCTGTTACACACACACACACACACACACACACACACACACACACACACACACACACACACACACACACAAAACCAGAGAAACGAGTATTTCATGAGCAAAGTTGTTGCTGGTCAAGACTCCTTAGAATAAGGATAAGAACCTCGAACCATAGAGAAGCTCTGCTGTGATTTAAGAGTAATTAAACACTTATAAACTGTTACTGCTTTATTGAAAACAAAATATTTTAAACAGATTAGCGCTACTGCCCATAACTAGGTTTCTTCAGGTCTAACTCTGTTTGCACGAAATGCAAGTATTTATTTGCTTTTACACGTAGTTCATTGTGAGGGATTTCTGTGGCCCTTCCAGTTGGTACAAGTGTTTGGAGAGGTACATACCAAACGGGGCAATATACTCAATTATAGGTCTAATAAGGGAGGAGTACAGAGAGGTAATAACCTCCTTTTTACTGGATGCAATCCCTTTGCTTATGAGATGAAGCAAGTAAAAGGCTTTTCTGACCCCCGCCGCCACATGATGGTCGAATGTAAGATTGTCAACCCAAGTACCCAGGTCTCTCACCACAGGTTGCGTGCTTATGGGGGTTGCCGTTGATGTGGTAATCAGTAGGGGCCATGTTTTTGCCAAATGGTATGATAAAACATTTTTGCGTTTAAATTAAGGCCATGACTTTGGCACCAGTCATTTGTAGCTGTGAGACCCTCTTGCAGTATGTTAACATCAACTGGGGAGTCAATAACAACACTCAACTTACAGTCATCTGCAAACCTGGTCAGCCACAGGCCCTTTGTCTTTGCCTGGACCTCTGAGAAGTATATGCCAAACAGTAGGGGTCCTAGGACAGATCCCTGCGGAACACCACTAGTGACAGGTCTGCTGTTGGAGGTGGCAGCACCTATTTTGACCTTGTGGCTCCTATCTGTGAGCCAATTGGCCACCCATCTGACTAGACAGGGATTAACATCAAGTTGTGTTAGCTTTTCGATGATGCCCGGGTGAGGGATTGTGTCAAAGGCCTTGGCCAGGTCAAGGTAAGCTTATGTACTGACTTTCCCTCATCCAGAGCCTTGGTGACTGTCTCAAAGAAGTCAACTAGGTTCAATAGGCAAGCTCTTCCCCTGATAAATCTGAACTGAGTGGGGTCGAGTGCTTGGAGATTGCCTATGTCCTTGTTTATGAGATCCATAATAAAACACTCCATGACTTTGCAGATCAGACTTGTCAAGCTGATGGGGCGATAGTTACCTAGGACAGTAGTGGCACCACCTTTGTGCAAAGGGATGACAATGGCTGCTCTCCACTCTGCTGGAATGAAGCCTGTAATTATGCTGTGGTTGAATAGGGTGCTCAATGGTGAAGCTAGTTCTTTCTGGAGATGGTGCAGAATACAGCCTGGGATACTATCAGGTCCCATGGACGCTGTGTTTTTTGCCTTGGATAAGGCCTTTAACACTTGATCTACACAGATGCGAGGTGTGGAATGGGGATGTCGACTGGGCCTTGGGGGGGCAATAAGGGGTGACGTTTGCATTGAACCTATCACCCAGCAGGTTGGTTAAGTTCGCAGGATCAGTGTAAGTGGTACCATTAACTACTAGTTCGGAACAAACTTGGGCTTTGCCATGGAGGTTCCTAACGTTGCTGAAGAAGGACTTGTGGTTGCCTTTTGTTTTGGAGGCTAGGTTTTCACTACTGATCCAATTTGCTTGTTGAGGCAGAGGAGGGAGATTTTCCGATTTAGAATTTGTTCCTTTTTACCTTTAGACAACAGTTTCTTCCTTTTGTTGTAAAGCCTATTGATGGAGGATGTCCACCTTTGTGTTTTCTTGAGGAGCAGATTTTAGTTCTCAACTCCAGAAGAAAAGAAATATAGCAAATTTAAACAATCAGTATATGAAAATCAGTATTAAATTATTGTATAATTTACTGACAGAAAGTTTTAAAACTTAGTAGTGATACCCCTACAGATATGTGTATTGGAGATCGGACTGAGAAAATGCTGTATCAGAAGGCACTGCTACTTATAAACCTATAAGTGCATCTAAAGCCTTGATGGTAAATTACATATTGACTTTTTCCTTGGTTCTGTGGTAATAATCTTACATGGATATAAAATGAGTTACAAATACATTATGCATGTAATAAAGAAGTATGAAAAACAATGTATGTAACTGTTAATAAAGGTTATGGCCCATTTTTTTAGTTAAAATACTGAGTTGTTGGAGCAGTTTGTGCTCGGTCCTGGTTGTCAGTAAGCTTTCAGGTGAATCTGCCATTCTACTTCCTTTTTCTCAAGTATAGCTCCTGCATTGTCTTCAAGTGGGTGGGTTGTTACTTTCTCCACTATGTGAAACACAAATTTCCCAAACTTTCTTAGACTTGGATATATGAAAATAGGTACAACTGTCAGCCTGCAGTATGATCGATGCCACTTTCACCTATCACTGCAGCTCGACAATCCAGTAATTGAATGCTCAATTCCCTGAACTAACACTGACTGAAAAAACAAAACAAAAAAAAAAAAAAAAACAAACCGAACAAATGCTCACCTTTTCCACTCATTGAATCTAACAAAAAAGTAAGAATGACACCAGTCAGCCTTGATCCAAACAATGGTACTGTTACACAAAGAATATTTCTTAAGGTAAAGTGGAGGGTGGGGCTGAAGGAAGGTCAAGTTTAGGGTTAACACACAAGTACTGGCAAGCAGGGGGCTTTGCCTCCCTTCATCTCTTTTCTCTGTGGATGAAACTAAATGGTGCTATCTGTTGCTTCATCACAGGTAATTCCCATTGACCTACTGTAACAGAGGCCCACCCCATTTCAATTAGCTCCTGCCATTGCTTTGAAGTCAGCAACTGTCAGCAGTCCAAACCTAAGGTTCTAGTAGATGATGCCTTACCAAAGCACCAAAAACTGGAGGTATAAAAACATCTAGAATGAAACAAAGAAATATTTCAGGACTGTCTGGTAAAACAAATATGATTAAACATCATATATACCCCCCTCAGGGAAAAAAATTACAACCCTTTAAGCTTCAACACTGACCTGCTAAGCACAACAAAGTAGATGCACTATCCAAGGAACACAAACCATTCCTAGGGCCTGAGATATATGGTTTCATTCTGGGGTGAGTCAAGTGTGACACTGCATGTGGTCTCACCAATGAAGTGCATGGCTTAAAGTCAAAACAGACTGTACCCATTATTCACATTGGTTGTGTCCATAGTAGGTATCCTTTACGGGAAACATAAATGTATCTGCAATAATTAAACCCCCCTCAGTGAAAATGTAAAAAGAAGGGGAGCAACATCAATAGTCATACGTTAGAAAAGAACCAGAGGAGGCTGGTGGTGTTCAGAAAGAACTGATGGTCCAGAGCAGGGGCTATGGAGAAGACACATCTGTCAAGGACTGTTTACCAGAAGAGACACCTAAAACCTATTTATCTGGAGGTAGAAACAGAATCAGAGATTCTGTTATGAAATCGGCACCCAGGTATGTAGAAGACGCTGTGCATTGTTTCATTATAGACCACAGACTTTCCTTTCATTTTGTAAAATACTTTTAGAGCACAGATGATATGCTTGTTGCATTATTTTTCCACAATGCAAAATCAGTAAGGATATCATCTTTGGAGAAAGTGTTCCATTCGCTACATACCTCTCAACCTGTTAGTTCAAGAAATATGGACAAAGTGCAAACGGGATAATAGTGTGGCAAACTGCAACAACATAAAAAAGTGTAACACTATTCGTGCCTGAAGAAAGACTTCCACACAAAAAGCTATAATACAACCTGTTTTAATCGGCAAAACATGTATCAACGGACAAATGACAAATACCATACGGATCACGCGCTTTCATCCACCCAACACGTGGACTTCATCAGAATCAGCTAACCAATTGACATGGGCTAATTTATACATTTTTTTGGCGCCATATCTAGGTATCAGTTTAAAAAGATACAACTCAAATAATTTCTGAAAAAATGCATTGTACATATTCTAGTGTTATACACTGAATAAAATGTCCTTGTGAACGTACCCTATACTACTGATCCACAGAAAACATTTACATAAAAATGAGTAGAAAAATAAATGAATAAAAAGATTAAAATATGCATACATATACTACAATTGATATTAATAGCATATACTCAATTTTACTAACAATTATAT
This sequence comes from Protopterus annectens, assembly GCF_019279795.1. Classification (NCBI taxonomy): domain Eukaryota; kingdom Metazoa; phylum Chordata; order Ceratodontiformes; family Protopteridae; genus Protopterus; species Protopterus annectens. The sequence goes on from NC_056744.1 coordinate 1,651,171,161, forward strand.
TCTTCTATATGCAAAATTACTATCTTTGAGAGGAATAATAGGATAGAAAACTTGAATATACAGTATAAGGGAACTAGAAAATGTGGATGCTGCAGGTCTTCCTTCAGGCACGAATAGTGTTACACTTTTTTAAATATGGACAAAGCCAAAAACGATGGGGGACAAATGCCCAAAAATAGGGACATATTTTAAATATTGCTCTTACAAACTTAGAAAGTTGATAGAATAACAGGCTTTGCATTAGCTTGCATTTTATGAAACGTATGAAGCCTGAAACTGAACTGTTTGTCACAGTGACTTTGATCCTTAGTAGGTTGCCAGGAAACCACAAATTTTACGAGGAACAGAAAAAGTATACAGCAAAAATGTAGATATTCTGTGAAAATCTGGACAGTTGAAAGGTATGATTCACTATGCATGGTGAAACTTAACATTTCAAGGCAATTTGTGATTTTATTGTGAAGACCTGTGGCAACTGAATAAACTGCCAGGTTCAGCTAAAGTTACTATACTGTATAGGTGTGAGGTTTGTGAACAATTAAGGAAGTGAGTTGGAAGAATGAATAAAAAAAAAGATTTAAAAAAGTGCCCTGTTGTTTTGTGGCATAGAGAAGTATTGCAACAATTCTTATTTAGAATGCAGCATTCAGGCAAATTAGTAGTACTTTCGGCATACTGTTTTGGCTGAGTAATTTCAGAAACTAGCTTAAACTTTAAAAAATGAATTAACAGAAGTTTAGTTACAAACTGACACTCTAGAATGTAACATTTTAGGATGTGAACTAATATAATTCTTTTCCCCACAGAAAAGTCATACAGAGAGGTATATTTATACTACAGTGCTAAATGTTGGGGTATTTTACTGCCAAGGCTACTTAAAATGATTTGACCAAACATAATAAGAAGAGCTCTTTAGTTAAGTATAGTTCAAGACCTGTCCTCCCGATGTCTAGTTATAGTAGTAACATAGCTATAGTACTTAATTTCACACAGCATGTAAGCGTCTCCAAATAAACAAACACCAGCAAACATGCAAAACTGTTTTTCAAACTCAGTTCTTGTCAGCAAACATCCTACTGCATCACTCCTGCTGCACAATAATCACACACACACACCTTTTATGACATGCGTATTATTAAGCCAAACAACACTACAATGTTCCAAAAATATTGCTTATTATATCACTACTATCAGTCTCATTCATTATATTTTACCACTCCAACTTGCAGTTTGACCTCTCTTGCACTAACCCCAATCATTCTTATAGAACATCCCAATACCCAAACAACAAATCGGTAACAATTTCCCTCTGCCTCTATAATTAGACAAATATCTTTACAGATCACTGCACAACATGAGTCATATTCAGCCTACACCTCCTTTGATCAACCAACTCAAGTATAACCAACTAACCAGCAAACATACCTCGCTATGTCCAATCCTCAGCTGTGGGGCAAACATCTTAACCCAGGTCATAATATTTTCATTAACTCCAAGGGAGAAAAAATTACCATTACACATACTAAAGCATCCTCACTAAAGCTTATCAATAGCTATACGAGATGTATACTTAATAAAGAAACAGGTTACCATGCATGAGATTCACGTCATATACCTCATATCCTCTCAGCAACCTAGACCTGGCTGAAACATCAGGAAAACATGAAGACTCCCTTCTGTGTATAGCATACTATAACAATGAAAACAAATGGCTAAAATAGAGAGGAGTGGCCCTAATCTTCACCAACTCAATAAACTAACCCTCTACTCATTGCCTATCCCCCAATTTAATAATACTGAATATGCCCTCCTTAAACTACATACACACAAAAGCATCTGCCTCATTACCATATGCATTCCTCTATGAAGCAACATCCCCACTACTGAAGATGTACTCTCCTGGATAACTAGCAATATTACCTCAAGAAACTGTAATCCTACAAGACTTCGACATAGACTAGAACTCAACAGTCATAGATATGCCTCAGCACTCAATAACCTACACAGTTTCACCCAAAATACCACCATTTCCGGCATAGATAATAAAACTAATACTAACCGCATCACTTTAGACTGGATACTAATCTCTGATACTACTAGAATTATATCAACCAAAACATTCTGATGACATAAGTTCATAGGTTAATACAAGCCTAACTGCTCTGAGGGTCATCTTAAGCCTGGCCAATAACCAGAGGTTAGAATCAAACCCTGTACTTTGTGCATATGAGATGAAGATCTTTACCATTATCAGAAACCCACCCCCAACTTGTTTTAACAGGCACCTCTTATACACCAGAAACCAATATTACAACAATACATGGAACACAACACATTTCAAGAAAAAAATATTTTCATAGCTGTCTTAAAATCATGTAACTAAAACACCCTTTTAAAAAAAAAGTGCATTGAGTGAAGAAATAATGTAGTATAACCTAACATTTCTAAGAACTGTAAACAAAATGGCTTCAGTAAGAAGAAAATTAGTGAAAGCAAACCCTGTTCCATAAACATTCAACCAAAGAGCTGATGAGAAATAGAAATAAAGCCTTGTCAATAGAGTTAAAACAAACACAGCAGAACCAACAAACCATCAACCAATTTCTACATTTTCACTAAAAAGAAAGTAACTAAAGAACAGAAAAAAAAAATTCCTTATGCTTTAAAATGGAAACCCATATAACCAAAAATTCTTCTGGAAATCAATTAGTAAATTATTTAACCCAGGTAGGACTAAACAGCCAACTTTCTCCATTAGCCTCTGCCCTTAAACAAACTGTCACCGCCAGTCTTAATACTCACGTTATCCAAACCATCATCAGCATCAAAACAACACCTATCTGACCAACCTCCTGCACTCTACTCTCTCCAATGGCATTTTCATACTAATGACAATCCCCACATACACAATCAAAAAAATTGCTCCAAAAATTAAAACCCACATCACTGGCTGCAGGCAACCTTCCAGTAGAATACCTTATAATTTCCACAGAAGCCATAGCCTACACAGTTTCCATTCTACACAACAAGTTAATCCAGGAAAACTATGTTCTGACCATCTGGAGAAGATCCTACATCCTACCACTACACAAAAGGTGAAACCTCGAAGAGCTTTCTCAGTTGCTATCTTTCCACCTGTCTCAAAAATCCTTGAGAAATGTGTCCGTACACAATTGATCCAGTATCGCTTAGAGAATGAAATTAACTTCCGTACAGAAGATAGCGTCAGACTCAGTCACAGCAACACGGCAGCAATTCAGGACTGTCAGTCTCCACAGAAACAATGGGAAAAGTCTCCACTCAACTTAGATCTCTCAAAAATCTTTCAACAGTGTCACACAGCATACTCTGTCAAAAACTATAACTCATAGGCATCTCAAACTCAGCCCTGCAACGGTTCAGTAGTTTCCTTTCAAAACTGACACCAATGCCAGTAGGAGTCCAAACTCTCCTTCCTTCTACTGTTTACAATAGTAGCATCCTGGGGACAGTCTTAGGATCTTTAATGTTAACATTTTCATAAATGACCTTCAGACAGCCTCTAATCATGCCATGCTGCTAGAATATGCAGAGGACTCAATGGGCATCTGTAAGCACATCATTTTAAGTCAAACAAAAACTCAAAAATAAAGAATCAATTTCCTCCTCCTGCCTCATTACAAACTCCTGCTACACCCCCCAAAAAAAACTAAACTATTCCTCTTCACTTCCAAATAGTGCAATGGCAGAAACCCAAACTTAATCATTACTTCCCTAAACAAGACACTAATTCAAAGGGTGACTATTGATGACAACTTAAAAATTTGGCCTGCACATACTAGTAGTAATAAAACACCACATCAGAGCCTTAGGTCCCTATATCACATAAAATTGTGTCAATGAAAATAGTAGAAGAAACTACAGCCTCTGTTAACCTACTTCCAAATTACTGTATGCATCACAAATACTCACAAAGCTACACTCCACTGTGACTACCAAACTACAGCAATGCCACAAAAAACACCTGCAAAACTTGCATGTAACCTTCCCTACAGGTCTCATCATTGCGCACCCCCCCAAAAAAAACTAAAATGGTTGAATTACCCACAACAACTTAGCCACAGTCAACTGCTTATGGCACACAATCAAGTTTATAACCCAAGCAAACGTCCAAGTCCAAAAACATCCTTACACCATACATACCAATAGGAAGTCTGCAATCCATATGAAAATCCTTCCTAAGCGTACAAAAAGCTAACAATTAATCAGGAGAAGCCTTATACAGCAACCAAATCACCGGAATATACAACTTTATCTCCCTCAGAATCTAAGGCTCAGCAACAACCTTCATTCAAAACACAGCTAAAAGTTGTTCTAACAGACTCCTATCATACCAGGATAATCCCAACATCCTCGTCCCATATCCTGGCAATGTGCAAGCCTGTTGAGATAATCAGATAATCAAAAGAGTTTCTTGAGTAACTAAAGTGCACTTCATAAAAAATCTTTTGTAAGTAAATGTATCCGATAACAGCGGTTATTGTACTCATTATCTTTGACTCTATTGGAATTAACGAAATTCACTTTAAATACACTTTCGAACACTCATGCTTATAGCATTACTAGCATTCTTTAGAAATTAGATCCACTTTTATATTCTGCTGTTCCCAGTCTATATTCTTATTTTTTTTTGCTCAATAGTCGGGCTGGCAACTCGACACCATAAAAACCAACTGCCAATCATTAGCGGACCGGAGTTCCGCTGTGGCGACCCCTAACTGGGAAAAGCCAAAAGACTAACAACAACAACAAGGCAAATATGATCAAAGCATAGAGATGCCATTAGAAGTACCACAGGTTTATATACTTATGATTAATTCATGTACTATTTTATGTTTCTAGTTTCATGACTCTGCTGCATGTACTACTGTAACTCTGGAGCTTTCATCCCTGGGCCTCTGCTGAAAAGGAGTTCCATGCGCAGTTAGACTGTTCCAGTAAATAAATACAAATAAAATAAATTTAAAAGGCTAGTTATCAGGGATGAGGGAGAAATGTAAGAATCTCAAAGACTCTCTAAAGGGGAATACTGAATTAGTAATTCCCTTGCAGTTATTAGGTAACATATTGTGACATGAAACTGTAAATTGTGAGATCACATTCTTTGCATGAAGAAAGACAATTTTGCAGATTGCGTGCCTTTAATACTGTGTATATGGATATAGCTCTTCAGATAGATACAGGACAAATCTCCTCAGTTTGAGGTTACTTAATGCAAAATGCTTCCTAGAACCATTACTTAATTGATTTTTTTTGCATTCTGAGCTGTTATAACATGTCAAAATCACTAAGTGCTTACATTTTAGTAATCTTAGTATGTTTGCTTCACAAAATGACCATCGTGGGGCCTACAATATGAATGGGATCTTGCTTTATTGTTTATTTTCTTACTCCCCAGAATCCATTTCCAGAGCCCTTTACAGGAGTTATGGCAGACATAAAGAAGTACTGTTTTGCTAGTTCCCATTGACATGTCAGTCTCAAGCATCTTATGCACCTTCTGGAACATTGCAGCTTGCCCCTCCTGTGCCCAGGGTACAGGATTGGATTCCTTACATCTTCATGTGCCTATTGTACAACTCGAAGCAAGTCAATTAACCAGAGAGTGCTTAAAGGTTGACCCTGAAAATTGGAAATTTGTCCAATGAGCTTACCCACTGAACAAATAGGTAAAATAAATTGCCGCTTTTTGTAAATATGTAATATTTGTACCTATGCAAGTATTGCCAGATCCTGTCTGTACTCGTTTCCTGGGGTGTCAATGCTTTCATAGAAGTGAATGAGCTTTGATGAAGGGACACGCAAACCAATTCTGTTATTCTCCCAGTGCCTGAAGTAGGAATATTTTTTAATCTGAATGTTGTAAATAGGGAAATATTTTGTATTTGTGCAAAAGTACTCTAATTTAATTATCCTTAATAATGCAGCACATTTCTTTTTCAGTTTGTGTTATGACATTTGTTTTCTTCTGAAACGCATATGCCTTCTTGCATTACAATTTCCCACCTCTGCTGTTGTAATGCTACAATGTAACACTCCACCAAAACTGAAATCCTTCATTACTACAAAGTTCTAGTTGTTCTCTGAGCTGTGCGCAAGAATGAAATACTTATTTTGCAAAGGTCTTCTACAAGCTGAAGTAAGTTTGCCATACTGAAAACCCTAACGGTGGTCTCATTTGTTGATGGGGTGGTACCTTCAGGTCGCACATAGAAGACAACTGAACTGTGGTCAGATTTAACGAGGGATAAGCAGACACAGGGGTGAGACACAGGTGGGTTCTAGGTTGGTAGGGACCAAGTCAAGAATATGAGTCTCTATGAAAAGTTTTACAATTTGCTCTGGTGCATTGGCATTACCAAAGTGTAAGAAATGCTCAGCATACCTATTTTTAGAGGTGCAAATGTACCAGTTAATGCTTTAATAATTGAAGTCCCCAGGCAAGAAGGTATTTAGTTTGATATTTAACCCCTCAATGGTGTTAAGGTAATCTGTCACGCACACACACACACCCAGACACTTACTAACACTAGAATGCATACATTCCAAGGAACAACAGCAGCATAACACACAATCACCCTACCTGCAAACCTACATTGAAGCAATCACCCTTATCAACAAGCATACCTGTATCTCTCTGGACCACACACAGAGCAGATATGATCACTCAATTGCTCACCTGTACACACTTATTGTAAACACTATAGACACCACTCAGGCCCCTTCTTGTCAACAGTGTATTTTCTCAGAATCCACAAAGATCCACTCATAGCAAACACTGCTGTACTACCAACATCATCATGCCACACACACACACACACACACACACACACACACACACACACACACACACACACACACACACACACACACACACACACACACACTCTCTCTCTCAACTTACAAACACTAAAGGCAACTACAAATCTTTCTTCAGTTATGTCAGGAAATTGAAGAATACTGTCCAACAATGCACTGAATTCATTTATTTATTGTTTTTCTGTTTACTGGGAAAGTCAAGTTGTGCACAAGGCCAATTTTCAGCAGAGACACAGGGAGAAAATCTCCACATAAAATACATTTTTACAATGAACAACACTAACAAATTAAATACTTTAAGCTCATCTAGCATATAACATCTCATATGCCTGTGCTAAGGCTATAGCCAATATATTAGTATGAAAAATTAGCCATGCTGACACCAGTATCCTTGAAAATTTAACAAGTCTTAGAAACCCTGTCAAAATCTAAAAATAATACTTCCAGGGGACCAGACAACATACCATGCTGCATTCTCATCAATGCCAAGTAGGAACTATCCAAACTCTTCCTTAAACTGTTCACCCTCAGCCTCTCCATAGTGTTTGTGCCTGATGCCTGGAGAACAGCCACTGTAACTTCCTTATGCAAAGGTGGCCCATACACAGATCTGGGTAATTATAGGCGCATCAGATTCTTACTATGTATAAAATGTAATAACTTCTTGTTTTCTTCTGCTAATGTCTCTTCATAAGTATCCAGCATTCCCCTAGTTTTTGCTGCTCTCACAAATGGCATGCTTACTTTTTTCTTAATTGCAGATCTAAACTAGTATCACAGATATCAAGGCATACAAAAATCCATGTTTGGGGGAACTGCTGAAATTGGTTAGTTCAATTTATAATTAATGTCTAAGGGAGATGCCTTAAGTGATCCATAAACTAAAGGGGAATATATATTATGTCCAAGGGAGGCTGATGACTTTACAGTGATTTACAAACTCTGATATTTCAGAGTTAGTACAGCTAAGTAGCAGGATTATAGAACTGTCACCCACTGAAGTGCAGGGAGCAGATGTCTCTCTGTAAAAACTGCATTAATGGCACTATAGCATGTTCTCAGATTCACATTTTCCTCCCATTTGTACTTTTTTTATAGTTGCAGGGCATACAGTTGTGAGTCTTGTACTTCTAATTGATTTTCTCATAAGTTTTTAACAATTATGTGTGTGATACTGTTTTACGCATCATTAACAGAGCTGTCAAAGCTGGGATTGTATAACATTCTAGGAGACTTTGCTTCACTTCATATACTGTTCTTTTTATCGCTATCTTACAACTGTTTTGTTTGACTGTTCATTTGCTTTTCAGCCTCCACAACTGTGCAGTTTACTGTAACATTGGCTTCAGGATAGTGTTACCACAGCTAGTGTCTGAAGGCCCCTCAAAACTCATTTATTTGAGTTTCCATCTGACGATGTGGGATGATTCCTTTTATAACTAATTTTTTTGCTCTTACCAAATATTATCAGCTGCCAAAGGTGATTTTCCCTCCCTCCCTCTCCCCTCAGCTGACTACCAGCTGCCACAAGCTCCTCTTCTCATTCACTGGGTCTGCCGAACCCAACTTAGGCTCCCTCCAGACTCAACCTGAACCACAACCAGGGATGAGGAGAAGATGCAGGTCACTGGTGCAGCATCATAGTGCTGCCAGGAATGTGCTCTAATTGCACCCCCAACAGCAACCTCGTAAGCTCTACAGTCGCTGGCCTCAGGAGGTGCATGTGTGCTTCTGCTAATGTGCGACCTTCCGAATACGCAAAGCAGCTCTGATGGAGCACACAGCTCACCAGGCTCGTAATACTGCTTTTACTGCAGTGATCCTAGACTGACTCTGCACCCCCCCCCCCATGAGTGAGTTTGCATTGGACGATCACTCTCAAGCTCCCCCTGGGATGAACGAGTTTTCTGGAGTACTATAAGGGATTTGTTTTTCTGTGCCATAGGGGCAAGTCTGTCACAGGGGATTTTACCTCTTCTGTGTTTTATTCAATTTTACTTGTACAGGTGTTAAATGTTAGTTCAGCTTTTTATGTGCTTGTATCTGGTGCTTTAGTTTAAAGCACCTATGTATAACTGAGCTTCAAGTCTGATCTTATCACTAATTTGATGTACCAAGTCAGGGCTAAAATGTCTTCAGATCGGTCTACCTACTTAATTAACAACCAAATAATCTGGTAATATTAACCCAAAGCTCCCATTCTTCATTAGCGGATGTTACTAATGCCTGCTAATTTGTGTCCTCCATTCATTTTCTCCTTTCCTGGTTACATTATTTTGCATGTACCGTGTTTACCAGATCTCAGGCTCTGCATCCAGTCCTGCTTAGTATTTTCTCAGCTTTTTAAAGAAATCTGCTTGATCAGCTGTTTTAGTTTACAGCAACAAAACAAGAAAACTTTTCCTGTAGTCTTTCTACAAAGACATCGTTAAAAAAAACATTAAAAAGTATCAGCACCATGATTAACCTCTGTGGTATCAAATCATCACCATACTCTTCTTGGGCTAGAAGGATTTACTATGGCCTGCTGGGTCTTACTGACTAGTCAGTATTTTACTCACGAACGCCACCAAATAAATCAATCCCGACTTTATAATTTACTCTCTAGCCAACTATGTTGTACCAAATCAAAAGCCTTCGTAAAAGCAGGATGTGTACACAGGCCCTTTCTGCTGTAATGTACTTATTAACTGAAAACCTGCATTTGACTCTGTCAAGAGAATTTCTTGTTCTGAATCCATGTTGCTTTAGAATATCTGCATCCATTATGCCCTTAATACTTCTAACGATATATAAGCTAATAGGCAGCTGTCACCACACTCACACCAAGAGTGTTTTCTCACCATCTAAAAAACAGGATAGCTATATAAAGACACACACACTATTTATACTTCCTCTCTACACTGGGAAACCTGGATATTTGTGGAGTCATTACTCACTAACAAAAAAAAAAAAAACTACCTACTTCCAAGGCTAAAAATTCAGAAACAAAAAGTACATGGCAGTATACCCCATACAGAGAATCTGTAATTTAATGCTAGTTATCAGACAATGTCCCTTACCTCATACATATTGACTGCCTCGAGCAGAAACACAAAATTATGACTGGAGTGTTTGGGAACACACAGGACACAGATAAAGGTTTCATCCTCCTTACAAAACAGCTCCAGTCTCCGTTTGTGCTCTCCACAGCACTGCTCTGTTCTACCATTTGCAGCACAAGAATTTTGCATCTCTTTCACTTTGCAGTCCATTTCCTACCTTGAGTGCCTCAGTTTCACACTCAGATCTTTGAACCGTATGTGCTTGCAATTAATTTGCTGTGTAACTCCTGGTTAGAAGTTCCTTTCTTCATTTAGAATAGGAGAATGTTTTTGTTATGTACAAAATGCTGTTAACACAAAGCCTGGAAAAAGTGATGTTCACAATCCAAAACTACTGGGAATTCAGTAAAAATGAACTGCTGGAATGTAAACCTCAGTCAGCAGGCTACAAGGCCACAATTAAAACATTTGTTGTATTTTTTGAAGTTTTGTTTTCAGAGCACAGGAAGTAGAATGTACGCAGAAGTCACCGCCTCTATTTAAAGGGGCAACACTCTCAGATCTTGCAACTTGTAGCATAATGAATGATTTCTGTTTAAGCAGCAAGTTTTAATTCAGAAATCATTTTGTCTTAGAAATACATAAATACTAAAGTCTCACGTGCCTTTTATGCCATTGCATTGTACTAATCTTCTTCTTCTGGCTTTTCCCGGTTAGGGGTTGCCACAGCGGATCACCGTCTGCTCATGATTGGCAGTAGAGTTTTACAGTGTCGAGTTGCCAGCCTGGAATCCAGTCTTCCACAGAAGGCACACACTCACACCTAGGGCTAATTTAGTGTGTCCAATCCACCTACAGCATGTCTTTGGGATGAAACCAGAGCACCCAGAGAAAACCCACACAACCACAGGGAGGACATGCAGACTCTGCACAGAAGGCACCCCAGCCAAGGATCGAACCAGAGAACCTCTTGCTGTGAGGCGGCAACGCTAACCACTGCACCACCGTTGCCACCCCCATTGCATTGTACTAATAAGGGAAGATGTTCTCCCATTCTCTTTCCTTTTCATTACACTTTCTCTAAATCTAGTTTTTATTTCATGGTTCATACTCTTTGTCTCAGTGAAATTAACTGCATACAGCAAAGTGTGTGTGTGTGTGTGTGTGTGTGTGTGTGTGTGTGTGTGTGTGTGTGTGTGTGTGTGTGTGTGTGTGTACACGCGTCTGCATGTGCTCTTCCCGATGCTTGCTTTTCTGTTTAATTACATTTCTGTTTCCCATGTTTATTCAACACACTATTTCACAAACTGTTAAAAAAAATTTCACTATATTTTCTGCCACTGACCAAAGTCACCACAATACCAAACCCATTAAACGAATAAGTAGAGTTAACAATACCTACAGAGTTCTTACACACTCAACACCAGAAATAAAAAAAATAAATAAATAAGTAATCTGTTGGAAGAATTAAATAATGAATAACATTAAAGTTTTAAAGGATTAAATGACGTTTGTTTTATCAGAGGAAAGCACTCACCTGCAATGTTATCAATAAAAACAGCTGTTAGTACATTAATGAAATACTGCTCCTGTTTGGTTAAGTAACTGTATTAAATAAATAAATAAATACTAATCATCAATTTAAGGACTTCAGATATATGAACACATAAACTCTCCACTGTATCCCTGTGCTAAACATCTTCATACAGTTCATTTCACACTTTCACTCGTCTTCTTCTTCTCTTCCTCATCCTTATTAGAACTAAAATATGACCCCCCACCTTTGCAACACAAATCCCAATAATCCCATAAGTAGATATTTTGTTTCTACCAGAATAAAAAAATGTAATCACAATGGGTGACATTTGAAACTATTTATTTATTTAACATTTTTTTACAGGGAAAGTCCAACTGGGACAGAGCCCATTTTCCAAGGAGGTCTGGAGAGAAATGCTCCAGATGCATGTCTTTGGAAATGTGGGAGGAAACCCACGCAAACACAGGGAGGACATACAGATTCTGCATAGAAGGCACCCCAGCTGAGAATTGAACCAGAAAACCTGTTGCTATGAGGCAACAACACTAACCGCTGCACCAGGAAATCTGAGTGCAACATAGTGCAGAAGGCTTTTTCATTGTACTACTGTTTATTTAATTTTGGTTCTGTTATACAGAATGAGGGCATGTCAAGGCAGCTTACTGCACTTCGATGTCTTAGTAAATCATCATCCCTAGATCCGATATTGCCAGGATATCAGGAAGAAGCAATGCTCATCAGGCTCCTAACCCAGTGAATAACTAGTTAATATTGCTTTACTGCACGCATTTTATTTTAGTTATCTTTTGTTGAGTGGGTTAACTGCCCCTAGTTTAGTAGCCTCTTTTCAGGGGAGAACTAAGGTGGTAGTTATACTACTAGGAGTACTTCAGCCAGGACAGATGCCAATGTCCTTACTCTTTTTGATAGGTGCTGTGGGATCTTTTACATTAATCTAAGCTACCACCAACTCAGGCAGACAGAGCCGTGGTTTAACATCATCTGAAGAGCGTCACGTATAGGAATGCATCACCCTCTTATGCTGCACTGTAGTGTCAGTACCAGAAATTAATCCATGCACCTGTTGTAGGAATAGAACCCACAGCCTTGATCTTCCAGCATCAAAGGTAAGTGTGGTGCCTGTTGTGCTACTGGTACATAATTTTTGTCCATTCATCTATCACTACCTCTGTGGGATCAGTCTGTTAGCACCTGGATTTCTGAGGTAGTTTGACAACTACCTCACGTTTTCAGACAACTTTTTAATCCTACATATCTATGGACTTAAGATGTTTCCATAAGTACTGGCACATAGATTGGACATCTTTTCAGGTTGTTAAAATCCTTGACACTCAGTGTTAAAGTACACTGGCCAGATAAGATTAAGACTAATATAGATAAGGCAGAGAGACCTTAATAAATGTGGAACTACAAATGCGACTTAATCTTGTCACACTGCATAAATATACTGAGTTAGATATTACTCCCAGGGGTATTACAGCTTTCAAAAGTCCAGCAATGCCATTTGACTCGAATGATGAAAATGATGTTGTCTTTAGAAAGCACTGAGCAGCAGCGGCACATAACTACAGTGCCACAAAATGGTTAAACAATATTAATTGAAACAGACACGATCAAACTGTAAAATTGCTGACAAAGTTTAAGTAGTATATAGTCAAATAAAAGATAGTATGGAATTGTCTGAGGCTGATATGGTAATTAATGATATAAAGACTAGAATAAAGTGACTGGAGAAAGAGTTACAAGTCCGCAGGTGGAATAAGTTGCAGTGGGACCTGAAAGATTACAAACACAAGAAGGAATTCTTATGGACCAAAAGCGCTCACAAGAACAAGAGGAATGAGATACAGCTCCTCCTCTTCTTCATCTTTCAACTGCTCCCGTTAGGGGTCTCCACAAAAGATCATCATTCTGTACAATTGGCAGTGCAGTTTTTATGGTGTTGAGTTGCCAGCTTGGCACCCAACCTTCACAGAAGACACACACACACACCTACGGCCAACCTAGAGTGTCCAATCCACCTGCAGCATGTTTTGGGAATGTGGGAAGAAATCGGAGCACCAGGAGGAAACCCACGTGACTGCAGGGAGGACATGCAGACTCTGTACAGAAGGCACCCCAGCCAAGAATTGAACTGGAGAACCTCTTGCTGTGAGGCAACAATGCTAACCACTGCACCATTGCATCTACCCAGGAATGAGATACACTAAGGTAAAGTAATGGAGACCAGTCATGACGCATTATACTCACCTGTGGCAACGTTAGGGATGAATAAATCTCTTGACATTGCAGTATCAGGAGAAGGACATGGTGATTATGAACAGATACCAGTGATTAATAAAAACTAGGTTAGTAAGTATTACTCCAGATAACAATATTCTGCACACCCATGTTGTGGGCAAAAGAAATGAAACAGAGGTGCCTTTCAGCAAGATGGATTTACCAACCAGAAGTATTAGCAAAACCGGACATGAGGTACTGTTTTCTCAAATTAATGATGCTTGTCATCTTTTGCCTACAGATATTTTTAAACATGATTGGGTTGTGAATATTTTGGGAATGTCAGTGAGTCAAGTTGAACTTTCTGTACTACAATGTGGTTTGAACCTTGTACCTACAAATCTGCCTTGGGAAAATTGTATGAAGTCTGAGCTTTATAGGTTTGTATGTAAATTACATCTTTTATGCTTTTTTAAAGGTGCACATAGGTTTGTATGTAAATTACATCTTTTATGCTTTTTAAAGGTGCACCAGATGTGCAAGTAATGGAAGATGAGAGATTTTATTCTTGTAATTCACATTTTGAAGTATATGATTATTCTGCCATTGATTTGTCTTTTTTGTCTTAATATTAATAGAATGAGTTATTTTATTCCACCATTTTCTAATGCAAGAATTAATACTTTTTCAAAGATGATAAATTTTATTTATATTACAGTAAAAATTAAACCCAGCCACTGGGGATGCACAAGTTAGTGCATTTCTTTGTGCTGGTCCCAAGCCTGAATAAATGGGGAGGGTTGTGTCAGGAAGGGCATCCGGCATAAAACTTGGCCAAATTATTCATGCAGACACCAGTAAATATTTACATACCGGATCGGTCGAGGCCCAGGTTAACAACGCCCGCCCCCAGTACTGTTAGCCAACAGGGTGCTGGCGTAAATTGGGCTACTGTTGGCCGAAGGAGGAGAGGAGGGGAAAGGCATGGCCGAAGGCAGGAAGAGAGGAGAAAGGCTAGGACTGTGGTAGTGAGGGTCAGAACTTTGAATGTTGGCAGTATGACTGGTATAGGGAGAGAGCTAGCCGATATGATGGACAGAAGAAAGGTTGGTATATTGTGTGTGCAAGAGACCAGATGGAAGAGAAGTAAGGCTAGGTGTATCGGAGGTGGGTTCAAATTGTTTTATCATGGTGTGGATGGGGGGAGAAATGGCGTAGGAGTTATCCTGAAGGAACAGCATGCTAAGAGTGTTTTGGAGGTGAAAAGAGTGTCAGATAGAGTGATGTTTATGAAGCTGGAAATTGATGGTGTAATGATGAATGCTGTTAGTGCATATGCTCCACAAGTTGGGTGTGCGATGGACGAGAAAGAAAATGTTTGGAGTGGTGATGACTGTACCCAAGGGTGAGAGAGTGGTGACTGGAGCAGATTTCAATGGGCATGTTGGTGAAGGGAACAGAGGGGATGAGAAAGTGATGGGTAGGTATGGTGTTAAACAAAGGAATGCAGGAGGTCAGATGGTAGTGGATTTTGCAAAAAGGATGGACATGGCTGTGATGAATACGTATTTTAACAAGAGGGAAGAGCATAGGGTGACATACAAGAGTGGAGGAAGATGCACACAGGTAGATTATATCTTATGTAGGAGGGCCAGTTTGAAGGAGATTGGAGACTGTAAAGTGGTCACCGGGAAAGTGTAGTTAGCCAGCATAGGATGGTGGTTTGTAAGATGATGTTGGTGATCAAGAAGAGGAGGAGGAGTGTGAGAGCAGCACCGAGGATCAAATAGTGGAAACTGAAAAAAGGGTAATTGTGAGGTGGAGTTCAGGGAAGAGTTAAGACAGGCACTGGGTGGTAGTGAAGAGTTACGAAATAGCTGGGTAACTACAGCAGAGCTAGTAAGGGAGACGGCTAGAAAGGTGATTGGTATGACATCTGGACAGAGGAAGGATGACAAGGAGACATGGTGGTGTTATGAGGAAGTACAGGAGAGTATACAGAGACAGTGGTTGGCAAAGAATAAATGGGATTTTCAGAGAGAAGAAGAAAGTAGACAGGAGTATAAGGAGATGAGGTGCATGGCAAAGAGAGAGGTGGCGAAGGCTAAGGATAAGGCATATGAAGAGTTGTATGAAAGGTTGGACACTAAGGAGTGAGAAAAGGACCTGTACCAATTGGCTAGACAGAGGGACCGAGCTAGGAAAGATGTGCAGCAGGTAAAGGTGATAAAGGAGAAGGAGGGAAACATACTTGCAAGCAAGGAGAGTGTGTTGAGCAGATGGAAAGAGTACTTTGAGGGGTTGATGAATGAAGAGAATGAGAGGGAGAAAAGGTTGGGTGATGTGGGTATAGTGACTCATGAAGTACAATGGATTAGCAAGGAGGAAGTAAGGATAGCTATGAAGAGGATGAAGATTGGAAAGGCTGTTGGTCCAGATGACATACCTGTGGAAGTATGGAGGTGTTTAGGTGAAATGGCAGTGGAGTTTTTAACCAGATTTTTAATGAAATTTTGGAAAGTGAGAGGATGCCTGAGGAATGGAGAAAAAGTGTTTTGGTACCGATTTTTAAGAATAAGGGTGATGTGCAGAGCTGTAGTAACTACAGAGGGATTAAACTGATCAGTCACAGCATGAAGTTATGGGAAAGAGTAGTGGAAGCTAGGATAAGAAGGGACGTGATGATTAGTGATCAGCAGTATGGTTTCATGCTGGGAAAGAGCACTACAGATGTGATGTTTGCTCTGAGAGTGTTGATGGAGAAGTACAGAGAAGGTCAGAAGGAGTTACATTGTGTTTTTGTAGACTTAGAGAAAACATATGACAGGGTGCTTAGACAGGAGTTGTGGTGTTGTATGAGGAAGTCGGGAGTGTAGTATGTAAGAGTGGTACAGGATATGTACGAGGTTAGTGTGACAGCGGTGAGGTCTGCGGTGGGAGTGACGGATGCGTTTAAGGTGGAGGTGGGATTACATCAAGGATCAGCTCTGAGCTCTTTCTTATTTGCAATGGTGATGGACAAGTTGACAGATGAGATCAGACAGGAGTCCCCGTGGACTATGATGTTTGCAGATGACATTGTGATCTGTAGTGAGAGTAGGGAACAGGTGGAGGAGACCCTGGAGAGATGGGGATATGCTCTAGAGAGAAGAGGAATGAAGGTCAGCAGGACTAAGACAGAATATATGTGTGTGAATGAGAGGGAGGATAGAGGAATGGTGAGGATGCAAGGAGTAGAGGTGGCGAAGGTGGATGAGTTTAAGTACTTGGGATCAATAGTTCAGAGTAATGGTGAGTATGTAAGAGAGGTGAAGAAGAGAGTACAGGCAGGATGGAGTGGGTGGAAAAGAGTGTCAGGAGTGATTTGTGACAGACGAGTACCAGTAAGAGTGAAAGGGAAGGTCTACAAGAAGGTAGTGAGACCAGCTATGTTATATGGGTTGGAGACAGTGGCATTGACAAAAAGGCAGGAGTTAGAGCTGGATGTGGCAGAGTTAAAGATGTTAAGATTTGCACTGGGTGTGACAAGGATGGACAGGATTAGGAATAAGTATATTAGAGGGTCAGCCCAGGTTGGAAGGTTTGGAGACAAAGCCAGACAGGCAAGATTCCGTTGGTTTGGACATGTGCTGAGGAGGGATGCTGAGTATATTGGGAAAAAGATGCTAAGGATGAAGCTACCAGGTAACAGGAAAAGAGGAAGGCCTAAGATAAGGTTTATGGATGTGGTGAGAGAGGACATGCAGGTGGTTGGTGTGACAGAGAAAGATGCAGAGGACAGGAAGAAATGGAAACAGGTGATCCGCTGTGGTGACCCCTAACGGGAACAGCCAAAAGAAGATGATGATGATGACAGTAAAAATTAGTATCAGCTAAAAGGGATTACAATGCACAATTTATCTGTAGACAATGGGAAACATTGAAAGGTATTCAAAATAATCAGTTTTATTTTTAAGGCAAATAATAAAAAGGTCAAAGCATAATAGTTTTAAAACCTCTCTATTTAAATGTCGGTACTCCAAATGCCGAAAGTTGACACTCCAAAAAAGAGACCGAAAATACAGAAGAGAGAATCTCAAACATCTCTCTTCTCCTATGACCTTCATTTTTGCAAGGGTCAAGCCCCCCCCCAAGTGTGTGTGTGTACATATATATATATATATATATATATATATATACACACACACACACACACAGTAACTACAAAATCAGCATACCTCAGAGAAAAGGGAATATCCCTGTGAGATGGCCATCTTGGGTTTAATATATGTAAGTCTGTATTTTCAGCCACTCCATCTCATGTTACTGTTTTGAATGATGGACAGGATAAGGAACTGTGTTGTTATCATAACCATTTGAAATGTCAAGACCTGCTTGAGTGAGTGCCAAAACATGGAGAATGAATGGCCAGAAAACGGGCTTACATATATTAAGTCCAAAATGGCCATTTCTTGGAATATTCCATTTTCTCTGAGGTATGTTGATCTTGGAGTTGGTATATATGAGTTTGGGGGGGGGGTGCATAGGAAGTTTAAATGAAAAGAGACATCTTTGAGATTAGCTTTTTTCATTGTTTTTAATATTTTTTTGTAACTCACTGGTACTCTGCCTTCCGAGTGCCAACATTTCATTAGGGAGTGGCTATAGTCATTTAAAAGATTCAGTGTTTTGTCAGAAATGCAATAACAGTGGATAAATAGAAGCTATTAAAGATTTGCAAAAGTTAATGCAACAAAGGGTGGAATTAGGCTGTTTAATACAAGAAAAAGCAGTTGTGTGTTGTTAATACTAGAAAGATACAGTATTTGTATTGTAATCCTGTGATCTATAAATATGTTAATAACTCTCCTAGTAGACCATTTATTGCTGCATGTGGAAGTTATTTGCATAATTAGCAGTTTTTAATCTGCACACGTGTTAAAATAGTGATCATTTATTAGAAATTCTGCTGATTTGTTAGAGAGGTTACCAGATTTTTACTGGACTGGCAATATGTCTGGCTTGCAATTGATGAAAATAGTTTATATATAAACATAGATCTTGAGATTGGCTCGGAAGATCTTATTGCTGTGGCTATTACTGCCACGCACATTGTACAAATTGTAGAGTATTTTTGACACACAGCTTTTTTTTCTCAATTGTTTTTATTGAAAAATTTTAACAACAAAACATTAATATATGATAATAGAAATATTATAAAAGCCTCATATTTGTGCATCATGCAGACATGATTACCAGTGCCTTGTATAAGCAAACTCCTCCAGTTTAAAATCTTCTATAGGAAATTCTCTCCCTAGTCTCCCGCTGCTCATAGCTGCTTGAAGTGCTGCCAGTGTTTGCAGAGGGCAGCATCAATGTAGGTCATCTTATATTATACTACTAAATACTCTCACTTCGTTCTTTAAGTGACTCTCCCCTACTCCTTCCCATCTATTATGGAGGTGCTTCCCTGTCATCTCTGTTTCTGGCCAAGTGGATATGGGCTTCCTGTGGCAGTGTAGTAACTGCTTTATGTTCAGTGATGACCATTTAATTAATTTTAGAACATACAAACACAGTGTGTGAGAAATGTAGATACACAATGTGATTGGATGCAAACTCTCACTTACACACACACACAAAAAATGCAAACCAGGTTGTAAGCGTTACACCCAAAACACTCGCTATCAACACAGAGGAACAAATACATAGACTCACATATGCGGAAGTACTCACATGTAATCTACCTAAACTGATAAGACCTCCTAATAGCATCCATCAGTGGCCCTGCACACACTCAAAAAAAGACAGTGCCTCACACAACATATAAATCTGAAAATCATAGTAGCCCAGCCTCCAAGCCCATAAGGCAACACACCAC
The DNA here is from genome assembly GCF_019279795.1 of Protopterus annectens. Lineage (NCBI taxonomy): Eukaryota > Metazoa > Chordata > Ceratodontiformes > Protopteridae > Protopterus > Protopterus annectens. The sequence continues at coordinate 1,651,190,701 of NC_056744.1, forward strand.
ACAGCCAAACTTTCTAGTTATTGGGGATTCCATTGTATGATATACTGATGTTCCCCTTTACCAGGCTTGCATGCACTTAGGTCGTTCACAAGTACCAGTACAACACTGTCATAGTTCTTGTGGGCATAAACAACATAGGATGTACCTCACTGTACTATATGAACTGAGATATGATGGAGCTCTCTGAATATGTATCCCAGGTAGGTATGAATCTATCCTTGAGTAACATACTACCTTTATCAATGATGGTGCCACAGTATCAGCACAAAATGATTAACTTCAACATTTGGCTTAATTTCTGGTGTCATAACAATGGGATCCAATATCTGTCAGCCTGGGGAGACATAATCGACAAACTACCATGCTTTCCACTTGTCACCACTTGACTTCTCTATCCTGCAAAAACTTTCTCTATCCTATTAGTGCCTTTTTGTAGGCCATGCCAAGTTGTTAAATCCTCCAGCATAACAAAATTCACTCATGACTATCTACAGTTACTGCTGCCCAATGCTAGGAATTTAAATAAAAACTGCACTCCCTGGAAGCACTCCTGACCTTGGAAAATGCAGACTTATGTGCAGTCATGGAAATACCATGGAAAACACCCTGCCTATCAAAGTCCACAATGCCTTTCATACATTTTAATCCCCCTCAGCTCAGGATAAAACAAAGGGAAGAGGTGTCTCAGTGTTTATAAAGACAAGTACACTGCTAGACTGGTCCAACAACATGACTCACTTGAACTGCTCCATGCCCAACTAACCACAGGCGTGATCCATTATTATATCCTTGTTAGCTACAGATCCCCTAACATGAGTCTGGAAAACCACACCCCTTATCTAAACCTATGGTAATCTGTTAACATTCAGCCTAACAGATCATGGGTGACTTCATCTACCTTTCCATAGAGTCATATACAACCCATAATTCACTTGCTCAGAGGTTTTAGGACTTCATCAACCCAAACACCCTAGAGCAAGTAGTAAGCTCCCCAACTAAAGGTACAGATATCTTAGACTTAGTACACATGGGGGTATGCTGCTCCCTCCTGTGCATTAACTCCTCCCTGGTAAGATCTGACCACAAAATGATCTCATTTAGTGTTAAAACAAACTTAGAACCCCCAGCAAACTCCAGACCTGTTAAAAACTTTGCTAAGGCCAAGTACCTCAACTTAACCGACAGCTTATTAAACTTCCGAACCCTTCCAATCCAGGATGACATTGAGGCCTACTCTGAGCTGTACCCAAAAATACTGTAGAAGCACATTTGTAGCTGCATAGAGTAGGCAGTACCTGTCCGAGTCAAACCTATTATTACTGGCAAAAATAAACCACCCTGGTGTACCCCTAACATAAATAGGGGGTTTATATTAAAATTATGAAAGTTCAGAATTTCGAACGCTCACATGAGCGGAAATTCAGGAACTCGATGTTGTAATTTTTTGATCGCAGTACAATGAAGATCAGAATATTTGACCTTTCCTCACTGTAGTGTGATTTTGGAGTTGGAATATATATTTAGCGGGGGGTGTGGGGGGAGCAGCTCCCCACAATAGCGATTTCGAGTTCTTGAATTTCCGCTCATGTTTGAAATTCTGAATTTTCGTCATTTTAACAAAGACCCTAACTAGGCTATGCAACAAAACTCCTCTCCAAAGCCAAAATGGAACAGACAAAACAGACAAAAAGGCACTCACCAGTCTAGACAAACAAATTAAAAAGCTGGTCAAATCTGCCAAAACAAACTATGAGGCAAAGATAGCCTCCCAGGTGAAAGATGACCATAAGGCTTTTTTTTAATTATGTTCGTAACCTCAGAGGAAATGCTCAGCAATGTGCCAAATTAGTCACAAATGGCAGCACTTATACCCAGCTTGAAACTATAACACACCTGCTGGCTGACAAGTTGAGTTCAAACTTTCCCCCATCACCTCCTACCACACTAAAAGGAATAACCACAAACATTCCACTACTGGGCATTGTGAGGGAACAGGTCTTTACTGCACTTACTAAAGCCAAAAACACAGAACCCATAGGTCCTGACAACATTCCAGGATGCTTCTTAAATAACTTAAAACAGAATCTCTCAGGGGCACTAAAACCCTCTTTAACCACAGTCTCCAGATGGGCTTTGTCCCTGAGGAATGGAGGGCTGCAACAGTCAAGGAGGACCCATTAACTGATCCAGGGAAAGGCAGACCTATAATCTTGACCAGTCTTATCTGCAAGGCCATGGAGAAAATTATCATGGACCAGATCAATAATGACAGAGGATATCTCCACTCACTGGACCAGACCCAATTTGTCTTTGTCAAAGGGAAGTCTTACCTGCTCAATTTGATAGACTTCTTTGAGAAAGTCGCCAGGGCCATGGATGAGGGTAAAATGGTACACACCACTTATTTAGACCTGGCCAAAGCTTTTGGCACAATCCCCCAATCGGGGATAAGTGATAAATTTAACTGAGTTAGGCATAAACCTTAAATCAGCAGATGGTTAGCAAACTAGCTCACTGACAGGACACATAAGAAACCTGGTAATAGTGGTGTCCCACAGTGCTCAGTGTTGGAACCCCACATGTTTGGTAAGTACTTCTCTGAAGTGAAGCCAATGTTGGAGGCCTCTGGCTCACCAAGTTCACTGACAACTGTAAGCCAGGAGTAATCACTGAATCCACAAATGATGTTGGCATCCTACAAACAGGCCTAAAAAATGACAGATAACTAGTGCCAAAACCATGGTCTGAGTCTAAATGCTAAAAAATGTGTAATCATACTCTTCAGTAAATCAGACATCCCTGCAAATTATAATATTGATAACACACCTCTAAAAGTATTCCCACTGATGAGGGCCCTAGGAACATGGATAGATTGTAACATAAACTTTGACCACCAGGTTGTTACAGTATTGAGGAAATCCTTCTGTGCAGCTCAACTTATAAGTAAAGGCATGGCAGCAAGATAAAAAGGAAATCATAGCGCCATTGTACTCTGCCCTCATCAAGCCCACAATCGGGTACAACGCTCCCTTCTGCATGTACCTAACCAGGCACTTACACCAATCAGAGCAGCCCCAGAGATTTCTGACTAAAAAATACAAAGCATAAAACACATGTTTTATGCAGACTGGCTAAAGGCCCTATACCTTTACTCCATCTTATATCATTTATTGAGAAGTGACTTATGCCTGACCTAAAAAAGACAATATCTGATCCAGCCCGATGAAAATGTTACATATTCGCAAGAAAATGTATATGAGGGTTACGCATTCCCTGGACCTGAACCTTATTTGCGACTCTAACAGAACTTGCTAGAGAGACAGATTCATATATCAAAGGCTACTTCGTCTATGGAATAAACTTCCCATCTTCGTAAAACAAAGCCCGTCCCTTACTCTCTTCAAAAAGAATTTAAATAAAATCTGAAATTTAGATAAATGGATTGGAAATTATAAATTCATTCCAAGGGTACTGCCCATGTCCCTTATGGACAGAGGCAGTATGTAAAATGACTCAGGGCTCCAACACCCAAAGACCCACTACCCTGATACTACCGCATCCCATATCTGGGGAATTAAGATATTATATTGTCATATCCTGGGCATTATTGGCTAGGCTTGTAAAGGCTCTTGTGCTATTAGCCTAGTATCACCTATGAACCAAGTTACTAATACAAGAACTGAATTTACATTATAATATTCTAACACTGAGAAGGGAGTTGAGTATGAGCATTGTACTTCATGGTTTGTGGACTGATAAATTACTCTCATTTGGGTTTTTGGAGAGTAAAGACAATTTCAGGAAAGATGGACTGAAGCAGTACTTTTTTAGTGTTACAGATTTTGATTGCCTATTGTCTCCAAACACAGAAGAAGATGACTATAAATTAAGAAGTTTTTAGATGAGTTGTAAGTGTCTATGGCAGATGCAGTATTTAAAGAAATGGATCAATGTTGCTACTGATAATTATTAGTGAAGGGAGAAGGAAGTAATTTATTTTAATAAAAAAAAAATCATGAACATTACATACAAGATTATATGAATGGTTGTATTTCCATGGGCAACTTCTACGTGAAAATCAAGGATGCGCCAAGAAACATCAGATGTCAATTTCTTCACATGAATGAAGTACACCTGACTTTAAGGATTGTTCTGTGTATTCCACAGTATCAGCAACTACAATACCACATTTTTCAGATGAAGGAATTGCAGAAGGCCAGTGTGAAGGCTGTTTCTTCTACTCCTATTCAAGTGAGAAATAGAAAAAGAGAAGAGTCACCAGAAATGAGGTATGTTCCTTAGAGTTATGCATATCCACATTGGGGAAGGGGGAAGAGTAGAGGAGTAGTATGTAGAAATTGAAAGTATTGTTGGCAGACATTTTTGTTTGGAACATTTTAGACATCTGGATGAGCCAGAGTATGATTTCGAGAGTGAAAATTTGAATAAAATATTAATTTATCTGATTTTTAGCTGAGTGCTTGCTTACAGTTAGACATAATAAAGGCTTTAAAGTTTGTTCCTATTTTTTTTTTAATTTCTATAAGTCTTTTGGGTTTCTAATAGCATGACAGGAATGGACCTCATCCCTAAATCAAAGTATGGTTAAAATTCATAAAATCAGTGTGGTTTCAATCTTTGATGTTAGCCAGAAATGCTCTTTGCAGGACCCACAACATGCCCAGTAATGACTCCTGCAATTTGTATGGAGTTGTATGTATCAGTACTATATCTAAGTATGATTCTTTTTTACAAGACCCATTGCACCTACTACTATTGGAAATATCTGGGTATCCTTCCTCAACATTGCTTAATTTCTTCCTGCAAATTCTGGAATTTTATGTCTTTGTGTCTCTCTTTATGTAAGACACTGTAGTGACTGGGTGTAGTGCTTTCAATAATCAATGCTAATTTTGTCTTCTTTTCATGGACTACTATATCTGGTTTTCTCGCATCTATTTCTTGATCTGTTGGTAATGGGTGATGCCATGTGATATAAACTTCAACGTTTTCTATAATGCTCTGTGGCTCCTGCTTCCAGTGCTTTTAAGCTACTTCAGTATTATAATGTTTGCACAATCCCCAATGCAACAGTCTTGTCAGATTATTATGCCTTTCAGTATACAGTCCTTCTACCATTAGTTTATCACAGCCAGCAACAAGATGTGCGACTGTTTCCAATTCTGTTTTACAAAACCTACATGTATCTGTTTTTCCAACATGTTCAATGGACTTTGTAAACCAATATGTATGTAGTGCACTGTCTTGGGCCGCCAATATTAACCTTTCATCTTTTGGTTTAAATTCACATCTACTTAACCATTCCTGGATTTGACAATGATCAACATTAGGTTACTCCAAGAGTTTTCTACACTTGCAACTATACTTATGCATTTTCCACATTTCTCACTTTTTCATGTTATCCTTCATATTATATTCTTTTGTTTTTTGTGGCACATTCAGTTGCTGCCTGATTTTTTTCTACTTCTAATTTGCTTTCCATTCCCATTTGATGCTAATCTTCTTCTGCTAAACTAAGCAGGGAAGTCATCTTATATTTATTCTCCTCATCTTTCAAAACTTTCACTACATTTGGGTCTTGTGAGGTCAGCAGATATAGATCCAGTCCCATGATAGCAGACCTATACATGTAATCAATTTTGAGGAGGCCCATACCTAATTCAGAATGAGGAATATAAAGTCTTGGTATGCACTGATTTTTAATCATTTAATGAGCATGAAGCATCCTTCTTGTTTTCCTGCCCAGCCTACCCAACACCTTTTGGGGCCAATCAATCACTCCAAAACTGTAAATTAGGACAGGAAGAGCAAATTGGTTTATAGCTCTGACTTTGTTCAAAGATGTCAACACTGTTTTCAGTATTAATTTTAGTCTTTTAAAATATTCCTTACCACATTTTATTTGCATTTGTTCATGTTTTATTGTTGATCCTTTATCAATTCCCAAATAGTTATACACTCTCTCTTGCTCAAGTTTCTTTATATCACATTCCTGTCGCAAACTGATATTTTCTTGGTGCTGCAGCTTTCTTGCTTTAAAGGTTGTTTTTGCACATTTATTAAGACCAAATTCCATTCTTATTTCTTCTGAAAAAGTTTTGACCACTTGCAGTTGTGCTTTCAGTTCCTCATCTAATGAACTCTATAGTTTTAAAACATCTACAAAAAGAAGATGAGAAGTCTTTACACTTTGTTGTTTTCTGAGAGGGAGCAAAATTGTAGTCATGACCTAATCTGTTAAGTAGACAGCTAAATGGGTTAATGGCAATACAAAAGAGCAGCAGTGACAGAGAGTCACTCTGAAATATTCCCCCTTTGAATTTTTATCCCTGAAATAATAATTTGTCCATTGTCATGGCTTAGCTGTAAAGCAGTTTGTCACGGTTTCATAGTCGGTGTAAGGTAATTGATCAGTATAGGGTGTATCTTATATGGTTTAAGCACTCTTTAATCTATGAATGCGGGATATTGACAAATGCTTTTTTGTAGTCTATTCATACCATACTTAGATTCCTTCCCTTTTTACAGTTCTCCATTATGAGTTTATTTAACAACAATGATCCTTTGTTCCATATGACTTTCTTTTATTACCCTTTGTTCTATTGCCATGATTGAGTTTTCTTCTAAATGACTATAAAATCTGTCAGCACCGTTTCCAGTGTATAGTTTATATGTTGGCAGAAGGCAAGTTATTGGTCTATAGCTTTTAGGATAGCTTGCAGGTTCACTCTTAAGTAGGAGTATTGTTTTTCCTGTTGTTGACTAGGCTGGTGTCTGTTCAGGGTGTGCATATAAATAGTTTTTACTCATGGCTAAATCTTCATGTAAAGATGTTGATACTTTAGACAGAAGTTAGGTACTGCATCTGGGCCTGGGGTTTTACAATTTGGAGTGTTTCTTATATTTGTTTCAATCTCTCTGGCTATTATTTTATTCCATTTCATATCCTGTACATTTGAACTTCTTATTATTTCTTTTACTTTTTTTATCCATTTGATATCTTTGTTGTGTTTCACAGGATCTTCATAGATATTTCTCCAAAATGTATCTATTTTTCTTTTTGGCGGTGTTTCAATTCCAATTATACATAAACTGATGATCTTTGAAACTGATATCTTAATTTTTTTTTATTTTTTTTACATTTAAAAGTATATTTTTCAAATAAGTTTTTACAAAATAAGGTTGATACTAACAATTTTATGAATAATGTGTATTTCATTGATGATAAATGATTGGATTTATCATTGCATGATGAAATATGGGAGAATCATTTTCATGTCAGTCAGTGGAGAATAGACAATTACATGGTGAACATACTGATACCAAAGATTTAAAACCAAAGTTTAGAAGCAAGTTTACCCCACCATTTTCTAACCCTGTTTAGCAAGTGTTTTTTCTTAATAAAGTTCCATCCAACCACAACCTCTTTTCCCATTTTTACACATGGGGAGAGGGTATCACTTTATCAGTGACAGTCATTTAGAGCCAAGGTTCTCACTGCCAGGTAGCTTTTTATTTTGCAATAAATGTTTGAGATACATTCTAGACAACTAAAAAGTATAATATGATTCAAGAGCAATGGTTGATTTTAAGAGATTAGGGAAATAATAAATTTAAACTGCATCCAGGAGACAAAGGTTCTAATATGGTTATTATGAATGTTAAAGAATATGAAGAGATGTGTCTCAATATATTAGAAATGACTAATCAACATAAAAAGTTAAATTATAATCTTACAGTCCATTTTCAAGAAAAAACGTATTGAGATAATTAATAAAAGAGTGAAAATAAGACTTTTGACAAAGTGGCAGGCCAAGTAGCTCAATGTAGGGAAAAAACAGTAATACTATTTTTATGATCTGCTGAAAATTCATAAAATAATCAAATCCTCCTGGGAGAACTATAGTTTGAGGCAATGGTCCTTTTTTATGACCACTTGCATAAGCTTAGAATAATTTAGTTTATACTTACACAAAAAAGATTAGATTTATTTTAGATAGTTTTGATTTAATGGGAAAAACAGAAAAAAATGTAATTGCAGGAAAACTTTAAACAGTTAAGTTGTGATTTTAAGACTGTATATGGTATATAACAGTCTCATGGTTTGGAAGTAATACATGATATTTAGGGGATTTCCATCAGATTACATATATAACTGAATTATTAGAGTTTGCACATGCAAAATTATTTCTTTTTTAATAGACAAACATTTTTCTATGTTCAGGGTATACAGATGCATGTTTTACCCAAATATATGTGAATTTAGTGATGAGTAGATTTGAAGCTGAATGTGTTAATACCTTTTGTATATAATGTTTTGAATTAATTGCCTATTATAGGTTTATTGATGATATATTATTTATTATTAAGGGAAATACAGATAAAATATTACAATTTGTAGTGAACTTGCAAATACTAGATTTGGCTTTCAGGTTATTTTTGAAGTTGAATTGAAACAAAAATGTTTTTGCATATTATTTTTGTAGACTTGAATACAAAAACTGTTCTAAAAGTGGTAGAAAAGTGACTGCATTGACTAACATTATACATCCCGTCAGTGATCATCCATAATCATTACCCTGTAGTCCGATGGTAAGGGCAGTTCAGCTATAGTCAAAGAGGGAAGACTTTAAAAATGAGTTAAAGTATATTATCAAGAAGCTTTACACTAAAGGGTACAGTAAACATCAGTTTATGAAATCAGTAAAAACAATTATATGATAAACAAATTCTTGACCATGTTAATAGCTGTCCATTGAATAGGATGGTTAGTCAAAAGAAGTTTTGGTAAGAACTCCTCATCAGTTTCTATACTTAGACACATAGTTACATTACCTCACAAATGGTAAAGGTAGTAAGGAAGTACATCATATACATTGGTCCTATGAGACATTAGAGGATGTTATTTCAGATTTCCTAATTTTGCATTTAGAAGGTGCATTAATATTGAAATAAGATAGCTTGTTATATTTTCTAGGACCAAGTGTAGGGTTTAAAACTAAGGATATTGTTTCCTGTGTAAACTGTGAAGCTTGTAAATATATGCTGGAAGGGGATATTTGTTTTTTAATAGGGACAATGTTTTAATTACTCAGATTGTTACTTGTAATTTTGTGGGGGATCTTTATATAATAATATATAGTTGTCGAAAGTATATATATATATATATATATATATATATATATATATATATATATATATATATAATAGAAAAAAAGTGGTGGTTAAGAAAAAATTAGAACACGCTGGAGATGTTAGAAATTAAAGAATGTCTAGCCCACTAGCTAGACATTTTTTAGAGACACAACATAATCTGTCTGATTTAAAGTGTATCATTCTTTTTCAGCATCCAACACATTTAATTATATTAATTAATTATTATATCAGTTTTGTAGTGTTTTTTTAAGAGATTTTAATTGTTAAATTATTAAATTTGTGCTTAAATTGTTTCACACACACACACATACACACACATATCTCTCTCTTTATATATATATATATATATATATATATATATGAAACATAGCCACTGAAGCCAACAAAACATAATAAACGTAAAAACCAAAATCCTTGGCTAATAAACTACCACACCAACAGAACTCAATGAACATCAACAAAAGGAAATAAAGTATTAGCGCTTTCATCCCGTATATTTATTAAAGGACCTTCTTTAGAAACTGTTTCCTTAAAACTCATATTACATATAAATAGCCTACGTATAACCTGCCAAAACATACTGACAAATCAGAAAAAGTTAAATCTATCACATGACATTAAACCAGTTTCATACAGTTAAATGCTAATGGTAAAAATAAAAATAAAAATACAAAAGAAAACATATTTGGTGAAAAGAAACATCAGCTTGAACTTATTTTTAAATTATTATTGTTCCTAAGTAAACTAATAAATTAATTTAATAACAATACTTTGTTTCCTTTTGTTGATGTTCATTGAGTTCTGTTGGTGTGGCAGTTTATTAGCCAAGGTTTTTAGTTTATAGATAGATAGATAGATAGATAGATAGATAGATAGATAGATAGATAGACATAAAGCTATATGGATCTATTTCACATGACTGAAAACTCAAAATACTGAATTTCATTTGACTGAGACCACAATACCTAATTTTCAAAATACTGAAAACTCATTGGACTGAGTCTTATTATAGTAAAAGCTTACAATGCTGAATTTCAAAATACTGAATTTTAAACCATAGACATGCACACTTACAACATCAATTAATACCTCTTTCTAACACTTACAAACTACTTATTTCTTATCCTCTTAACAGAAACTGGGCGATATAAAACCAAACTAGGTGGGGATCTGCTTTTACTGTATTTGTGTTTCTTCCTACTTTATTTTGCTTTTGCATCATCTTAAAAGTACTCAATTGTATTTATTACTGCTTGTTGTAACTCATTCTAAGCCTTTTAGTTTAAGCACTTGGGCTTCAGACCAGTTGTTTTACATTAAGAAGGTCTGTGGTCTGCATTGTAGTGGCAGGACAGGTAGCTTACATCCTTCTAAGTTGGGAACTGCTGATTGAGGGCTCAGTGTTTGTTATTCTAAAAGTGTATTAATTCTGGTTTAAGCACTTGGGCTTCAGGCCAGTTATTTTACATTAAGCGGGTTCGTGATCTGCACTCTTGTGGGAGGAGAGGCTGGACTCTGCCCTTCTGAGCTGGGAATTTCTGGTTAAAGGCTTATAGTGCCTGCATATTTAAACTGCTTCTTACTGAAATTGGTACACCTTGTTTGCTGTAGCATAGACTAGATCCAGGCCTGCTGAATCTAGCTTTGTTTGTATAACTTGAGCACTAATCCAGGCATTCTTTAAAGTTCTCAATTGTATTTATTACTGCTTGGTAGTAACTTGATTAAAGTGTAGCTATCATTCTAAGTCTTCTGGATTAAGCACTTGGGCTCAGACCAGTTGTTTTACATTAGGAAGGTTTGTGGCCTGCACTGTGGTGGTAGGACAGGTAGCTTACATCCTTCTAAGTTGGGAACTGCTGATTGAGGGCTCAGTGTGTGTTATTCTAAAAGTGTATTAGTTCTGGTTTAAGCACTTGGGCTTCAGGCCAGTTATTTTACATTAAGAAGGTTCATGGTCTGCACTCTTGTGGGAGGAGAGGCTGGACTCTGCCCTTCTGAGCTGGGGATTTCTGGTTAAAGGCTTATAGTGCCTGCATATTTGAACTGTTTCTTACTGAAATTGGTACACCTTGTTTGCTGTAGCATAGACTAGACCCAGGCCTGCTGAATCTAGCTTTGTTTGTATGCTTGTTTGCTTGTTATTTCCCTGAAACGCTAATTCCACTTAAAACGTGGCTTTTCAGCGCTTCTAGTGATATCTGCATTGCTTACTGTACTTATTTCCTTGTTTCACTTGAAAGAAAGTTATTGTTTGTCATTTTTGCATTTAAGTTACCTGTAACACATTGCATTTAAGTTACCTGGCACTTGCTCACTAAAGCAATTATATAAGTCAGCACTAAAAAATTAAAAGCACTACACCCTCACAAACTCCCCTTGAGTACCTTGTTCCCCAATGGCCCTTTTTTCAATTATAAAGGAATTCCCAATACTATTCTAGCATGTCCAAAGGTCAGTTGTCAATTCCTCTCCGGTCCAGCTGGTGAATCTGGGAATCTTGAGGCAATGTTACAACTGCCTCATGTACACAGACAACCCTCTCCTCCTCCCAACAAATTCCAACACATGTGAGAGATGCAACCATATAGCCAAACTGGAGGCTAAGCTCTCTCAACTCAGTGCTGGCGTAACCAGTCAGGAGGAGAAGGAAACCACACTCACTACAATTCCAGTCTCACATAGACCTACCACAACAGCAAACCAAACACATAAACACACAAAAACATACTCAGAGGCTCTAAATAAAAATCTGCCTAAGCAGCAGAGTCCTCCAAAGCAGACACCCAAGCAACCGCTACCCCAAAACAAAACACGTGCAACACATAGCTCACAAAGCCAGTGTGCCGAACAGTCACAGCCCTTAAAGCTAAACAACACACCTGATACACTTGTAATAGATGACTCTATCATCAGGCACACTGATGTCCTGCTCACCAGGCTGAACAAGCAGAAGGTCACGGTGAGCTGCCTGTCGGGTGCTAGGATCCGCCACATAACACAAGCACTCAGGTCACTCCAAGGCAAGTACAAATATGACTCTGTCATTGTCCATGCTGGTGTGAAGGACCTGAGACGTACCTCCCTGGACTACATGAAAAGAGACATAGAGGAGCTCTCTGAGCATGTAGCCCAGGCCGGTATGACCCTGACCTTGAGTAGCATCTTACCCTCACCAAGAATGATGCCACAGTATGAAGAAAAGATGATTAATTTCAACAATTGGCTTAAGTATTGGTGTCATTCAAAGGGGATCCAATGCCTGTCAGCCTGGGATGACATGCTCGACAAGCCACGATGCTTCGCTAGGGACGGGTTGCACCTGTCACCCCTGGGCTTTCGGATATTGGCAAAGGCTCTTGCTACCCCCATAGTGCCTTTTTTAGGCAAGGCTCAAAAGACAAACCCACCTCCAAAGGTATCACAAGGGATAAGAAACTAAGAGTAATGCTACTCAACGCCAGAAGTCTAAACCTCAAGATGCATGCACTCGAAACTCTCCTTAGCATGGAGAACATCGACATCTGTGCAGTAACAGAAACCTGGTTCAAGACTCCCAAGAGCACCCCAGCACTACCAGGTTATACCTCATACCATGCTTTTCAGCCCCAAAACTTGGACCGAACCAGAAAAGGAGGGGGAGTATCAATATTCGTCAAAGATACCCACGCCTCCAGGTTGGTGGCACAGGACGTAGCATCAGAGACTATCCATGTGCCACTAACAGTGGGTAAAACTGCCTTCCAGTTTATAGCCTGCTACAGACCACCCTCCCAAACCCAGAAACCCCACTCGGCTTCCTGAGAACACTGGAAAATATGAAGGTCTCTCCAAACACCATTATATTGGGCGACTTCAACTACCCAAACATAGACTGGGAGCATTACTCTAGCTCCAACACCCTAGCTCAAAGGTTCCTAGAATTTATAAACTCAAATGCTATGGAACAACTTGTTACCACTCCCACAAGAGGGGAAAACATACTGGACCTGATCATCACCAACATGGGGACTCTATGCTCCAGACCAGAAGTGTATCCCTCACTAGTAAGATCAGACCATAAACTAATCTCACTGGATATTCACATCCTAGCCCCACCCCCCGCCCAGAAAACCACAGTGAAAAACTTCTCTAAAGCAAATTTCACACTCCTCAAAACTGAGGTGGACTCCTTCAAAGCCCCCGGGCCTGTGGAAAATATGGCCCAGACCGCAGAATCCTTTATAAATGCATTCTATGAACACCTTCAGGAATGCATGGATCATGCAATCCCAAATAAAACCAAGACCCAATCCTCCAAAGGCAGACGTCCTGTCTGGTGGACCCCAGCCATAAACAAACTATACAATAGAAGGAGGAAACTACTACATGATAGAGCAAAATCCCAAAAAGGGAAGGCATCTCTGATCAGTGTTAGCAAAAAACTACGGGCACTCATAAAATCGTCTAAGGCCAGCTTCGAGAGAAAAATTGCACAGGACACTAAGGATAATCACAAGGCTTTCTTTAGTTATGTTAGGAACCTGGGTGGGAATTCCCAGATATGCTCAGAATTAGTCCAAAATGACAGAAAATACACCAAACTCACAGACATTGCCAACATCCTAGCTGACAGGTTCAGCACAACCCCCCCCCCCTCACCAAAAGGGCAAATATCTATCCCAGCAGAGTGCTGTCCCCCTGACATCTCAGATGCTCAGGTAAGAGCCGCCCTCTCCAAAGCAAAAAACACAGCATCAATGGGACCAGACGGTGTCCCGGGCTGCGTCCTACATGAACTCCAAGAAGAGCTAAACCCAAACATAAAACTACTGTTCAATCTCAGCCTTACCACAGGATATGTACCCAAAGAGTGGCGTACAGCAACAGTGGTCCCTCTCCACAAAGGTTGTGCCTCAACGGATCCTGGAGACTATCGACCCATAAGCCTGACTAGCTTGGTCTGCAAAGCTATGGAAAGGATCATCATGGACCTCATAAATAAAGATATTGGGGACCTACAGACACTGGATCCTACCCAGTTCGGCTTTGTTAAGGGCAGATCCTGCCTCTTAAACCTGGTCAATTTCTTTGAAACAGTCACCAAGGTCATTGACGAGGGCTATAACCTGAATCGCTGTCTTACTGAATGTTAGCTGCACCTGAAGTATCTCTGATGCGTTATGTTGGACTACTTGTCTGGAAGTGTGTGCATCCTTTATGAATATGTTAACACCATCACCTTTGGAGCTTCGGTCCATGTTCTGGGGCCAAAAGGTGTGGAATGAGTTATAGCCTGGTAGTGCAGGGGTGCTTTCTGCTGCCTTGAACCAGGTCTCTGTTACAGCACAAATGTCGATGTTCTCCATTTCAAAGAGTGCTTCGAGCGAGTGCATTTTGAGATTTAGACTTCTAGCACTGAGCAGCATGAACCTCAGATTGCATTTGTTTGTAGCCATTACGGTGGTAATTTGGTCTTTGGAACACTGCCTAAAAAGACACTATAGGGGTGGGATTGCATTTGTTTGTAGCCATTACGATGGTAATTTGGTCTTTGGAACACTGCCTAAAAAGACACTATAGGGGTGGCAAGAGCCTTGGCCATTATCCGGATGCTCAGGGGTGACAGGTGCAGGCCATCTCTGGCAAAGCATCAAGGTCTGTCAGTCATGTCATCCCAGGCAGACAGATAATGAATCTCCTTAGAATGACACCAGAAACTTAGCCAATTGTTGAAATCAATCATTTTCTCCTTGTGCTTTGGTATCATTCTGGGTGATGGTAGGATGCTGCTCAGGGCCAGGGTCATACCCACCTGGGCTACATAATCTGAGAGGTCCCCCATGTCTCTTTTCATGTAGTCCAGGGAGGTACATCTCAGGTTATTCATACCCGCATGTACAATGACAGAGTCAGATTTGTAGCTGTTATTGAGGGACCTGAGTGCATGCATTATGTGGTGGATCCTGGCACTTATTCATCCTAGTGAGTGGGACATTAGTGTGTCTCACTATTGAGTCACCTATGACTAGTGTGTTGGGCAAGCTGTTTTGCCTTAGGGGTTTTGGTTGAGTGGCACACTGTTTAGAAGAGTTATGTGTCTCATGATTAGTGTTGTGCTGTGCTGGTCGAGTGCATTTTTGCCTTGGAGGTCTCTGCTGATTGGGTAGATTTTTATTGAGAGCCTCTGCAAGGGTGGGTGTATGGTTTGTGTTTTTATGTGAAGGCAGTGCTGGTGTGTGTTGTGGAGAGCTATGTGTTCCATGTGTTGTGGTGTAAATGTTGACTTTCTCCTCTTGACCAGCTATTCCGGTCTTGGCTGGAGAGTGCATAGCTTCCATTTTGAATATATAAGCACATCTCTTGCAAGTCTGAGTGTTAGGAGGTAAGAGGAGAGGGTTGTCGGTGTACATAAGGCAGCAGCTACATTGCCTCAGGATGCGCAAGTTCACCAGGTTAATAGGAGAAAGCACAGGGAACTGAACTTTAGACATGCCTGGAGGGGTGGGCATTAATAATAAGTACTGGAGCTGTTTCCTTGTAGAATGTTTAGTGCTGGTACCACTTTTGTGTGCTACAATAATTGCTACAAGAAGTCTGGTAAAGTGCTAGACTAATAATTACTTAAAAGTTCAGGAGAGGGGAGAACTAGCAGATCTAAGGGAAAAATTGAAGAGCAGACTTTGGCACTGCTCAGAAGCTTACAAACAGTCCTGGATACAGCAAATCTGTATCTGGACTAGACTAGTTACAGGAAAGGTGGGAAACAAGCGCAAACACAGGCTATTAAACCAGAAAGTTCAAAGAGATGGAAAAACTGCTCAAATGGCCAATAAACTACAATTTCTGGGTGGTAGTTTGGTACCCTTGTTGTCTCAAGACAACCTACTATTGCCATTTGTCTTTCCCACTTACTGGCTCTCCCACCTTTTGTTCCATATCTTGCCGCTGTGGACATCTATATGGCACATGGCCCCACTGGTTGCATTCAAAACACTTAACCCTAGGTCCTGGACATGTACCTGGACTACTGGCTTCCCCTGTACTAGCAGATTCTGTTGGGGCAGTCTGGACTGCCCACCATGGGTTCCCTTAGACACATGATCAGCACTGGGTGTCCCTTTCCTGTGCAGGGATGCCCTGCTTGCTAGGTATAGGTATAGGCAGTAGAGCGTTATCTATCAGCTAACCAGATCCTCATGTCCTCAGGCAAAGTGCTAAGGGCTTGTTCCCTCACCAAAAGTCTGCCAGCCCTTCAAAAGTGGTGACCTGACATCCACTCAGGCATCTATGAAAATAAGTGCTCAGTTCAGCAACATATTCACATACATTTTCATCTGCCTTGCATCTATGCTCACAAAACCTTTTCCTGTAAGTGTCATGTGTTAGCTTAAAAAATTCTAGCAGACTGTTCTTTACAACATTATAGTTTAAAACATCATTGTCAGACAGTTTGGACAAAACATTTGCAGCTTTACCATGGAGTAAGGGGGTCAGGAACCGTACCCAGAGCCCTTGGTCAACATTGTACTGTTTACATACCCTCTCAAAAATATGAATGAAACTATCAAAATTATCCTCCTCTGTAAACTGTGGAAGAAATTTACTGACCTTTGTTGCTTCTGGGGTATGGTTACTCCCTTCCCCATTACATCCATGACTCTGGCAAAGAATCAGCATCTCCTTTTCATGTTTCATCTGCCTCCCCTTCTCCTCAGCTTCCATGCATAGTAGTTTCTCATTCTCCTCAGTCTCTAGATGTCACAGTTTCTCATTATTTTCAGTCTCTAGATGCCTCAGTCTCCCTGCTGCTTCTATTTCCAAATGCTTGGCCTGCAACTCAGGTCTCTTTAACTCCAGATGGATTTTTTAAGTCCTCTGTAGAAAGGGTGAGCTGTCCATTCTCTGAGTGTTGTACATCTCCACAGCCAGTCTGATCAGCCTCCTGGTTGCTAGTCTCGGATGCAGCTGTAACTAATGCTGCAATCATGTCTGCTTTAGTCATTTCCATGCACCAGTCCTTTAGCCTGGCACATCTCAGCCAACTGGCTCTTTGTCAGCTTGCCATACTCCTCTGCTGACATGCTTGCCTGCTCTCCCTGACTAAGTTAACAAAAGAAATAAAACAGTTGTAATCTGAACTCTGAATGTTCACTGTGTGGCTGATTTAGAGTACAAAAACACCTTCAGTGATCACTATACACAAGCTACAGGAATTCACTATCCACACCACTACAAGCCAATTAATATGTGATGAGGCTAATTCACCACTATCAAACAATTAATACTTGATGTGGATATCACACCACTGCCAACAATTAATTTGTGATGCCAGTGCACTGACCCAGTAATCAAGGAGCATTGAGAGGATAACAAGTACACACACAGTAAAGTACAGTTTCCCTTAAGAGCACACATAGATCACAGTCAGTCTGAGGCTGGTTTCTCCCTTTCTCACCAAATCCCCAATAAGACTCCCCACTGGCACAGCTATAGGGTTCAGATCTCAGCCGATTAGTCAAGCTAAAACCTCCAGTACCCTCTCTGTCCAACCAGTGCTTCGTGCCCCTGCCCAAGTAGCTGACACACACAGACTTTGAGATTTAATTTATATACAAACACACAGACACTCTTGGGGAAGGCTGACATAGGTTCACAAGCTATGCCCCCTTCTGCTCAGGCTATAAGGTAGTAATCACTGCCACCAACTACTCATAAGCTACTATAAAAGACCTTTACCAAAGGGTGTCCAGTTCTACTGTGCAATGTTACTGTTATTCAAATAGTAAGTGTGACGAACAGCAAGGCTATTGGAGTGGCTTATACAGTATCACTAAATACATGCAAGTAATTTAAGAACTTAAATTACCTCTACACAAAACAGCCACAGTTAAAATGTTTAAAAATATTTAATAAATAATAATAAAAACACAAGACAATACTCATTGATTCAACATAGTGGGACTAGAGAGTTTAGAAATCACAGGAAATACTTTAAAACAACATTGTAGGACAGTCTGATATAAATATAGAAAACAGATAGACTAAGCTTGCTATTTCTATATATCTCTATGTGAAATACTAAGATCTAAATAACTTACAGAGCAAAGTGCTGATGAGTTGTTGTCAGCTTCAGGACAAAATACAACATGCAAACTCTTTCTCTCTGTGAAAGTCTTAAATTGATAATACACATTACTGCTGAGTCATTTCAGATTACATCATTCTTGACACTTCTGGTTAAGTTTCTCAGGCTCACAAAACTTAAAATGTAACATTTCTTTGTAATCTGTACCTGCCAGGAAGCCACAGCAATAAAAAACACTTTACATGTGAAACCTAGTAATTATCTCTGTCTTAGGACAATAGAAAGAATTTCCTGGCCCAGACATCCTGTCTCTGAGCTTGAGAGCACACACAGTCATAAAATGTTTTACTTATCAGCTTTCTTCCAGCAGTGTGCACTATGGTTACATTTTTGAAGTTTAGCACATAATATAGTTTTCTTACATTTGTGAAACCAGCCTGTGTATCATATTAATATTTACAATGACATAGAAATATTTACAAAATTCTATCTGGCTGGGCTGGCAGCCACTCAGTTTTTCACACTTCCAGATATTAATGACATGAAGTGGGATATGTGCTTTTCAGTCCCTCACAAGTTTAACAAAGTAAACAAAAATCCAGTCTTTTCACTTTTTTTGGTAAAGCCATATTCACAACACGATCTGTTACCAAAAATAAAAATGAGGAAAACAAACACAGAACCTGAGTGCTTTCCTCAGCAATTACACTTGATTTCATCAGATAATACACAGTAAGACATCACTTCCTTTTATAGCCAGCCACCATCACATGACCACAATAATTAGACTAAAACGTTCAGTTTAAACTTTAAAATACACATTTTCCAGCATCGTTTTTCTTTATATTAAAATACAATAATATACAAAAACCCTATTATAATAATTTTTTACTTTGAAAAAAGTTTTGTGAACATATAAATATGTGTGTGTGTGTGTGTGTGTGTGTGTGTGTGTGTGTGTGTGTGTGTGTGTGTGTGTGTATGTATGTATATATATATATATATATATATATATATGTATATATATATATATATATATATATATATATATATATATATATGAGGTGTATATATCTCTTTGTTGTTAATACACCAACCCATCCTAAATGCAAGACCAGTAACACTCATTTTTTTGGTTTTAACAAACAACCACTACTATTAAAATAAGAATGATACACCTGAATAGTATAATTCCCTATCACAGAAACTACTTTAATAAACCTGCCTCTTTGCAGTCAAAAATAATATTGTGCTTTTAATTGATATTGAAATTGGCATTGTATTTCCCCTTCCAAAAGCTTATGTCCTAACAAGGTTAAGGTACACTTTACAAGGACAGGAGTGCAAGAACATTTTAATAGTATGGACAATATCCCTGTTTTGGCTAATGAACATGAAGAAGACGTTGTCCCTTTTAGGGAACCTCCCAGGAGGTCCGAGAGGATTCGCAATCAGAGACAACAGTAATCCAGTAGGGACTGGAACAACACACCGAATGGTGGACACCAGTATGGACAGAGAACTGTATATTCGGGGAGGGGGGGCAGGGCACAGAGACGGTACTAGTGAACAAGAATATGTGTGATGAATATGCAGCTTGTACTATTATAACTAATGAATTCAATGATTTTAAGATTTATATTTACAGCAGTCAAACCGACACCTGTGAATGGGCTATTTTATTTGAAAAAGGTATTAATTTTGTACTGAAAAGAAATGCTAAGATTGACAAGTGCCTTTTAAATCTTAAGTTGTATACCAGGAACTTAAACCTCAGTTGTTATTTTCAAAAAAATAGTACTCATACTTTCTCTGGGTATTGTAAAAAAAGCAGTACATTCAACCCCCCCACCCAGTCATCCAGTTGTTTGAGAACATGTGTATGAATGATATAAGATTGCTGTATCTAGATCAAAAACAATAACATCCAATTTAACGGATTGTGAGGCAAGGCTTTTAGAAAATATATCATCCAACAGGTCTATCAGGGTCATGAAGCCTGATAAAGGTGGTGGGCTGGTGGTAATGGATCAACAAATGTACATTGAAAAAATGTTGGGGATTCTATATGGTGATGGCTATGTAGAAATATCATTGAATGAACTTAATATAGCACACAGAAATATTGTTATAGTTTTGAATGATTTATTATTGAACCACCAGATTACTGAAGATGAATTTAACTATTTGATACAAATAGATCCCAAAGTTCTGACCATATTTGGAATACCCAAGATTCATAAGAGCATCATTGACCCCTCCCCCCAAGACCCATTGTTGATGCAAAACATCAAAAAACACTTTAGCCACATGTTTAGATTCCCACTTTAACTCATTTCTTTTGAACTTCCAACATATACTTAAAGACTCATGGGATTGTTTAAAGAAAATCAAAGAAGAACTATATAGTGAGAACATGATCATGGCCACAATAGATGTAAAAGATCTTTTCAGTATTATACCACACGAAGAGGGCCTTGACTTGTTTTACGACTTTTTATGTAGTTATACCAATTTAAGTCATAGTAGGATCTTGATGTTCAGGACATTAATGGAGTTAGTATTAAACAACAACTTCAATATGTTTGAGAACCAGATATTTAAACAAACAATGGGTGTAGCAATGGAGGTGACACGTGCCCCCCTGTTTGCTAATATTGTGTTGGCTCAGTGGGAATTGATTCAGGCTTGAACTACTTTTGGCCAAAGAACTGCAGGATACTTCCAAGTCACTGTTTTCTCTTCACCTTTTCTAGATTATTTTTTTCAGGCTCTCTTAACTTTCTTCTTTGCTGACATCCAGACAGTGCACTTACTAGTCAGCAACTGAATTTACTCGAACTGGCAGAATTACTGTCCCTTATTTCTCAGTTTATTTTTTTCACAATGAGAGAGCTGAAATTAAGCTGTTGATCAGTGTGCAGACATCTTGAAAGCCTACTACACCATCTATATTGACCTGGCAAAGGCCTTTGAGACTAGTCCACATTCTGACATTATCAACAAACTAATCAAACTAAATGTAAACTCATGTACCCCACTGGACAGTGAAATTGGTCACTGGCAGACCCCAATCAATCGGGATCTGTATTGGTACTAGGATTGCTTCTATTTAGTAAAAAACACAGAGCAAAATATAGACCAGGATAAGTACATTAATGCTTTTCTTTTATCTTCCACTTCTACTTAGTATTTGCTGATGCCAAAGCTGATGTCACAGGTCTATGACTCACTATGTTTGCTGATGATTGCAAACTTGTAGCTTCTATAAACTCTAAAGGAATCATATAGCCCCCAAGAGTGTCTGATATGTACAAACCTATGTTGCCATGACTACAGCTTAAAAGTGTAGTTTCTTGTCTTTTGGCTTACATGAGCAATACGTAAATGACACCCATCAAAACTGATATGGTCATTAGGGACCTTAGCACTTTTGTAAACAATGAGCTCTCTTTTCACTGGTGCATAACTCCTGTTGTCAGAAAGTCCTTCATTCTAAATCAGCTGATCATCAAAGGTACATCTAGATGAAAGGAAATTATTATCCCCTCTCTTATCCTCCCTCATTAAGCTCAGAATAGGATATACATGTCCAAAAAATTATCCGTCTCAAAATAAATCACTGATTTCTCACTACAGAGATCAAAAGCACAATTTCCATGAGTTATGTGGATCAGCTTAAAGCTTTGTCTCTCTCTTCTTTGCTTCTTTAAAACTCCTAAGGGGTGACTCCACCTTGCCTACAAGGCCTCAGATGGCCCAGTCCTGTGTGACCGCCTTGCACTCAGAAAGCCTCTGACATTATGAATGTTATATCAAAATATATAAACCTCCACCACAACATAAGCAGTATCTGCTAGTGGGGTGGATACCACTGTCAAAGAATTTCTCTCCCCTGGAATAGATTTACCCTTTAAATTAAGCAAAGCAGCTCCCTCACCCTTTTTAAATGCAATCATGATTAGTGGGTGGATAACTGTAAATTTACAGCAGTTCTGGAACATCTATCTCTCATTGCAAAGGGGAGTAAGTAGTGAAATTTGCAGTAGTTAGGCTAGAAATGGTCTTTCTGAGCAACAGCCTGGGAATAATCTATGAACATATAAAATGCTTATTTTTGCTCTAGGCTTTATTGAGCATAAGCAGCTTATGGTTATGTTTTTGAATCGCAGTTCACAATGATCCTTTCAGCCTAGCCACAGTTGCACTTTTTGGCCAAGAAAAAGTCATTTTATTACATGAGGACACCCAGGAAATTCCCCCTGGGTTTCTTCATAAGTTCTACACATGACACTGGATCTTTTGTATTCCTCTAATCTACCTGCAGCTCATGGTGATGGGACCTTTATTTAAAGACTTTTCCATATGACGGCCCCTGAGGAGTGCAGGACCACCTTATGCGTACTATGGTGTCAGTATATCAGTCCACGCAGTCCCACAGCCCTCTGATCTTCCTGACACTGAAGGTGCAAGTTCTACCTGATGAGTCACCAAGAGCATTTTTTTAATCTCCAAGTATGGCCTGCAGCTGCTATTAAACGACTAAACTTGTCTCTTTTCAGCTGAGCAGCTCTGTGTTGCACTTTCCCCGTGCTTGAACAAGAAAGAAAATACTATTGTTATCAA
The DNA here is from genome assembly GCF_019279795.1 of Protopterus annectens. NCBI lineage: Eukaryota > Metazoa > Chordata > Ceratodontiformes > Protopteridae > Protopterus > Protopterus annectens. The sequence goes on from NC_056744.1 coordinate 1,651,213,571, forward strand.
GCCCATTTGTCATCCAGCAACTGAAGACCCTGAACCCTTAGGACCTGCTCTTGTAGAATCGACTGAGTTAACAAAAAGTATTCATAAATGGATATAAAAAAGTGAACTACAAAAAGGAAATATTAATTCCAAAAATAGGGTCATAGGTTTAAAGGTGTTTACTAGGCTAACAACCACAAGGGCCTTTTTTATCCTAGCCATGTATCCCAAATCTCTGACAAGTTCTGGTACCCTTGATAAGTGTAAGCAGGGGTTGCAGGGGCTTGGGAGATGAACCATTTGCAGGTTACCTTTATCTGTTAGAGACATAACTGTGAAACCAGGGATGAATTTCCTGTTCCCCATCCAATTGTCCAAGTTTTACTTGGATTAGGTTAGGGAGGAATTCTGCTACACATGGATGGGGAGCCTGTTCCTGAGATGAGGTAGTCTCTGGGATACATACCTGTTTCTTCACTAGGTCCTATTTATATTGCAGGCAAGGTTTAAGTCTTTATAACAGGTAATTCTGGTTGTTTGTTTTGTGGATATGCAGGAGGTCCATCAGAGTGGGATCTGACAATGCCCTGTATACCAGGCATAGATCTCCCCTCAATAGCCTGTAGGAGACAGAATACAGGGATAGGGCCTTGAGGCGGTCTGCATAGGACATTTTACTTAAGCCCTGTATTCTTTTAGGGAGGAACCTCTGTGGACATTCCAATTGTTGGATATGCCTGGTTAGGTACATACCAAAGGGGGCATTTTACTCAATAATAAATGCCGAATACAGTGGAACAATGACTTCTTTGGACTTAGATGCCATACCTTTGTTTATAAGTTGTGCAACATAGAAGGATTTCCTCACTACTGTAGACACATGATAGTCAAAGGCTAGATTACTAGCTATATGTGTCCCTAAGTCTCTGACTACTGGGTCAACTCTAAGGGGTTTGTGGTCAATATGATAGTTACCAGGGGTGGATGACTTCCCTAAGGATACTATTATGCATTTCTTGGCATTTAGTTATAGTCCATGGCTCTGACACCAGTTGTTTGTCTGTGTCAGCCCCTCCTGTAGAAAATTTATGTCAATGTGGGATTCAATGATAACTCCTCATTTGCAATCATCTGCAAATTTAGTCAGCTACAGACCAGTTACACTGGCCTGGACTTCAGAGAAGTAAATACCAAAATATCACATTATGTCCTCTTGAAAAATGAAAACACTTAAATCTGATGAATTCTTCTTGAAAGATGAAAGCAGTTACTGTGATACTATGATGTATCCTAAGAATCAAACTTTTATTTATTATTATTATTATTATTATTATTATTGCAATCATTATTTCTTTCTGTTTAATTTTACATTTTTTTTTTAATTTTTGGCAAGTTAAAGTTACTTCTGAAGCAGAGTATTTTGAACTGTTTTTCTACACTAATAGATAAGAGAATAGACAGATAGATAAATAAATCACTTGCAACTGATGCGGCTGTTTGCCCCTAGTGAAAAGAGCCGCCATCAATATTTCTTTTTACTGTGAGCTATACTCCTATTTAACTTGCTCCCTTTACATTTATAAACATTGTGAGATCTGCTAATCTTTTCTGCAGAGGTCCTCGATCCATAACCTGAACAAGAAGGAGAAGATAACCAGGCCCATTTTTTATCTGGGACCTTATAGGCTGAACTGTGCACAGTGAAATGCAGTGGTGTGCTCTTCGAACCCATATTTGTCATACTATTACCAGTCCACCATGCCTAAGCAAGCAATAATGCCCTCCAGAGTCTGTCTTAATGTGTAATTAAAGCCCGCCAGGGCGGCGTCGGGCTTCTACACCCCTGAAAGGGCATTAATTACACATTAACACACACCCTGGAGGGCATTATTTCATTTAGAGAATGGGCGCTCTGTAAAATTTTTGTATTTTACTTACTTATGTATTTTTTAAGTTCTATTTTACTTTTTTTAATATATTTTTGAAGTAAAATAGTTCCTCCACCTAATATTTCATACTTGCTGTAATATATGTTAATGGTGTTGGAGAAAGCATTTTACATCCAAAATATATTAAAAAAATAAAACAGTACTTAAAAAAAAAAAAAATATATATATATATATATATATATATATATATATATATATATATATATAAGTAAAACACAGCAATTTTACAGAGAGGCCATTCTCTAAGGGCTGGCAGAGATCATTCTCTCTTCACTCCCTCACACACACACACACACACACACACACACACACACACACACACACACACACACACACACACATCTCTCCACACACGCTTTTTTTTTTTTTTTTTTTTTTTTTTTTACTTCACTAAACAGCAAAAGCACAGCAAGTGTAAAATAATAATGTTGTTTGCTCGCTCACTTTCTCACTGACAGTCATACACACACACACACACACACACACACACACACACACACACACACACACACACACACACACACACACAATGTTTTTTTTTCTTTTTTTGACATTTTACACTTGCTAAACAGCAAAAGCGCTGCTTAGCGATTGTAAAATAATGGAAGCCATTTTGCTTTTCTCAGTCCAAGCTCCATGGCGGCTTGATAAGTTGCCGTGAAGTGGTGGACCTGTTTTTTACTGGGCATTATTCGTACATTAATACCCTGCTGGAGAATGTTTGTTCTTCAGTCAGGGTACTGATGTATAGTAAGCTCATTTTCTAATCAGCTTTTACCAGTGCAAAGTAAGCATTTATCATTTAGTTGTGAGGTTATTTCTTCCTGTCTATATTACTATGGTTATACAGTAATTACTTCTCTTTAATGTTTATCGTAATCAGTATGCTTATATTCTTGGGTATCACAATACTCGCTGTAGGCATTGAGTTGTCCTTACACTGAATTTGTTTTAACTATATGATAGTACTCCAAGCACAGCTGTTCACAAAGTTCCTGTCTTTTTTATATCCTGACATTTCAGCATTATTATTCTGTTTCTGTACAAACTACTTTCTATAGTTTCAACATATACTTGTACTGCCTGCATTAGACAGTGCTACTTTTTTTTAATTTAGCTTTGGTTCTTTTGCAGTCTAGTATAGTATGTCCAGGTTACAATACACTCTCAGCAAGCCTGTAACCAGCAACTAATTATTACTCTGCTGCTAGGTTTCCTTGATTTGTTAAACCTCCAACTTTTTATCTTTGTTGTAATAGTACTCTCTAGGACTCAGAAACATCATCACTGCTTATAGAAACTGCCACCACAGTTGGTCAATTGATATGATGTGAGAAAATGGAATTCAGTGACAGCTATGGTCACAATGAGAAAGACCTTGTGATTGGCTCATTAGCATATCTCTGAATCATCCTTGTTTAACAATAGCACTGTCAGATCTGACCAGGCATTTATCAATACTTACCTAGCTAAAATTGTAACTGTGTATTGTACTGGTGCTCACTGCTCTGCTAATATATCTACTCTGCTATCAGATATTTTACAGTATGGTATAGTGGACAATGAAAATGGGCACAGGATGCTAGAGGCTTGATGTGTTATTTAATGTGTAACATAGCGGGTGTTCTAGAGTGTGGTATAGTATGCTTAACAGTGCATGGTTCTTATATCCTTAGAATTTTAACTCCTACCTCTATACATGCGGGACTGCAGTCTGCTCTAGCCCCTTCTGTGGCCAGCCAAACACTTGGCTCACCGACACAATGTAACAACTGCATATTGTTTACTGATATTTTATTAAGTACTGACAAATCCTGTAAGACTAAATATTTATTAAAGTTAAAGGCAAGTCTTTCATTACTTGGAAATGTCAAAATTCAACTCACCACTATATTGCAACAACACAAAACTAAACTCACTTTTAAAGAATGCATTACTAAAGCCACAGCCACAAAGTGACCATTCCATTGTTGCAATCACTCCCACACCTTTTCTACCTACCCTCAGCAAGAGTCACTTTGACAATAACACTATATCCATAAGGTCTACACAGTATATAGCCACTCAAGGAAATATTATATTTATACATATCATAACAGACTGGAATGCATACTGTCTTTTTACCAGGCTGTGCAAGGATAGAGTGACAGTCATCTGCATTTCTGGTGTTTGTATTCCTGATGTTTCTTGGGCCCTTAAATTCCTCCTGCCCCAAGTATGTGTGTAATCTTGTGGCCACCCACATTGGCTTGAACAACCTTAGATAAATGCTGTAGAGAGGCATGACTGAGCTCTTCATGCTTAAGTCAAAGGCAGGAAAAATACTTGTATTGAGCAATATTTTACCATCTCTTGGGGTGATAAAAATGTATAATTAAATTTAACAAATTGGATTGTTAGTGGTGCAGCGGTAGCGTTGTTGCCTCACAGCAAGAGGTTCTCCCATTCGATTCTCAGCTGGAGTGTGGGGAGTGCATTCTGTGTGGAGTCTGCATGTCCTCCCCACGGTTGAATGGGAGTTCGAAAGACATGCATAAATGGTTGTGCCTTCGTTGAAGGTTGGACATCAAGCTGGCACCTCGGCATTCGTGAAAAATCTACTGCCAATCATTAGCGGACCGGAGTTCCTCTGTGGCGACCCCTAACCAGGGAAAGCCGAAAGACAAAGTAAGGACTGTTAATTGGTATGATTCTCAGGTGATCCAATATGTATCAGCATGTGAGGAGATTTTGGCAGTCTAGCCTGCTAAGGATGGTCTGCATCTCTCTCTTTAGGGCTTCTGTATAGTCACTATAACATATGTTCCCCTTCCCCCACAGTGCCCTTATTGGGAAGAGATCCTTTCTGGGACACCAAAATAACAAATTCTAAACCATCTTACATTAACATTGTACTGCTCAAGCCTTGGAGTCGAAACAAAAATATACACAAGATTGAGATCTTCCTGACACATGAATGCATACATGCATACATGTCTATGTAGTTACTGAAACATGGTTCCAATGTACTGAATACACTGCCTTTATATGTAGGTTTAGCACCTATATCATTCACTCTGACCTTTCAAGAGCTGCAGGGGAGTATCACTATACATCTATAAACCAAGTACCTCAAACAAATTTAACATGATACCAACCTCAAATGTCTGGAAACCCAGATGACTTTAAATAAGGCTAGTAATTGCATTAGTGCTAATTTTAGGACCCCATCAGTGTCACCTGCTTACCATTATACATATATAAAACAGTTGGAGATTATACTTACTAACTGCAATATGTTACTCTTAAATGACTTCAATTGCCTGCCCATCAAATGATAAACTTGTTCTACCAATAATAAATATGTGCATTGATTTCAAAACTTTTTTAATACAAATTTCCTGGGCTAAACTGCCAACTTCTCAGAAGAGGAGAGAATATTTTGACCCTGTTCTTACAATGCTGCTCCCTGCAAACACCCCCTTAATTTAAGTCCAGCCACCAGGTTGTGTCTTCTCCATTAAGAACTAATTCTGTCATGCCTAAACCTAGAGTATTCAGATAATATTCATGGGCCAGTCTCTTATCATTAACTGACAAACTAGAACATTATAAATGTACCCCCCAGATACACAATAAATTCTGCTCTCACCTAAAGTATTGTATTAAGGCATCTGTGCCTATTTGTCATAATCAGATTGGGGAGTTCAAAGATAAACACATGGCAAAATTCTCACACAAAAATACTGCATAATAAAATAAAAGAAACTTGATATATGTAATGAATGCATTTTCTCCCCATCATAATAAGGAACTAAAAATGGTCAGCAAATAACTTAAGCACAACACTAGAAAGCATAAAACAAGCTGACAACTAAAAGTTGTCACCTCTTCCATGGACAGTTGTAAGGCATTTTAACAATGTAGGGAGACTCAGAAGGTTATAGCACTGCACACCCCTTGTTTCAGTCCAGAAGTCTTCACATTTGTTCTAGCTGACAAATTCAGATATTTTCTCACCCTATACATTCACCCCTCTGTTCCTCTCTTTGCTTCTCAAACTACTTCCTCCTCAAAATCATTTTAAGCCAATTCCAAGTAGCACTATCTAGAACTAAAAACACCAGCTCTATGGGGCACATGAACATAAGGCACCATCTCCTAGTTAGTAAAAAACATGGCTTTGTTCATACTGTCATGAACTTAGTTGACCTTAGCCTGTTCCCTGATTATGTAACCGATTCCGGTAGAACAGCCATAGTTATGCCACTGTAGAGCTGTGGTCCCAACACAGACTTCAGAAACTATTGATCCATTAACCTCATCATACGCTGGTATTTCAGTCAACAAGTAGTAATAAATGTGTATATATATATATATATATATATATATATATATATATATATATATGTGTGTGTGTGTGTGTGTGTGTTTGTGTGTGTAAAGCACTCACCAAAAATCATGTAAAACTAAACATCCATACAAGGAAAATCCCTAGACAATGAACCCATTCAATAATTTATTACATCAGCCTCACACTTGACTTAACATTATCTTTAAAAAACACATAGATGCCTGCATAGCTAAAGTCACTGCTTAGTTAATAGCATGTTACTTTCTCACTAGCCAGCACATCCTTGATGCCAGAAATACCATACCAGAATCATCCTCAGAACTGAATATGCTGTTCCCACTATCTCATTTAGGTCACCCTGTAACATAAACAGACTGCTAACAACCTGGAATGCCATATGCACATTTATTACATAAGACTGCTAACAACCTGGAATGCCATATACACATTTATTAAATAAACAGACTGCTAACAACCTGGAATGCCATATGCACATTTATTACATAAACAGATTGCTAACAACCTGGAATGCCATATACACATTTATTACTCTCTGACCTCAACATTGATGCAATTGCACATCCCACTAGAAAAACTAATTGTTTAACTTTAATGTCATGTTCCATCCTCCTACTATAATCCCTGATGTTTAAAATACTAAAGAGTTTATTCTGTTCCTCCATTAAGACTAAACATCACCTCATATCTACCCCATTCTCCTTACAACACTAGTTTTCTGGGGTGAGACATCAAACAGGTAGCAATGTGGGTGCTTTGAGTCCTCACTGCCGTCCCAGGCAGGAGGATGTGTGTTATGGTCTAATTGACCACCATTGGTTTGGGGACTATTTAACTGCATCTCTGAAGATGCTCACAATATCTTCCAGATATGGGTGCATGCTCCCACATTTGGATGCTCACAATGCCTTTCAGAAGAGGGTACATGCAGTCACATCTGGATGCTCACAGTGTCTTCTATATGTGGGTGTGTGCTCCCATATCTGGATGCTCACAATGCCTTCCAGATGTGGGTGTGTGCTCCCACATCTGGATGCTCACAATGCCATTCTCCTGTACACCCACTATGAAAGCTATTACCTACTAGTAGGTTGATGAACCTAATACCTGCCTCCAGGTACATCCCAGCCCCTGTTATGATGGGGAAAAATGCTGCAGGGAATCTTATCTGCCCAGGTCTATATCACTTAATCAAAAGTTTAATTTATTGAACCTTTATTCATCAACCACTATATGTCGCACGTCATTTCAGCGATCGACAAAATCTTTCCCAGCGTAAGGAAGCACTTCAGCAACACCACAACTTTGTCCTTTTCCCCACTGTAGTGCGATCTCAGAGTTGGTATATATAGTTAGGGGGTGTGGGGGCAAAGTCCCCACTTGGGTGGGTTTGATTTTGTGCATTTTTTGTTCCGGTGTGCTTTTAGCTCAGTGATTCATTGTAGGAGGAGGGGGAGTTGAATAACACTTGATTCGTGTGATGATGGTGAAATGTTTTTTTCTTGTGATTCTTCTTTTGAATAAGATACAAATGTGAATGTATGTTATTTGTTGGATACTAACAAGTATTGTATGTAGAAGTGATTTTATTCCTCTCTTCACACATGAGACTATTAAAAGTTTTACAGCTATGGTGAACTTTGCATTGGAAATGGCTTTTAAAGATTTTGAAAAATATAAAAATAAGTTGAATTATAACTTAAGTAAAGCAGAGTGGGTAGCTTTAAAAAATCTTAGCCAGTGAACAGATTTGGTGATAAGACCAACGGATTAAGGTAACAAGATAATTATAATGTATTATTCCCAGTATGAAAAAAAATTGTTATGATAATTTAAATAATTCAGATATTTATGAGGTTGTTACAATGATGGAATATGAACATGCTGTAGTAAAGTTTCAGCTATAGGCTGGGTTATTTATCTAAGGAAGATGCAGATAAAAAATCTCTGGAAGGGGTTGTACCTTAGCAAAATGTTATTGTTTGCCTGAGGTACACAAAAGTGTGTGCTCCACACCTGGCAGGCCCATTGTTTCAGCAAGCAACTATTTTTTGAATAATATAGGACTTTTGTTGCATAAATATTTATTACCCTCTGTAATGAAATAGGATTCTTATATACGTGACAGTTTTGATTTTTCTGGAAAAGATTAAATCTGAGAATTGGTTGGAAGGGAGAAAGGATGTACAAAGTCTCTGTATGAATAGTCAACATGGTTGGGGTATGGAGGCTTTGAAACAATTTTTGGGTGATAATCCCCTAGCTAATTTTCTTATTGAAATGTTGTGGTTCTGTTTAACAAATATTTTTTTTTAAGTTTAATGGAAGGATTTATTATCAGTTGAAAGGCCATGGGGGTGCCATTTGCCCCACATATGCTAATTTATTTATGGGTTTGTTTGAGATCAAATTTCTTTATAATTTGGATTTTTATAAGAAACTTAATAATTTTAGATTTACTGATGATTTTATTTTTTATGTGATGATGGGGAATTATTAGTTAATACTTTTTGTTAGAGTTAGAACAAAATATGTTTGGTTTACATTTTGATGGTGTAGAGTGTGGGGATAAAGTTTTTTTTGGATTTGGAATTAGAGGGTGTGGTGAATGTTGGTATAAAAACTAGAGTTCATAAAAATTTGAGAATAATCATTTTTGAATGGAATGAATGGCATGAGCTGTCATCCACCACACCTTATTGAATCTTTGACCTATGGGGAATTACTTCGTATTCAGAGATTTTGTAATGATGAAAAGTTACTTGAGGTGGAACTTTTAAAAACTTCCATACAGTTTAAACAGAGAAATTATGAGATTCAGGATATTAAAAGAGCACTTAGTAATTTGTTGGAAGACTGCTCATTCCAAAATAGGAGATCTAATCTTTCCAGAAGGTATAGTGAATCGAGTGAGAAAAATAAAATGTATTTTGTTACAGAATATACATTGTTTTCTGAGAAAATTTTTAATATTATGAATTATTATTGGGATTTTTTTGTTGAAAGGCAACAGCTTAATTTGACTTTTACTGAGAAGATTATCTTTTTCTTATAAATGGGGATGAAATATAAAATAAAAGACATGTTATTCCATAGTTATTATACCACACCAAGTGTAACAATTGGGGCTGGGGTTAGAAGTATTGTTATGATTCCTTGCAAAAATTGCTCAGAGTGCAAATACATAGCGAGTTTTTTGAAAAAAAATAATGGCATTGTTTATACCTCTAAGGAAACTTATAATTGTAGTAATACACAGGGGAAACAAAAAGGGCTTTTAGGATTAGGTTGATAGAAGATTTGAGGGATATTAGGAATAAAAAAGTGGAAAGTTCATTAGCTATGCATTTTTCTCTTTGTCACAGGGGATGAAATTTGTCTCCAAGGTACAAGCTTAGAAAAGGTAATAGTTTTTAATGGTTCGGATTTGAAACACAGGTTACTTTTTAAGGAACGTTTATTTATTTTGAAGTTTGGGACATTGACACCTAGTAGATTTAATTTGGAATGCAATTGGAAAATTTTTTTATAGGATGTGTGGGATTGGTTAAAAAATGTAATTGCTTAATTAAATTAAGGTTCTGATTTGTTTGTTTTTCATAAGAGAATGTATTTAAGTAGAGAATAAGTGTTTAATTTGTTACTCTTGAAAGACCTTTTGACCGAAGCACTGGAGAGTGTTTTATAATAAAGTATGGGTCTTTGTTTATTGGCCTTGGTCTTTTTTAAGTTATTCTAGTTTTTTGTTTGTCTGTGGTTATATAACAATGTGGCAGGACTGTTGCACTGGGGATCATATCGGCTGCTGAGAGGAGACTTGTGCCTGGCCTACAGGGCAGCCCCCAACCCTGCCATGATGGAACCTAGCCTGTGACATTAACAGAATATGCTGGAGAGAAAAACATGTCTCCTAGAGACTGCTGCTCCTCTGCAAAAAAGTACAGTTGTGTACACTTACCATAAATGTAGATGTTCGAGTGTATTCACTGTTGCATTCATTACATTTGGGTAATCCTGCTGGCAGGTTGCCCTCAGCCGGCCTGAATTCCAACTTCATGGGTCCTGCGTCAGCTGCTGTCACCCCTTCCCTGACATCAGGCCATCAGGGGTATAAAAGAAGCAGCCGATGCCATTTTCTTTAGTTTTTCTTGCCCCAGATGTCAGGTGTCCCCAAAAGGGGTTGTCAAAATTTATAAATGTATAATTACATGCACCAATATAAAATTTACCTTCATCTACAAGCAAATGCACCACATATGTTGTATAAATCAGAGAAGGAAAGATAGGTTCCATCAGAAGAAAAGGGGGAAGGTGGGTGGTTAACCTGGACTGCAACAGTGAATACACTCGAACATCTACATTTATGGTAAGTGTACACAACTGTTCTATGTTCTTCGTGTTTCACTGTTGCAGTCATTACATTTGGGTAGAGTCCCAAAGCTAAGGTTGGGAGGCTGGAGCTAAACAGCATTAGGAGCGGCTATGAGGCCCTGCAGAACTGCAGTGGCAAAGCCTGCCCTGGATTTAGAGGAGAATGGCAGATGATAGTGCTTTGTAAATGTGTGCACTGAACTCCAAGTAGCAGCCTCTAAAATGTCCTTGGTAGGTACTCCCCTGAGAAAGGCTGCTGAAGTGGCTGCAGCTCTGGTTGAGTGTGGCCTAATGCCCATAGGCACTGGCTTGCCATGGTGTACATAGCAGAAATGAATGCAGTGGCCTATCCACTTTGAAATAGTCTGCTTTGAGATAGCCTTTCCTTGTGACCCTGCAGCATATGTCACTAGTAATTGCTCTGTCTTTCTGAAAACTTTGGTTCTGTCCAAGTAGAATCTAAGCTGTCTGTGTACGTCCAAAGAATGCAGAATTCTCTCCCCCTTGTTCTGTGGATTTGGGTAAAAGGTTGGCAGGTGAATAGTTTGGTTGAGAGCCACACTGGACACCACCTTAGGCATAAATGTTGAGTTTGTCCTCAGAGAGACCCTGTCTGGATAAAAGGTTCCACAGCCATGAGTGCCTGTAGCTCTGAAACTCGTCTTGCAGAAGTTATTGCTAGGAGCAGAGCTGTTTTACAAGATAAAAACTTTATATCAGCAGTAGCAGCTGGCTCAAAAGGAGGCAGGGTGAGTTTTTCCAAGACATAGTGGAGGTCCCATGCAGGCATTGGTGATCTCCTTGGAGGTCTTAAATTTTTGGCTCCTCTGAGGTACTGCTTTAATAAGGGATGAGAAAACATTGGTGGCTCTACATTGTAATGAGCCGAAATGGCAGAGGCATGAATTTTAATAGATGAAAAAGACAGGCCTTTGTCCAGCATCTCAGTTAAGTATTGTAAAATCTGAGGAATATTTGGTACAGCTGTATAAGTTCCTTGTGCCTGGTTCCAAGCACAGAATCTCTTCCATTTTCCAGCTTAAGATTTTCTAGTATTAGGCCTTCTGGCTTCCAAAATGACATCCATCACAGCTTTACTGAGAGGAGTGTTTTGTATGACTACATTATTCGTGATGCTGTCAGGTTTAAAGTTCTGAGTTGGCTGTGCAGGATCTGACTGTTTTGCTGGGACAGTAGCTGAGGTATTCGAGGTAAGGTCCAAGTTGGGCATTGAGACAAGCTTCTTAGTATTGGATACCAGTATTGGTGGGGCCAGTCTGGAGCAATCAGTATCATCTTTGGCTTCTCTTGTCTGACCTTTAGGAGTACCTTGGGGAGGAGAGGCAGAGGGGGAAATGCATATACTGATAGGCTTTTCCAGCTGAAAGATAGGGCGTCCACTTTCCATGCTTGTCTGTGATAAATCCTTGTGCAGAATCTTTTTAGTTGGTAGTTGTGAGGGGAGGCAAATAGATCTATGTCTGGGCATCCCAATTTTCTTGTTATCATGCTGAAGACTTGTGGGTCCAGGTGTCACTCATGGGGATCCATGAGGTTTCTGCTTAGTTCGTCTGCCAGAGTATTTTTCCTTCCTGGCAGGAATTGTGCCTGCAGATGTACTTGGTAAGTCAATGCTGTGTTCCACAAAGTCATGGCTAGTCTGCAAAGGGGTAAGAATGTGTGCTCCCCTGCTTGTTTATATACCACATGACCATGGTGTTGTCTGTCTTTATCAGTAGTTGTCCTGGATGAAGTAGGTCCTTGAAGGCTGTCAGGGCATTTTGAACTGCTAGCATCTCTTTTTGGTTAATATGTAGATGCATTTGGTTTGAGGTCCATGTGCCCTGAATGCATCTTCCTGCCATGTGGGCCCCCCAGGCATAATCTGATGCATCCGTTGTTAGTGTCTGCCTGGCTGGGGGTAATGTGAATGGCTGTCCCTTGTTTTGGTGACAAGCCTTTTCCCACCATCAAAACTCCTGTTGCAGGCAGGGAATGAGAGTAATCATTGCTTCCAGTCTGTGGCAAGGCCAAGTCCAAACACTTTTGAGGTACCATTGAAGTTTCCTCATATGCAGCCTTGCATATGGAATTAGTAGGATGCAGGATGCCATGAAGCCCAAAGCCTGCAGAATTTTTCTTGCAGATAACTGGGCCTTTGTTGCCAACATTTTGAAATAGGTAGTCAGGGATATTAGGAATAAAAAGTGGAAAGTTCATTAGCTATGCATTTTTCTCTTTGTCACAGGGATGAAATTTGTCTCCAAGGTACAAGCTTAGAAAAGGTAATAGTTTTTAATAGTGCAGTTTGAAACACAGGTTACTTTTAAGGAGCGTTTATTTATTTTGAAGTTTGGGACATTGACACCTAGTAGATTTAATTTGGAATGCAATTGGAAAATTTTTTATAGGATGTGTGGGATTGGTTAAAAAATGTAATTGCTTAATTAAATTAAGGTTCTGATTTGTTTGTTTTTCATAAGAGAATGTATTTAAGTAGAGAATAAGTGTTTAATTTGTTACTCTTGAAAGACCTTTTGACGAAGCACTGGAGAGTGTTTTATAATAAAGTATGGGTCTTTGTTTATTGGCCTTGGTCTTTTTTAAGTTATTCTAGTTTTTTGTTTGTCTTTGGTTATATAACAATGTGGCAGGACTGTTGCACTGGGGATCATATCGGCTGCTGAGAGGAGACTTGTGCCTGGCCTACAGGGCAGCCCCAACCCTGCCATGATGGAACCTAGCCTGTGACATTAACAGAATATGCTGGAGAGAAAAACATGTCTCCTAGAGACTGCTGCTCCTCTGCAAAAAAGTACAGTTGTGTACACTTACCATAAATGTAGATGTTCGAGTGTATTCACTGTTGCATTCATTACATTTGGGTAATCCTGCTGGCAGGTTGCCCTCAGCAAACCTGAATTCCAACTTCATGGGTCCTCGTCAGCTGCTGTCACCCTTCCCTGACATCAGGCCATCAGGGGTATAAAAGAAGCAGCCGATGCCATTTTCTTTAGTTTTTCTTGCCCCAGATGTCAGGTGTCCCCAAAAGGGGTTGTCAAAATTTATAAATGTATAATTACATGCACCAATATAAAATTTACCTTCATCTACAAGCAAATGCACCACATATGTTGTATAAATCAGAGAAGGAAAGATAGGTTCCATCAGAAGAAAAGGGGGAAGGTGGGTGGGTAACCTGGACTGCAACAGTGAATACACTCGAACATCTACATTTATGGTAAGTGTACACAACTGTTCTATGTTCTTCGTGTTTCACTGTTGCAGTCATTACATTTGGGTAGAGTCCCAAAGCTAAGGTTGGGAGGCTGGAGCTAAACAGCATTAGGAGCGGCTATGAGGCCCTGCAGAACTGCAGTGGCAAAGCCTGCCCTGGATTTAGAGGAGAATGGCAGATGATAGTGCTTTGTAAATGTGTGCACTGAACTCCAAGTAGCAGCCTCTAAAATGTCCTTGGTAGGTACTCCCCTGAGAAAGGCTGCTGAAGTGGCTGCAGCTCTGGTTGAGTGTGGCCTAAAGCCCATAGGTACTGGCTTGCCATGGTGTACATAGCAGAAATGAATGCAGTGGCCTATCCACTTTGAAATAGTCTGCTTTGAGATAGCCTTTCCTTGTGACCCTGCAGCATATGTCACTAGTAATTGCTCTGTCTTTCTGAAAACTTTGGTTCTGTCCAAGTAGAATCTAAGCTGTCTGTGTACGTCCAAAGAATGCAGAATTCTCTCCCCCTTGTTCTGTGGATTTGGGTAAAAGGTTGGCAGGTGAATAGTTTGGTTGAGAGCCACACTGGACACCACCTTAGGCATAAATGTTGAGTTTGTCCTCAGAGAGACCCTGTCTGGATAAAAGGTTCCACAGACATGAGTGCCTGTAGCTCTGAAACTCATCTTGCAGAAGTTATTGCTAGGAGCAGAGCTGTTTTACAAGATAAAAACTTTATATCAGCAGTAGCAGCTGGCTCAAAAGGAGGCAGGGTGAGTTTTTCCAAGACATAGTTGAGGTCCCATGCAGGCATTGGTGATCTCCTTGGAGGTCTTAAATTTTTGGCTCCTCTGAGGTACTGCTTTAATAAGGGATGAGAAAACATTGGTGGCTCTACATTGTAATGAGCCGAAATGGCAGAGGCATGAATTTTAATAGATGAAAAAGACAGGCCTTTGTCCAGCATCTCAGTTAAGTATTGTAAAATCTGAGGAATATTTGGTACAGCTGTATAAGTTCCTTGTGCCTGGTTCCAAGCACAGAATCTCTTCCATTTTCCAGCTTAAGATTTTCTAGTATTAGGCCTTCTGGCTTCCAAAATGACATCCATCACAGCTTTACTGAGAGGAGTGTTTTGTATGACTACATTATTCGCGATGCTGTCAGGTTTAAAGTTCTGAGTTGGCTGTGCAGGATCTGACTGTTTTGCTGGGACAGTAGCTGAGGTATTCGAGGTAAGGTCCAAGTTGGGCATTGAGACAAGCTTCTTAGTATTGGATACCAGTATTGGTGGGGCCAGTCTGGAGCAATCAGTATCATCTTTGGCTTCTCTTGTCTGACCTTTAGGAGTACCTTGGGGAGGAGAGGCAGAGGGAAATGCATATACTGATAGGCTTTTCCAGCTGAAAGATAGGGCCGTCCACTTTCCATGCTTGTCTGTGATAAATCCTTGTGCAGAATCTTTTTAGTTGGTAGTTGTGAGGGGAGGCAAATAGATCTATGTCCGGGCATCCCAATTTTCTTGTTATCATGCTGAAGACTTGTGGGTCCAGGTGTCACTCATGGGGATCCATGAGGTTTCTGCTTAGTTCGTCTGCCAGAGTATTTTTCCTTCCTGGCAGGAATTGTGCCTGCAGATGTACTTGGTAAGTCAATGCTGTGTTCCACAAAGTCATGGCTAGTCTGCAAAGGGGTAAGAATGTGTGCTCCCCTGCTTGTTTATATACCACATGACCATGGTGTTGTCTGTCTTTATCAGTAGTTGTCCTGGATGAAGTAGGTCCTTGAAGGCTGTCAGGGCATTTTGAACTGCTAGCATCTCTTTTTGGTTGATATGTAGATGCATTTGGTTTGAGGTCCATGTGCCCTGAATGCATCTTCCTGCCATGTGGGCCCCCCAGGCATAATCTGATGCATCCGTTGTTAGTGTCTGCCTGGCTGGGGGTAATGTGAATGGCTGTCCCTTGTTTTGGTGACAAGCCTTTTCCCACCATCAAAACTCCTGTTGCAGGCAGGGAATGATAGTAATCATAGTTTCCAGGCTGTGGCAATGTTGAGTCCAAACACTTTTGAGGTACCATTAAAGTTTCCTCATATGCAGTCTTGCATATGGAATTAGTAGGATGCAGGATGCCATGAAGCCCAAAGCCTGCAGAATTTTTCTTGCAGATAACTGGGCCTTTGTTGCCAACATTTTGAAATAGGTAGTCAGTTGCCTTTGTCTGGCGTGAGATAAGCCATCTGGGCAGTTGTATTTAAGCTTGCACCCAGGAATATTATCTCTTGAGAGGGTACTAGTTTTGATTTCTTTTCATTGACTAGGCATGTTAGAAGTCTTTTTACAAACGCCAGATGCTGTAGAAGAATGTCCTTGTTCTCTGCTTGAATTAGACAGTCGTCCAAGTAAGGATATATTTGTATTCCTCTTTGTCTGCAGAATGCAATTACTGGTGCCAGGCACTTTGTAAAGACCCTGGGCGCAGTAGATAAGCCAAAGGGCAGTGCAGAAAATTGGTAATGCATTGAGCTAGCCTTGAATATGAGGTATCTTCTGCATATCTTTCTGACTGGGGCATGCAGATATGCCTCTTTTAGGTCTAAAGTCACAAGCCAAGCGTTCTTGCCCAGCATGGGCAGAAGCTGCTGCAAAGTCAACATCTTGAATTTTGGTATATCCAGGAATGTGTTCAAAATAGATAGGTCCAGTATTGGCCTCCAGGCCTTGTCCTTTCTGGGCACCAAGAACAGTCTTGAGTAAAATCCTTGTCCCTGCTCTTGCTCTGGTACTTGTCGAATGGCCCCCATGTCCATGAGGGATGAGACTTGTTTTTGTGCCTCTGCCCATTGATTTTTTGGCAGATCTGGCCAGCCGTTTGCCTTTGGCAGGGTATGGAAATGGAACTTGTAGCCTTGCAACACGATATTTAGGACCCAGTTGTCCTGGGTTATAATGTGCCAATTTTGAGAAAATAGTGCAAATTTCCCCCTAAGGATGCTGCCAGGAGATAAGTGCTTGGTGCAGGCAGGGGGACATCATTGGGACTGCTTCCTGTATGGTTGTGATTTGTCTTCTCCAACTTTGGAGGTAGAAGACCCCCATTGCTTTGAGCGGTATGAACCTTGCGCCTGGTATCTGCCTCTAGGGCATCTGGATCTACCCCTTTGAGGTCTGTCTGACACAGGAAAGGACCAATTCTTAGTTGGCCAGTTTCTACTAAACCTAGGTGGCTGAACTTGTAAAAAATCTTTGACCGTTTGCATAGATTTAGTTTTGTCCTCCATTTTCTTTAACACCTCTTCTGCCTTAGCACCAAACAAAGTATCATGCTGTAAAGGTGCATCTAATAATTTAACTTTAACATGATCAGGCAGATTTTGTTCCTGTAACCAAGCATGCCTCCTAATTACAGAACCTGTAACTGCGGCCCTGCAGGATGCCTCTAATGAATCAAACCCACATTGCAAAGTATACTTTCCAGCTTGTTCAGCTGCATGCAATAAATCCTGCATTTCCTTGTTTTCTGCACATTCAGAGTTTAACAACATTTTCTGTTTAAGCAATGCCATGACATGTTGCTGATATTTGAGCATATTAAACTGACAGTATAAGGCCATTATAGCCAAGGTAGCAGATGTGTAAACCTTTTTTCCCCATCTATCCAGTGCCCTAGAATCTCTGTCAGAGGGGGTACGGTTTATTGCAGCGGAAGCCTTAACTCCTTTGGGACCCTGAGAAATAGCTTCTGGGTCTGCAGCAGGGTTTTTAAAAAGGAATTTATGAAAGTCAGGAACCCTGTAATATCTGTCATGCTTAACAGGAGCTGGAGGTAAGGAGTCAGGGGTATGACTAGACTCCGAAAACACATCATCTACAATGTCTAACACAGGTGGGATAGCTAGTGGCTTGTGTTGAGGTAGTAAAAGGAAATCCCTGAGCATCTTTTTAGATTCTGAAAAATCTTGGCCCTCTGAGTGGAAATGCTCCCTCATGGTATGTAAGGTTTCCCCAAAAGAATAGTCCTCTGGAGGAGAAGCTGAAGGTATAGATTCTTCAGCATCAAAATCCTCATAGGGGGGAAGAGAATATCCCTGATCAGAAGAGGAATCAGAAGAAATGGAAACCTGATCTGAAGATTCATAGTCAGTCTCTTGCCTAGACCTCTTATCAGGAGAGGGATGGGAACCCCTGATCAAGGTAATCAAGTCTTCGGCAATTTTGAGCATCTGTTTTTTGGGCATAGAGGCCTGTCCACGTGGCTCTTGAGTTTGTTTCTTTGCTTTGGAAGATGCTTTAGTCTTTGCCTTTGAAGCTGAAGTTGGTTTGATGTAAAGATGTTTAGGTCTGAATACACCCTCAGAAGCTGGTGCCTGCTCAGCGGCTCCGGACCCATTAGAAGGGATAATATCCGAGGCTCCAATACCTTGAGTTTCCAGCAGCATGGCCGACTCCACGTGGGAGTCGGTAGCGGCCTGTGACTCTAAAGTAGCGGGCATCAGGGGCTGCGAAAGCGCCTCACTGAGGACTGGCGAACCGGCGACTGGCTTAGGAGAAGCTTCGTAGTCGGTTTAGGGCCTTGGTTGTCTATCTCTTTCCTTTTCTTTGCGTTTCTTGTGAACTCCGGTAGTCAGATGGCTATCCGACGACATTTCTGGATAATTAAACCAGCGTCCAAAATAGTTTACAGCAAAATCATAACGACGCTTAATAGTGCGTTGGTTAAATCTAGCACAAAACCGACAACCAGAAACATTGTGATCAGGGCCTAGGCAAGGAATACAGTAAGAATAAAAATCCTTATGAGGTATTTGCTTCCCACAAGAAATACAATTATTTACTTTTTCTGACATCAGTCTGGAGCAAGAAAAAAGTTTTCCCAATGAGGTACTTAGCTTTATAGAAGACTTCGGATCTGAAACTCGAACATGAAAATCTCAGGAGTCGGCCGACCGGCACTTGCGAACCGCTTCTGCTTCGGGCACCGCATGGCAAGAAAGACTAAAGAAAATGGCATCGGCTGCTTCTTTTATACCCCTGACGGCCTGACATCAGGGAAGGGGCAGCAGCGGCTGACGCAGGACCCACGACTTTGGAATTCAGGCCGGCTGAGGGCAACCTGCCAGCAGGATTACCCAAATGTAATGACTACAACAGTGAAACACGAAGAACATCTTCCAATTCACATGAAGCAGAGCTCCTCAATGACCCTGTTCAAGTGCAACCTAGACAAATGGATGGAAGACTGAAAATTCACCCTCAGGGGTGGCACCCATGTCCCTCAGGGACAGGGTGAGTCGATGTTGACCATAGACTAGCTCTGCAAACTAAGTTCACTTAATAAGGACTAGGCTTGTAAGGACTCTAGGGCTGCTAGCCTAATAACCTCCTATGAACCTATAACCTAGAGAAAAGTCAGAAAATATTTTTTCTTTGAAAATATACAGTTTTGCAACACTGTTTTTTTTTTTTTAAGAGTAGCTTCTGACCTGCTAACATCAGTAACTGCCTATGCAAGACTGTAGGCAATACCTGACAGAGAGAACAGCATATTTCTCCAAATCTGATCTATGTTATATAGGCAGAGATGAATTCCTCTGCCAAAATATGTGAGAATTCAAGCTTAAAAAAAGTAGGTTGGTTTTAGCTTCTTTTGAATTCAAGGCATGGAAAATAACATTTTATGAAGTACAGGCAGGTGTTTGGTCCTAAACAATACTGGAATCATATTATAGAGAGAAAAACAACTTAAGAGTTGATATAATCTGTAGGTGAGTGTTCTTTTCCTATAACTAAACAGAATCTCATTTTTTTTAATTTTCCCAGAATTTTGGGTTTGTAATATCATGAAAGGAATGGACCCCATTCTTATGTCAGGGAATGATTAGAGTTCATGAAATTATTATTGCTTCAGTCTTTTAGGTTAGCCAAGAGTGGTATTTTCAGCATCCACAATGTACCCAGAAATGCCCATATCTCGTTCAGACAACAGGATACATAATCTTGTTACAGACAACAGGATACATAATCTTGTTAGATACAATGTTTTATATCCCATTTGACAAGCATGAATCATTTTTCTTGTTTACTTTTCTAGATGATTCAGTGCAGTTCAGGGGTCAATCAATCACACCAAAATAAGTTAGAACAGGAAGAGCAAACTGATTTATAGGTTGGACTTTATTCCTAGATGTCAAAGTAGTTTTCAATTTTAGCTTTAGTCTTTTGATGTATTCCTAACAAAACTTTGTTCTCTTTTGTTCACATTTTACTGCTGAGCCTTCATCCATTCCCAAATATTTACACACTCTCTCTCCTGTTTAAGGTCATTTATATAACATTCATGTGCCGGGTTCACAGGATCATAGGATCATAGGAAGTTACTAGGTTAATGGCCCTAGGGCCCTTACAAACCTAGTCAAGTTCTACCCTTATTTTCACGATCAGCAACTAGTGCCTCTATCCAAGAGGGACACAGGTGGAACTACCAGGGTGAATGTATAGTTATCCATCCATTCGTCCAGATTGCATTTGAAGAGGGCCAATGAGGTGCTCTGACATGAAGTGGGAATCTGTTCCAAAGGTGTGGTAACCTATGGGAGACAAATCTGTCCCTCCAGCAGGTTCTATTAATGTCAAATACCAAGCGTCTTCTGTGTGGAGACATGCGTGAATGGGCGTACCTTTGTTGAAGGTTGTGCATCAGAGCTGGCAACTCGACACGTAAAAATCTACTGCCAATCATTAGCGGACCAGAGTTCCGCTGTGACAACCCCTAACTGGGAAAAGCCGAAAGACACAACAACCAGGTTAAGGTCTTAAGAGCAAGTAACACGTGTATCATTTGACTTAATATGCAGGATTTCCAACAAAGCAGGGTCAGAGAATGCCTTGTATCCAAGGCAGAGATCACCTCTGAGTAGTCTGTATGAAACAGAATAAAGTGACAGTGATTTAAGATGATCCACCTAGGACAGATGCTGAAGACCTTGAATATTCCTTATGAGGATCCTTTGTGGTCTCTCCAATTGCTGCTGGTGTTTGGAAAGGTACATACTAAAGGGGCATTGTATTCAATTATTGGCCTGATGAGGGATGAGTACAGGGAGACATGGTAGTCAAAGGTAAAAATGCTGTCAACATGTGTGCCCAGGTCTCTCAACACTGAGGGCATACTTAAGGTGTTGCTATTGATGTGGTATTTAGCAGAAACATTGCTCTTACTGAAAGGGATGATAATACATATTTTTTCATCAAGTTTAAAGCTATGACTTTGGCACCAATCATCTGTTTGTGTAAGACCCTCTTATAGGATGTTGACATCATTTTGAGATTCTATGACCACTCCCAGTTCATAGGTTCATAGGTGTACTAGGCTAATGGCCTTGGAGCCTTTACAAGCCTAGCCCATAGGATTACCCTGGCATCGTTCCACCCAACCTTAGTTCCCAGTGCCTCTGTCAAGTAGAGCCACTGGAGTGAGTCCCGGGGTGAATTTTCTATTTCCCATCCACGCATCAAGATTTCTCTTGAAGAGGGCCAGTGAGGTCCTCTGTTTGACATGTATGGGAAGTCTATTCCATAGCATGGGCAGTCTCTGGGTTATAAACCTGTCCCTCCAGCACGTTCTGTTGATTGTGGTAATAAGGTTGAGGTCTCTGGAGTGTGTGGTGCAGAAGGATTGGGATTTCTTTAGATGTAGTATTTCTAACAGAGCAGGGTCAGACATGGCTTTGTAAGTCAAGCAGAGATCGGCTCTAAGTAGGCGATATGTGACAGAGAATAGTTGGAGTTTCTGAGTCTGTCCATATAGAGCAAGTGTTTAAGGCCTAGGATCCTCTTTGTGAGGTACTTTTGTGGTCTCTCCAGTTGTTGCAGGTGTCTAGTGAGGTACATGCCAAATAGGGCATTGTACTCAATGATTAGCCTAATAGGGGAAGAGTAGAGGGAGACAATTACCTCTTTCTTCCTGAATGCAAAACCCTTAGGAATGACATGTGCCGCATAGAAGGACTTTCTGACCACTGTGGCAATGTAATGGTCAAAAGAGAGGTTGCTGTCAACCTGTGTTCCCAGATCTCTTATAATGCCTTCTGTGTTCTGTGGACTACCATTGATTGGGTAATTCATGGGAACTGGGTTTTTCCCAAAGGGGATGATGACACATTTTTTGGCATTGAACTTAAGGGTGGGAGACTGGCCTAATGGTTAAGGTGTTTACCTTACAGACACAAGGTGCAGGGTTTGATTCTCACGTGGGGTAAATGGCTAGGCTTAAAACGGCCTGAAAGGGCAGGTAGCCTAGTATGAACCTATGAACCTATGGTTCTGATACCAGTTGCTGGTCTCAGTGAGGCCTTTCTGTAGGATGTCAACATCACTTGGGGAGTTAATAATAACTCCTAACTTGTAATCATCTGTGAACTTTGTCAGACAGAGTCCTTTCATGTTGGCCTGGATTTCAGAGAAGTAGATACCAAACAGGAGAGGACCCAGGACCAAACCCTCTGGGACTCCACTCATGAATGGTCAGCAGTCTGACTTGGAGTCAGCTGCGTTCACACTGTGGGTTCTATCTGTGAGCCAGTTTGCAGCCCACCTAGTAATATAGGGGTTGATGCCTAGCTTAGTGAGTTTTTCTATGATTCCTGAGTGGGGAATGGTATCAAAGGCCTTTCCCAGATCAAGGTAGGCTGTATGAGCCACCTTGCCTTCATCCACAGCTCTGGTGACTGACTCAAAGAAGTTGACCGAGTTGAGCAGGCATGATCTACCCTTAACAAAACCAAACTGTGTGGGATCCAGAGTTTGGAGATTCCCGTGTCTATATTAGATGATCGAACTTTTAAAAGTTTGAATGTCATATGGTCGACACCATATGATCAAACTTTTAAAAGTATGAAAATCTAATAAAAAAAAAATAAACCACAGAAAAAACTTGCTTGAATGTTTTAAGCTGGGGGGAAAGCCCCTCTACACCCCCCGCTCTTTAAATATACCAACTCTGAAATCGCACTACAGTGCAGGAAGGAAAATCTTCCCATTCCGCACTGTACGGAGATCTCCATTGAAACGTTCAAACTTTTCACTCTGTAGTTCATGTAGACCACAGCCAGGGATATTGTCAGGTCCCACAGAAGCTGTATTCTTGGCCTTGGACAGTGCTATTTTAACCTGTGCAGCAGTAATACTGGGTGCCTAGCAATCTACTGATATTGTGATTGGTCCTTTGGGGGGGTAAAGTCAGCCAGTATATTGGCAATATCTGTTGGCTCGGTATAGGACAGGGATCTGCAACCTTCACTATCAAAAGAGCCATTCTGGCCCCTCTACCACCAAATAAAATTCATCGGGAGCCACAAAACCTATCAGACCCCTAAAATGAAGATAACACAGCATATAAAGTTTTACACATAGTTGTTATACTAAATATAAAAGAACTAAGTTTATAAGAGCAATATTTAAAATCTGTCCCTATTTTTGTTCCTTTGTTGGGATTGCTTGATCACTCTGTATGTGTGTCATATCTCTCAACCTCTTAGAACAAGAAATCTGGAGAAAGCCATAAATAGTGGGGCACAAAGGCCAAAAAATAGGAACACCTTTTAAATATTGCTCTTACAAACTTAAAAAGTTGATAGAATAACAGATTTTGCATTAGCATGAATTTTCTGAAGGGAATGAAGTCTGAAACTCAAATGTCTGTCCATTTTTTCTGTCTTCAGCCCTCAATGATTTGCAAGAAAACCACAATTTTATGGGAAACAGACCGAAAGTATGAGGCAAAAGTCAGGACATTCTGCAAAAATCTGCACAGTTGAGAGGTAACTGTATGTGCATGTTTGCATGTGCGTGTGTTTGCGTGCGTGTGTGTGTGTGTTTGCGTGTGTGTGTGTGTGTGTGTGTGTGTGTGTTGAAACTGCATGTTAATGGAAACCATGTCATTCTAGCAAGTTTCTAAGTTTCTAAGAGCAATATTTAAAGTCCATCCCTATTTTTGTTCCTTTGTTCCCCTTTATTTGTGTCTCTGTCTAGATTTCTTGTGGCCAATTTTTTTTTCATAGCTAGCTTTTTTGAGGATTTGATGTGGATCAGCTTTTTGTTAGAGGTTCTGTGTGTGTTTTTCAGTTTGGCAACGTCATTTATTCTAGATTCAATTTCCTCATCTATTTAATGGAAGTTTATTTCGAAGGGACCACCAGATTGGCTTCCTTTTGTGATAAGAGTGCCTTTATTTTTCAAAGTATACAGGAGCTGCGAGCTCCATGTGGAAATGCGTGTTCACACGGTTCATTGATAGATGTCAGAGCTGTCATGCCTATTCTTCTATTATCCATTTGCGAAGTGCTCTCTAGTACTCTTTAGGAGCCCAAAGTTTCCTTTTATAGAAGTCCATGATGGTGTCATTCCATAGCTGCTGCAATTTTTAGCTATTGTAGCTAGAGAGGATTTGATGATGGATCTCGCTTTTGTTGAG
The DNA here is from genome assembly GCF_019279795.1 of Protopterus annectens. Taxonomy (NCBI): domain Eukaryota; kingdom Metazoa; phylum Chordata; order Ceratodontiformes; family Protopteridae; genus Protopterus; species Protopterus annectens. Next base: position 1,651,237,915 of record NC_056744.1, read on the forward strand.
GCTGAAGGAGTTTTTTTCTTTTTTTTTGGACGTCCTTATTCTGCATCAATCCTCCATCTCTGTATTGTGAGATTGTTTATGTGAAGGACCACCAGATTGGCTTCCTTTTGGAGAAAGAGAGTGTTGTGTCTTGGGTGTATGAGGAGCTCCATTACACTATGTCGTGTCATACGGTTCATTGATGTGATTGATGTTGGTCAGTATCATTACTCCATTGCATGCATGCTGTGCGTGAGTTACCCACCCTGTTTTAGGGACCCAAAAGTTAGCTTTGAGAAGTTCATGGTGAAGTAGCTTTTTGGGGGGGGGTATGGATTTCCAAGGTGATTAGTTTTCGGACAGATCTAACCAGGGAGGAGTTGACTATTGGTGTAGAGCAACGGTTGACCATGTTTGTAATGACCAGGTCAAGGATATTGCTACCTCTAAGAACGAGTAAGAACAAGCTGGTCCAGGGCATTGGAATTAATGAATTCTAGGAAACATTGGGCAAGTGTATTGGTACATGAGTAGTTTTCCCTGTTAATGGAGGAGTAGTTGAAGTCTCCCAGTATGAGAATTTTAGGTTGGACCCTAATATTCTCCAGGGTGCTTAGGAACGTGGAGTGTGAGTCTTGGGACATGAATCGCAGTCTTGCCCAATGTTAGCTGCACCTGAAGTATCTCTGATGCATTATTTTGGACTACCAGTCTGGAGGTGTGCGTATTCCTTATGAATATGGAAACACCACTGCCTTTGGAGCTTTGGTCCAAGTTCCGGGGCCGAAAGGTGTGGAATGAGTTATGGCTTGGAAATGCAGGTGTGCTTTCTGCTGCCTTGAACCAGATCTTTCTTACAGCACAAATGTCAATGTTCTCCATTTTGAGGACTGCTTCAAGCAAGTACATTTTGAGATTTAGACTTCTAGTGTTGAGCAGCATGACCCTCAGATTGCATTTGTTTGTAGCTGTTACCGTGGTAATTTGGTCTTTGGAACACTGCCTAAAAAAAGCACTACAGAGGTGGCAAGTTTGCAGTCATCAGCAAACTTTGTCAGCCACAGACCTTTATTTTTTGATTGTACTTTGTAAACAGATTCCAAACAACAGAGGTCCCAGGACTAATCCCTGTGGAACACCACTACCTACAGGTCTGAGGTTGGAGGTGGAGTCCCCAACATTGACTATATGGGTTCTATCAGTGAGCCAGTTAGCGACCCATTTAATGATATAAGGGTTGATACCTAGCTGGGTGAGTTTGTCAATGATGCCTGAGTGGGGGATAGTTTCTAACACCTTGGCTAAGTCTAGGTAGTCTGTATGCACAGATGTCCCCTTGTCCAGGGCCTCGGTGACTGTCTCGAAGAAGTCTGCCAGGTTTAACAGGCATGAAATCCCTTTGAAAAATCCAAACTGAGTAGGGTCAAGTGTTTGAAGATTACCTATATCTTTCTTGATAAGGTCCATAATTATTTTCTCCATCGCCTTGCAGATATGGTTAGTCAGACTTATAGGTCTATAGTTCCTGAGGTCAGTGGAAGTACCGACTTTGTGCAAGGGAATAATGATTACCATTTTCCATTCAACTGGGATGAAGCCAGTGCTTAGACTATGATTGAAAAGAGTAACCAATGGTGTTAGTAATTCTTGTTGGAGCCCATGTAGGACACAGCCTGGAATGTTATCAGGTCACATAGATACTGTGTTTTTGACCTTAGAGATGAGGGCATTTACGATCTGCTCTTTAGAGATACAAGGTAGGGGACAGGTGGTAGGGATGTCATGTAGTACGTGTGGTGTGGACAGGGGAGTGAAGTTTTTACAGAACCTGTCAGCTAACAGGTTAGCTATGTCCACGGGCTCAGTATATGTGGTATCATTAACTACCAGTTTGGCACAAATCTGGGCCTTTCCTTTTAGCTTATGGATGTAACTAAAGAACCCCTTATGGCTGTCCTTCTTTGCTGAAGCTAATTTAGATTCGTAGTTTGCTTTGGAGGAATTCACAAGAAGTCTTATTTGCTTGTTTAAGCTGAGGAGGGAGTGTTTCCAGTTTAGGGCTTAATCCTTCTTACTCTTAGATAGCAGTTTCTTCCTCTTATTTAAAGCCTGTAATGGTGGTTGTCCACCAGGCAGGTTTGCTCTTCCTTGAGGAGCTTGTTTTGGTCCTATCAGGTACAGCTGAGTCAATGCAGGTATACAGGTGTTTGTATAAAGCATTGGTGTAGAACTCAGCATAGTTGCCAGTTCCATCTGAGGGTGGAGGTGCAGTTAAGCTATTTATACTACCCTGTAAGAGGTTGTAATCCATTTTGGAGGTTGATATTTTCTTGGTGCTGCAGCTTTGGTGTTGTGTTGCTTTTGCATATTTATCAAGGCCAATATCATTTTTTATCTCATCTGAGAAAATTTTAACAACTTGTAGTTATGCGTTCAGATCCATGTCTGATGAACTATACAATTTTAAGTCCATCACAAAAAGTAGATGAGATATCATTGAATAAGGTTGGTTCCTAGAAGTTAGGCTGTAACCATAGTCTAGTTTATTAAGTAAACAGCTTAATGGGTTACGTGCAAGATAAAACAGCAATGGTGACAAAGAATCACCCTGGAATATCCCCCTTCAAATTTTTATCCCATAATAATTTGCCTTTTATCATGGTTTGCCATTGTTTCATAGTCCCTGCAAGTTAATTAATTAATGTAGGATGTATCTTATACATCTGTAAGCATTCCATAATTTTTATTTATTTATTTATGTATTTATTTACATTTGTTGACCAGGAGTGTCCGACTGGATGTAGGTCCATTTTCAGTGGAGGCCCGGGGAGAAAAGCTCCACAGTTAAAATAAACAGACAGTAGTTACATTGGATTACATAGCGATTAACAATTTAACATAGCAATTAATTACAAAAATATTTACAGATGAAGAACATAGTACATCAGTAGACAACTAGAATCTTTATCTGTGAAGTACATAACAGACATTAACAAATGTTACAGTAAGAAGTTCCTGCTGTATAATAAGTACTAGGATTATCAGCATCTGAGCTTGCTATAATTAAGGTAGTTAGTGGGGTGAAAAGAAAGGTAGTGGTTGGATGGGGAGGGTGATATTAGAGTGGGAGTTGCAAGGGCATAGCCAGCATGTTTTTAGGTGCGCTTTTAGTAAAGTTTTGAAGTGGGTGCATGATGGTACGGAGGTAATTTTGGGTGGGAGGGAGTTCCATAATTTGCCTATGGTGCAAGAGAATAGTGCTTCATCAGCAGAGTTATTGGCTTTAGTGATCTGCAAGTGATTTTTATTGCTGGATCTTAGTGGTCTGGTGGTGCGATAGGGTTGGAGTAGATTCTGTCCTCCCACTGTTCACTTGTAAGTTGCTTAGCCAATCTCTCTTCCAAAGCTTTTCTAACCTCCACTGATCCATGAGTGTGGGATACTGTTGAATGCTTTTTTGCAATCTATTCATATAATACTTAGATTTTTACCCTTTTTTACAGCTACTGTTATGACTTTATTTAACAAGACATGATCCTTTGTTCCATACAACCTCCAGTGCTTCTCAGCAGCTTCTGTATTATCATTTGCACAATATCAGTGCAACAGTTTTGCCATGTTATTGTGCCTTTCAATATACAGACTCAGTCTGAAGTGCGTTTACAACCACCAATGGGATATACAACTATTTTCACTTCTGTTTTACTGAACATGCATTTGCCTGTTTCTCCCATTTTTTCAACAGATTTTGCAAACCAACATGTATGTTGCCCACTATCATGGGCCACCATTATTTTTTTATTCACATTTATTAAGTTAGCTTTTAATACATAGGTAAATGTACATTAATATAAAATAAATCAAACCATTTAAAAATATTTCCAGTTACATATATTACAGATACTTTTTATAACCGTCAGCAGTCCAACATTATGTAAATTGCTCAGTTCCTGCCTTACCTTAAACCTCACTCCTCCTCCAGAACATTATTCTGTATGTGTTGCTCCCATAATTGCCATTTATTTGTATGTAATTTGCTCCTTCCCTTTTCAACAGATCCCACTTTCAGCTCTTTCATCTCTGTTGCAATATTCAATACTTCAAATACAGTTGGTTTAGACTTTGATTTCTATTTTCTAGTCATTGCCTTTTTGGCAGCCACAATAATTAAATTTAACAAGGCCTTACAGTGCCTAGGAAATACAGATCCTGTATCTCAGCTCAAAATAATTATTTCCATAGTTACACCCATTTTCTCACCCAGTATTTATGACAGAGTACTTTGAAGGGAATTTTTAAAATCTGCCAAATCATTACACCCCAAGAACATATGTTCCTATTTATTATCTTTCTTCTCCATCAAGCCTCCAACTTTTGTTATTTGCCCAAGGAAAAATTCTTTGGAGTCTGCTTGGGATATAAAAATATCTATGCAAACATTTCCAAATAAAAATTTGAAACCTTCTATACTGTGTTGCATACTTGGAAGTCATACATATGTCCTCCCACTCTTCACTTGTAAGTTACTTAGCCAATCTTTCTTCCAAAGCTTTTCTAACATCCACCAATTGATTCTTATAGCTACTTAAGCAATAACCTACAGATGGGTGTGGGTAATGCTGGATTTACCCACAGTTGGTGTGGTTTGGTCACGAGGGTGAAGCCTGAGTGACCATACAAAGGCAACCATGGGTAAATCCAGCATTGCCCACACACAGCCATGGGTTATTGTTATTAAACAATGATATTATTTAAGAAAAAAAATACTTTTCTTAGATAATGTCATTGTATAATGACTCCGTGCTACCCTTCCGCAGGTATCCTGGGGCATTTCTGATGTACTGCGCATGCTTAAGGGTCATGTTCCAACATTTATGCAGTACATCAGTGCTATGCAGAGGTAGCAATGGAGAAAGGAAGATCTCCATTGTTTTTAAGTATCTTTCCATGTTAAATGAGCTTAACATAGTGAATATCTTTAAAAAAAGCAACAGAGAAAGGAAGATCTCTGTTGCTTTTTTAAGCTATCTCGCTATGTTTAACATAGCGAGATTAAAGCAACAGAGATATTCCTTTCTCCGTTACTATCTCTGGACAAGAAAAAAACATCAGGGGACATACTAATGGAAAAGTATGGGTGACTGGATCTTTTTCCATTAGTATATTCTTGGATTTACAATGGGCATGCTGGTTGGGCTGCCAATCAGCGTGCTCGATTTTGAATGTTTAGGGCCAGTCATTGTATAATCTTCAATACTTTACATGCCCTGTTAATTATGCCCTTTATAACAGCAGCTTCTCTTCCAGATTCAGCTACAAACTCTGCCAGAATAGATCTTTCACTTAGGATTCCCCTACCCCTTTCTCTTTACCTATACTCTGATGTCCTTCCATAGATGGGAAGGCAGTCTATAGCCTACAATCCAAATCCATTCTATTACCTTTTCCTCTCTAGCTATTGGATCCTAATATCCTGGTTCTTTTGCAATTTGTCTTCATTAAATTGCATCCTCCTCCCTTGCCTATTCTCTATACCCCTACTAGCAGTTTTCTCTATAGGCAAAATCTCCTTTCTCCATTCTCTTGTTGGCTTAGTTCTTAGAGTACCTTCTGCTACTTTATGAATATAATATTCTGTATGGTTGTTGTTATTCTCCTTAAGAATCTGCATCCAAAATCTCACTCTCTCCTTATTTATTGAATTCCCCCTACGTCATCATCATCCCTTTCCACTTTGAATTATAACTTTCTGCTTGTTGTTATGTATATGACTTTTAATTGTGTAGTTCTAAAATATCCCATCAAATCAAGTAATCTTAGCCCACCTTGTTCTGTTGGAAGGCTCAGCTTATCCCAATTTACCCTTGCCCTATTCCCCTCCCAGATAAATTGCTTCAACCTGTTATTAATTGTCTACAACTTCTGGTTGATAAAAATATGCCTACCTGTATATAAAACTAAAGAGACTTTAAACATTTTTACTGCTTGTATCTTACTATCCATAAACGAGAATTTCCAATTTCTTAGTTTTTGTATTATCTTTTGTTTAGTCTCTTCTCACATATCCTTAGTTGCCATAACAGAGGTCTTTTTAATCAATACTGCTAAATGCATCATCTTATTGTGACCTCATAAATATGGGTACTGATGAACCAGTTCATGTGTGAGTGCATGATTTACAGCTATAGCCTTTGTTACAAAATAGTATCATCTGCAAATAAAGCCAACTTTTCTTGATTACCATATCAATTATATCCTTCAATTTCCAAGTCTCTTATTTTCTTTGCCAATGGCTGTACATATAAAGCAAATAATAAAGGGGAAAGAAAGTGCCCTGACTGGTTCCTCTGTTCAGACACAACTTATCAGAGAGAGACTCTCTCATTTTAATTCTTGCTTCAGAGCCTTCATATATCCTCATAATTAACCTTACTATTGTATCAGGGAATACAAATGCTTCCATTGCCCTACTCATAAAATCCCAGCTTACTCTGTTGAATGCTTTCTCTGCATCAAGACTTACCAACAACAGAAGTGTTTTCTTACATTCTGTTTCCATCTGGATCATCACTGTTCTATTAGTGTTGTCAAATGTTCGCATCCCATCCACAAAACCACACTGATCCATATCTATCAGTTTTTTAACAATGTTGCCATTCTTTTAGCTAGTATAGACACAGGGTGGTATTCATAGTCAACATGCACACGTGTTACAGCTACTTGTGCTGTCTGTAGATGAGTGCAGCTGAGTTGCGATTTATAGAGGTCATTTACATTAATGTGCAATAGCCTTGAATAAACCTATGCAAATTAAGTGCTAATGAGATCTAAATGAGATATGATGTTACTCATTATATGCTAATGAAGCAGTTTCTTGCCTGTTTAAAATTCATATTGGGATTTTTGTGCTTTTCTGTGACATCCACAGATATATTATATAAAGTGGAGTCTTACCAATCCTATCTACTTTGCAGTCTGTGAAAATGCTGTCACTTGCTGCTAGCCTTGTTATTTCTAGGTGTGAATTGTTTGTCTTGGTCAAGCCAAAACCACCTGCAGCCAGTGGCACTCGCTTACCAAGAATTCACTGGTATAAGCAGAGGATAACTCTTTATAACTTTAATGATCAGGAAATACTTGACAGGTTCAGAGTAGATAGGGATGTTATAAGGGTCTTATTGAGTATGTATGAGCTCCCACAGGGGTACTGGAGGATGCCTTCACTATACTTGCCACGGGGACCTTCCAGAGACAGACTGGGAGTAAGCTGGGGATCTTACAGGCTTCTGCCTTGAGGATAATGCAGCAGTTCTTGGGTGAACTCATGGCATGTGTGGATCAGTACATCTACTTCTCGGTGTCACCTCAGGACAGAGCCAGGATTATGAGTGCTTTTTATGGGGGGGGGGGATTTCCATTGGGTACTCAGGGCAATAGATTGCTACCATGTTGCAATTTGGGCCCCTTATTGTCCATAGGGAACAGTACTGCAATAGAAAAGGCTACCATTCCATCAATTGCCAGCTAGTGTGTAATGCATGGGGATGCATTCCTAATATCTCTATCCAGCATCCTGGCAGTGCAAATGATTCCCATATCTGGCACACTAGCTCACTCTACCGCCACTTCCTGCATGGTAGGGTCATCTTGTTGATGAGCTAATTTCTTTTTCTGTTTGAAATTGTTATTCATATTAAAATGTAATGCTGAATACTAACACACTTTTTGTTTGTTATGTCTCCCCCTTTTTCTTTCTTTCTCCTTTTTTCTCCCTTGTTTTTCAGGTGATGATGGATATCCACTAGTGCGATTGCTGATGACACCAGAGATAAATCTACATGGAGCTGCCTATTGTCATTGAGAGAGATGCCTGCTTCCTGAAGAGCTGGTTCAGGTTCATGGATGAGTCTGGGGTTGCCCTTCAGTATGACCCAGCTACTGTGTGCAAGATGTTTACTGCATGTTGCATTCTGCACAACATGATCATGCATCAGTATAGTAGTGAAGTGATCCATGCTGTCACTGCAGCTCCTCATTCCAGATCCACTATGAGTAATGATGACCAGTTGGAATCAATAGTAAGGGACCCCATGTGGCAGGCTCGTGCATGGCATGTGGCCGCACAGGTAAAGAGGTGGCATCTAGTCCAGAACTATGGATCATGATATTCAGGTTAGTATTTTCTTTCTTGTAGAAAACACAGAGTATAACTGATGCATGCAGTGATATCTGTGGGCTATGCTTTGTGGTGTATGGTCTCCTGTCACCATCATCTGGCATTCTCTCACATGTTAATACAATTGTCTTACTATTTCATAACAGTTAGTCATATTATCTTACTATTTCATAACAGTTAGTCATATTATTGTTTGAAAAAAATCATGCCTGAGTGCTCACTAACTTCTGTTCAGTGATGTTGTAAAGCAGCATATAAGTATTAATCACATTTTTAACAGTTTTACAAAATAAATTGTTCCCATGCGCACATAAACGTGCATGTACTTTAATTTCAATATTTCAAGATGTAATGAGTTGCATTTATTTTTTTTAATATCTTGCAAATTATTATCAGATTAAATTATGTTGTTTGCTGAGTTATTCCACATCAGATTTTATTCTTATTTTGTCACACACAGTAATTTGGGACTTCACAGACAAAGCAAAATCATCATTTGTGCAGTGGTGAGGGTGAAGTGACAGCAGTGTTTGTTTAAATGGCAGGATGCTCATTTAAATGTTTAATTTTCTAATATCTGCAGGTGTGGGTAACTGCCAGCTGGTGGAATGCTAATGCAGACAGCACTGTTGTACATGACTGCAACGTGATGTTATGTAATAGAGATTTCATTCCGCACTCCCCTGAGGTTATAAGCAGTGTTATTACAAAAATGTAATGCATACAGTTGTAAAGTGTCCCAACCCCACCCCAAAATGTTTTACTTCCCCTTCCAGTTAATACCATTCAACAGTGCTTATGAGGGTGAACTTGTAAGTAATACCAGTGTCAAAGTTAATTCACAGTAGCTCAAGATCAAATGAGTCATACACATCTCCTAAGGATAGGCTCAGTGACAGTGGAATTGATTTTGAAGAGGGTTTGTAATAAGAGCTGTATAGTGAGTTGGTTCGAGCTCTTGACCTAATTGATGTTAAGTGACTGTCATGTTACACATGCTAGTGTATTTGCTGTTTAGCTAAGGAATTGCGTTTTGTCCCGGCTGTTTTCCTGTAGCCTAGCTCTGCTATCTACCTCCGCCCTTCTTTCCCTTACCATTTGAGTGTAATGTGTTTATGTTTTGGCCTCAATTCCTGCCATTGTGTATTGCTGGAGTGTGACAAATCTTTATCATTTGAACTACTGGAATGTCATCTTTTATGAAGATCTGCACAGTTTGGAAATTAAACTACTCAACGATCTCCACACATGTCGTTTTCATCGAGTCACTGTCTGCTAACCTTACCGTGGTGGTGAATAAACCTTCTCGATACATCTTGCTACACAGCATGAGATCACACTTGCCATGCACAGCAAAGGGAGGCAGAATAGTCAAATGATAGATTGATAACTCTGGAATATTCAGTGGGATGCTGTAGATGGACTTTGAAAGTGCAGCTCAAAGATGTGTCCATCCATCTCCTACAGTCAAGCCTGTACACACCAGCAAGACAAACCCTGCATAGCATAATTGTCTGGATGCTGCATTTACATTTAAGAGAAGCTGTCTTTATGCTTCCCTTGTCTCTTTTTGCAGCATTGCAAAACTGAAAGTGCCATCTATCTGCATTGCCTAATTTCTTGCAAATCCAGCAAGCTCAGAACTGATTCAATTTTGATACTTTCTCTGCCTGAGAAAAGACTTTAGCATTAACTAGTTCATTACCAACACAATGTCTGAGCAAAGCAATACACATTCAGCAGAGGTTGATACCCAGCAAGATATAGAATTTCTTGCAGACCAAGATCAAATCCCTGATTCAAGTAGGAGAGCAAAATGTATCTCTAAACCTACATGGAAGGCAAAACAGAATTATGAATCTGACAAGGAAGAATTGCTATCCAATCTTGTTCACTTATGGACTAAGACTGCTAACTGCATGGCTGTCCAGGCTCAGCCTGCTTATGATGCATGGCAACTAAAGGGCACTCTCAAGCAATTTATTGCTGCCTATCAAAGTTAAAGAACTAAAGAGGTTTGATCAGCTTAATCTAGATAGGGACAGCTTAGCACTACAAACAAAGACTAAGGCTGACATCAGAACTGCACAACTCCATGAATCCAGATCCCACAGCCTTGCATCCACCAGACACCCCATATGATCTACTAGGTCTTTACAGTCTAGATCTTCCACATTCATCAAGCCCATGCTGATACAGAAGCTACTAAGATTCAGGTAGCCTTTGCAGAAAAGAAGGCTCAAATAGAGGCTGAAGATGTGCACAGAGAAGCAGAAACAACCTGCAAAAGGGCAGGAATAGAAGCCTTAGAAAAACAGTGTGACCATGCATGCCACAGTTATGGCAAAGTTAAGAGCTGTGGAGTAAGCCATTAGTAGGAGTGACAGAGCCAGCATAGGTCCAGTGGAGACAGTGTTATCTTAAATGTACTACAGATTATGTCTTCAACCAAAGCAGGAAGCATTCAGACTTATCTGATGCACCAGATATCAGAAACACTTCATTAGGACTACAACTTCCAGTGACTACTGCTGTTGTACCTCTCAATCCAGGTCAGTACAACACACCTAGCCATGTACAAGCTAACCTACCATACTATGGAGGTAGTCACCAACCTCCTGTCAACCAAGCCTCTGGACCATTGCAAGCTGCTGCACCCATGATGTCTCAGCCAGTTCCTCAGCCTAATCCTCTTGCACCACTGTACATCCCCATGTCATTCAGTACTGGGGCCACAGTTTATGTGACCAACACTGTTCAATCTACAGCTCCTCATTTAGTCTGAAAACACAGATGTGTTAGAGGTCATAAAGTATATGCTTCACACAGTTTGATGACAGACCTGAGAACTACACAGGCTGGAAATCCACCTTTAAATCTGCAATTAATGGCCTGGACATTACTGTTACTGAAGAACTAGATATTCTCATTAGGTGGCTTGGTCCCTGCTCCTCTGAATGTATTAAGTGTCTCAAGGCAGTTCATATTGGTAAGCCAGCTGTGGCCCTTAGTGTTGGTTGGGACAGACTGGAACAGAGCTTCAGCAGCCCTAAAATCATTGAGGATGCTTTATTCAAAAGGCTGCTAAGTTTACCAAGGACATCCATCAAGGACAATTTAAGGTCTCAGGAGCTTAGTGACCACCTTTCTGAATTTTAGCTAGCCAAGGAAGACACACACCTTCCAGGCCTCAGTTATCTGCACACTGCTCGTGGGGTTAACCCGATAGTTTCAAAGCTCCCATATGACATCCAAGGGAAATGGACAACAATCAGGTCAAAGTACAAGGATGCGAACAGAGTTTCCTTCCCCATTTCATGAACTTTTATGCCCC